>NC_083411.1:11239896-11542652 GCF_020745735.1 Hemiscyllium ocellatum
CAAACCATTCCCATCTGCCTATAGTTGGCCCAGATCCCTCCATATCCCTTTCCTATTCATGTCCTTGTCAAAATGTCTTTTAACCATTGCAATTGTGCTTGTATACATCACTTTCTCTGGCAGCTCATTGCACACACATCTGTATAAACAAAGTCCTTTTTAAATCTTTCTCCTCTCACCTTAAAAATGTGCCCCCTAGTTTTGAACTCGCCCACCCTCAGGAAAAGACTCTTGACATTCGTCTTGTGATTTTATAAACCTCAATCAGGTCACCCCTCAACCTCCTACGATCCAGTGAAAAAGGTCCCAATCTTTCCAGTCCATTTTTACAGCTCAAACCTTTCATTCCCAGCAACATCCTGGCAAGTATTTTCTGAACCCTCTCCAGTACAATAATACCCCTCTTATAACAGGGCAATCAGAACTGCACACAACATTGTTGTTTAAAAAAAAACAGTCTTATTGATTAAAAGAGAGTTTAAACTCTTTCAATAAACATTGCATTGTATTAATTAATCATTCCCTTCAGAAAATAAGTATTTCACTTAAGTATAGAATCACTTAGGAAAACAAAACACTCCTAATCTCGATCCAGTTGGAGCAGTCAATCAAACCGCTCAATTAGCAGGCAACCCATTGTGATAATGTTAGGTTGTAAATATCAATCATGCAGCACAAAAGCTATAATGATAAACCTCGGGCTGATGTCACTCAAGCAAATGAAATTTCAAGCACCATTTGTTTTGAAAATCCACATCCTTCTTTTTAATGTAAAGACCAGCAGAGTTAAATCCTTTGATAGGTTTGACAGGTACCAATGAACTTTGAAAGTTCCCATGAGTTTCAATAGTTCTTTGCGATTTTGATGGTTTTTTGACCTCTTGATGGATCCAATGAGTTGATGCACTTTTTTTGCACATTCAGATTTACTTTTAACAATAATAAAGGGCACATTACTTCGCTGAAAGCTATCCCAGGGTCATACCCAGATGGGTAATGTGTGTCTCTGAACAGGACATGCTTATGCAAACAAATTTATAAGCTTCAGATCTGCTTTTACCAGCACACTTTGAGTCTTAGACAGTTATGTCACCAAAGTCACACACAAATAGATATGGGATCAAGTACACAGCTTAGAATTCATCCCTAATTCCTTCCCCCCTGACCCCAGACAAAGATGGTGGAGGCTGCAAAATGTACAGGTCAGGGTTGCTGCCTATACTTTTGCACAGAGATCCTCACCAAAAATTCATGCCTTGCACTTACGCTCACAAACGCATACGCACAGGAAAAAAAGCGCGATTCAGTGGTTAGCATTGCTGCCTCACAGCACCAGGGACCCAGGTTCAGTTCCAAACTCGGGCGACTGTCTATGTGGAGTTTGCTCATTCTCTCCATGTCAGCATGGGTTTCCTCTGGGTGTTCCGGTTACTTCTGACAGTCTAAAGATGTGCACGTTAGGTGAATTAGTCATTGAAATGCAGGGTTACAGGGATAAATGGGTAGGTGGGGGTGTGGGTTTTGGTGGGATGCTCTTTTGAAGGTCGGTGTGCCCTCATTGGGTCAACCAGCCTGTTTCCACACTCTAGGGATTCTGTGTTATAGAAGCACAGATTTATCATTTTGTAGAAAGAAGACACTCAGCTCATAGAACATAGAACATCTTGTCTGGACCAGCTCACCTAATGCCATTCTCCCACTTTTCCTCTGCAACCCTGTACAGATATAACCAAATCACAAACATAGAAACAAAGAGAATAGGAGCAGAAATAGGCCATTCAGCCTTTTAAGCCCGCTCCACCATTCAATATGATCATGGCTGATCATCCAACTCAGTCAAATTTCCTGTTTGCCCCCATACACTTTGATGTCTTTAGCTCTAAGAACTATATCTAATTCCTTCTTGAATTCATTGTATGATTTGGCCTCAACCATTGCTTGTGACAGAAGTTTCCAGAGGCTCACCACTCTCTGGGTAAAGACATCTCTCCTCATCTCAGTGCTGAATGAATAACCTTACATCCTTCAACTGTGACTGCTGGTTCTAGATTCCCTTGTCATTGGGAATATCCTTCCTGTGTTTATTCTGTCAAACCCTGTTAGAATTTTACAGGTGTCTATGTGAATTAACCTTCCTCCCCCATTCTTCGAAACTCCGGTGAATATAATGCTAATTCCATTAATGACGACCGACTTGACACCGACATATTTTACAAACCCACTGACTCACACAGCTACCTGGATTACACCTCTTCCTACCCTACCTCCTGCAAAAATGTCATCCCGTATTCCTAATTCTTCCGTCTCTGCCATATCTGCTCCCAGGAGGACCAGTTCCACCACAGAAAACACCAGATAGCATCCTTCTTTAGAGATCGCAATTTCCCTTCCTAGATGGTTGATGATGCCCTCCAATGCATCTCGTCCACATCCCGCACCTCCGTGTTCAGACCCCACCCCTCCAATCATAACAAGGACAGTACGCCCCTGGTGCTCACCATCCACCCTACCAACCTTCACATAAACCAAATCATCCGCCGACATTTCCGCCACCTCCAAACGGACCCCACCACCAGGGATATATTTCCCTTTCTGCCTTCCGCAAAGACCGCTCCCTCCGTGACTACCTGGTCATGTCCACACTCCCCAACAACCCACCTTCCCGCAAAACCTGCGCCCACACTTCCTCCCTCACCTCCATCCAAGGTCCTAAAGGAGCCTTCCACATTCATCAAAGTTTTACCTGCACATCCACCAATGTCATTTATTGTATCTGTTGCTCCCGATGCGGTCTCCCCTACACTGGGGAGACTGGACGCCTCCTAGCAGAGCACTTTAGGGAACATCTCTGGGACACCACACCAATCAACCACACCTCCCTGTGGCCCAACATTTCAACTCTCCCTCCCACTCTGCCGAGGACATGGAGGTCCTGGGCCTCCTTCACCACCTCTCCCTCACCACCAGATGCCTGGAGGAAGAACGCCTTATCTTCCGCCTCGGAATACTTCAACCCCAGGGCATCAATGTGGACTTCAACAGTTTCCTCATCTCCCCTTCCCCCACCTCACCCCAGTTCCAAATTTCCAGCTCAGCACTGTCCCCATGACTTGTCCTACCTGCCTATCTTCTTTTCCACCTATCCACTCCACCCTCCTCCCTGACCTATCACCTTCATCCTCTCCCCCACCCACCTATTGCATTCTATGCCACTTTCTCCCCACCCTTCTCCCATTTATCTCTCCACCCTTCAGGCACTCTGCCTGTATTCCTGATGAAGGGCTTTTGCCCGAAATGTCGACTTTACTGCTCCTTGGATACTGCTTGAACTAATGTGCTCTTCTAGCACCACTAATCCAGAATCTGGTTTCCAGCATCTTCAGTCGTTGTTGTTACCTAACTGATAGAATTCCCTCCCTGTCCTGATACATCCGTCCTGTCAACACAGGTGTTAGTCTCCTAAATGTTTATTGTACCCTCTCCAGAGCTAGAACATTTTTCCTCAGGTAAGGAAGTCAAACTACACACACACACACACACACATACACGCACACACACACATGCATACACACACTGTCTCACACACACACATACACATACTCTCTCACACACACTCTCTTTCCCTCACACACACACACACACACACCCCTACAGGTTAAACAGACGTGACATGCAATGAGTGAAAGACCACTGTCATAGTCTATAACTGGGCCACAAGTATATATTGTGCAATAAAGAAAGATGTTCATCCTTAGGAGGTTAGAATAATGTGTAGAATGCCTCATCGTATATTCATGATATATATCATCCAATCAGAGTCAAAAACACAAGAAATGTTCCAGATTATCAATTTTCCTGGTATTACCACTGACACGATTGGTGCAATGTGATGATGATGGAATGGATAAGTAATTCAGAGGATGGGGGATTCAGTGGGGGAGAAATAGAGACGAACAGAAATTGAGAGGAAGAAACATTGGCCCCAAGGATAGGAGTAGGATTTTTAATCAGAAACAGGAAGGGGATTTGTTTTTCTATTCATTCATGTGCCGTGGAACATGAATAGGCTGACATTTATTGCCTTAGTTGCCCTTGAGAAGGTGATTGTGATTAGCTTTCTGAAATTGCTGCAGTCCATCCAGTGTCACAGGCAGGGTCCAGGTTTGGACCCATGCAATGGCTATTCTGTAATACTTCAGTCAATTACAAGCCTAGGCAGTGAACTCATTGTCCAATCAGAGAAGGCAAGTAGACTCCTGATGATGGAGGGCCAGTGAGGGAGGAGACAGTACAGTTCCGTGATGGGCATTGGCAGCTCCATCAGCTGAGGTGGATGCTGTTAATCTGAAAGTGAAGACAGTGAGGGACAAGGGGAGGGAAGTTTAATTTAACTGAGTAAATTGAGACTCTGGAGGGCAAACCCCGGAATTAACTTCAGTTGGCCTCAGTGCAGACACCCAAAGCCAACAAATATTGCACGGCCTCAATCTAAAATTGGCTGCAGATCAGTTTTATTGCCTTCAATTACATGCGGCAATGGGCCTGTCTGCTTCCAAACGAAATCTTGACTCTGTTTTACAAACCCAACTCTGGATTCAGACTCCATTTCTGTAAACTCACAAACTCAGTTCCACCAGGGTTAGACTGAATTGAGGCCTGGTCTCAAACGAGAGGAAAGTCATCATCATGGTCATTGGGACATTTATGAGTCTTCCATCTTAAATCCCAAGGTGGCTCAGAGCTGCATAGGCCAGACCTGAGGTTACATATTCCTCTTGTCTGTCAGTCAGAGTATCATTCAGATGTCTGCCCAACTTCCCTTTGAAAATTACCCTGTTAACCTATTTGTCTTTACTGAGGTGGGGGCAACATGACTGGGGTGAATGCAAGGCATGCTTTATATATGGTCATGACAAGACTGCTTATGGGAGATTCTTCAAGAACAATGAAGGGGATGGAATTACATAACAATAGCAAGTTGAAGTTGAAGTTGGTTTGAAGGGAGCAAATAGAGAACATAAGAAAAAGGATCTGGCGTTGTCAATTTGGCCATTCAGCCCCTCATACCTTTTCTGTAATTCAATGTAATTGTGGTGTTCAATTCTGGTCTCCCTGCTGTAGGAAGATGTTGTTAAATTTGAAAGGGTTCAATAAAGGATGTTGCCAGGGTTGAAGGCTTTGAGCCATCAGGAGAGGCTGAATAAGGTGGGGCGATTTTCCCTGGAATCATTGGAGGCTGAGGGGTGACCTTATAGAGGTTTATAAAATCACGAGGGGCATGGATATAGTAAATCGACACGGTCATTTTCCTCTGAGTAGAGGCATCCAAAGCTAGAGGGCATAGGTTTAAGTTGAGAGGAAAGATTTAAAAGGGATGGAGGAGTAACATTTTCACGCCGAAGGTGTTGCGTGTATGGAATGAGCTGCCAGAGGAGGTGGTGGAGGCTGATACAATTGCAACATTTAAAAGGCATCTGGATGGGTACATGAATAAGTAGGGTTTTGAGGGATATGGGCCAAATGCTGGCAAATGGAACTAGATTAGTATAGAATATCCAGTCAGCATGGATGAGTTAGATCGAGTGATCTGTTTCCATGCTGAATGACTGTAATCTCATCCTCAATATCTCCTGCCTAGATTCTATAGCCCTCAACTCCCTTGTTGCTCAACGTCTGTTGAGCTCAGTCTTCGATTTACCCATTGATCCAATCTCATTGCTCTCTGAGGCAGTTATTTCCAAACACTAATGACCCTCTGAGATAAGAAATTCCTCATCTCTGACTTAGATGGGAGACACTTTTTTTTAAAGTTAAAAATCACACATCATCTGGATATAGTCCAAGAGGTTTATTTGGAAGCACTAGCTTTCAGAGCACTGCTCCTCCATCAGTATAAGGTGATAAGACGTAGAATTTATCTTATACTCCACAACCACCTGATGAAGGAGCAGCACTCTGAAAGGTAGTGCTTCCAAACAAACCTGTTGGACTTTAATCTGGTGTTGTGTGGTTTTCAACGTTGTCCACCCCAGTCCAACACTGGCATCTCCAAATCATGACCTTTTTAAACAGTGTTCTCATGCTCGAGATCCTTCCAGGAAGAGAAACAGCATCTCAGCATTTACTGTGTCACAGCTCCTCAGAATCTATTGGTTCAGTAAGATCACCTCACATTCATTTAAATTCTTTTGAGTAAAGTTCCAACCCTTCCTCACAAGACAACTCAAGTATCAGCCTTGTTAGAAATATATGAACAGCGTCCAAGGCAAGTAAGCACCACCTTAAATAATGAGATGAAAAGTGTATGCAGTATTCCAGCTACACTCTCACCAATGCCCTGTTCAGCTGAAGCAGGATTTCCCTACACTCCAGCGAAGCTCAGTGTAAGCTGGAAGAATGACTCCTCATTTTCTGGGTGACTCTGTGGCCTTCTGGACTCAATATTGAGTACAATAACTTTAGGGCTTGAACTCTCCTATGTCCTAAACTCTCCTATGTCCTAAATAACAGGCTTTGTTATTACCTAGTCTGCTAATACACACAGTCCATTGTTAGCCACTAACAGTCTCCATTAACAGCTATTCACTCTCCTGGATAGATTGTCATCCACTCCTTTGTCTGTCCAACTGTTCTTCTCTCTCTATGGGCTCTATCCTCACCTATCGTTTACTCCTTACCCCCATCCGCCACCCTATATTCTGCCTATAAACCAACATTTTCCCACCTACCATCAGTTCTGAGGAAATGTCACCGGACCAGAAATATTAACTCTGATTCCTCCCCACAGATGCTGCCAGATCTGCTGAGCTTTTCCAGCAATTTCCTGTTTTGTTTCTGATTTACAGCATCCACACCTCTTTCAGTTTCCCTGCATTGTATTCCATTTCCCTTACAAAAAGGACAACATTCCACTTGCCTTCTTAATTCATAGCTGACCTGCTTGATAACGTTCTACAAATCATGTTAAATAATGATGAGGTCCCTTTACAGTTTAGCATTCTAGAGTTTCTCGCAGTTGAAGTCACCTTCTCTGCTTTTCACACCAAAGTGGACAATCTCATTTTTTCTCATTTTATTGTCCACCTGCCAATTTTTGTGACTCCATTCACCAGAACTAACAATATCCTTTTTTGGCAGGATTTGTGATAGTCTATAAAAGGGGATCTGCAGGCAAGGGGGAGTCAAAATGAGAGGAACTCCCATAGGGAGAAATCACAACCCAGATTCAATGAAAATACTGCCTTCAGAAAGGTAGGGTGACAACAGGATTCATTACCATCCCACTCACAGAAGCCAGCTAATTTGACCCATTCAGAAGTTAATTAAATGTTCTCCCACCATTATCTTAATTTTCTAGATTTGGAGATGCTGGTGTTGGACTGGGGTGCACAAAGTTAAAAATCACACAACACCAGGTTATAGTCCAACAGGTTTAATTGGAAGCACAAGCTTTCGGAGCGATGCTCCTTCATCAGGTGATTGCGTCACTCCGAAAGCTAGTGCTTCCAATTAAACCTGTTGGACTATAACCTGGTGTTGTGTGATTTTTAACTTAATTTTCTAGCTAGTGTGTTGGATACCTGTTGAGGGTCTTAGATGCAGTGGCAGTGTCCCTTCCTTTGAACCAGGAGATCTTGGCTCGTGTCTTACCTGTTCTGGTAGTGTGTCAGATTTTACACTAATAGGTTGATAAAAATAACTGGAGGGCATCCTTGATACTTGGAGGCCATCCATGAGGTGATGACATTCTCTCAGCAATAACCTAGGGAGCTATTGGAGGTGGAGGTTGCATTCAGTAGAGAGGTTGCTAGGCTAATAAACAGTTTCAGACAATGGCTAGATTACTGAGAGATCTCCATCTTTGGGCCAATGGCCAGACCATCCTGAATCTCCGTATAATCTCCATTTGTGTTCTGTGTAGCCAGCTCAGGGGAAGAGAGCCAGGGAAGGTTACTTTTCTGGGGGAATCTTATAGAAACGTATAAAATGATGAAGAGATAAGATAGAAGCAGAAAGGCTGTTGCCATTGGCGGGTGAAACCAGAACTAGGTGAAATAGTCTCAAAATACGGGGGAGCAGGTTTAGGACTGAGTTGAGGAGGAACCTTTTCACCCAAAGGATTGTGAATCTGTGGAATGCCCTACCCAGTGAAGCTTTGAGGCTACCTCATTGAATGTATTTAAGGAAAAGATAGATAGATTTTTGAATACTAAAGGAATTAAGGGTTATGGTGAGCGGGCGGGTGAGTGGAGCTGAGTCCATGAAAAGATCAGCCATGATCTTATTGAATGGTAGAGCAGGCTCGAGGAGCTAGATAGCCTATTCCTGTTCCAAGTTCTTTTGTTCTTATTATCTGTAGGGGACCTTCTCATCGACCAAATGGACCCATCGGAGAGGTATATTCCTCACACCTTGCCCTCCACCATGAGCCCATGAAATAAGAATTTCTAGGCTAGATGCTTGACCTAGAAGTCTCCTTTCACTGGTTAATTGCCACGGGTAGAATGTGATCCTTAAGTATACATTAGTTGGCCGTAACCACTTCTGCTGTTGACGTCTTGGCCTGAACTGCAAACTTTAGTGCCCTGTGTGGTATCAATGTACCTATTCCATTTGTTTAGAATTGAAGCTCAAGTCAATGAAGCACAACATCACAAGTTCTCTTTGACTAGCTTGCCTTCCCTAGCTTCCAGTCCTCAGCAACACTGCCTAACCCTATCACCCTTCCACCAATCCCAAACCTCACTAGGGCAATTGCAACAGGCAAGTTGCAGGAGAATCCTGCTGGTTACAATCTATTGCTGAAGTGGGTAAATATATTCTGAAGTCAGTGCAGACTGTTAGATTAGATCCTCTACAGAATGGAAACAGGCCATTTGGCCCAACAAATTCACACTGACCCTCCAAACAGCAACCCACCCAGACCCATTTCCCTCTGACTAATGCACCTAACACTATGAGCAATATAGCATGGCCAATTCACCCGACCTGCACATCTTTGAACCGTGGGAGGAAAGCAGAGCACTTGGACGAAACCCACACAGATATGGGGAGAATGAGGTAATGAAGGGTTTTTGCCCAAAACGTCGATTTCGCTGCTCCTTGGATGCTGCCTGAACTGCTGTGCTCTTCCAGCACAACTAATCCAGAATACCAGGAGAATGTACAAACTCCCCACAGACAGTCGCCCGAGGCTGGAATCAAACTCAGGTCCCTGGCACTGTGAGGGAGCAGTGCTAACCACTGAGCCACCGTGTTGCCCATGTTATTTGAAGGAAACAGAAAACATAGTGAACAAAAGGAAATTTACCTCGAACAAAACATTTTTTGGCAATACAGAGGAAGCTCGATTATCCGGTATTCAATGAAGCTCATTTTGGATTATCTGTACCCGATCGCAAGGTCCCAATGCTTGGCTAATTATGTTATCTGGCATTCGATTATCCAGCATTCATTTAACCGAACAAAATACTTCCGCCCACACCCTTTGGATAATCGAGGTTCCTCTTTCAATTGGTACATTATCGGTAAACATAACAAGCAGAACGCTACTACCAAAGAAATAGCAAAAGCTTGCATCGATATAGCACTTCAGATGCAGTGAAGTGATCCAAGGTGCTTCTCAGGAATGAGGCAAGAGCCACATCAGAGCATTCTGGGAGCAGTGGCCACATGTAGTCAAAAAGGTCAGTTTTAAGGGGTGTTTTAAAATGCTATAATGCCTTTATTGTTTAGCCAATTAATAGGTTTCCTTTATTTGCAACTCAGTTAAAATTTGAAAGAATCCTAGTGCAGCTCTTGGTGATAATTTCCATTTCATAAACACAAGCTATTTTTGCTCATTAAATGCAATTTAATTACCTTCCTTTATTAGTTAAGACTCCAGTCATTTCCCACATTTGAAAGCAGGTGAAATTTGCAAGTCCATAATTCTCCCAGGAATTATCTGTTTGAGATCGTTATTGAGACTGAAATGAAGTCCGTAACCTTGATGACTGAAACTACTTTACATTATGAACATTAGCTGGTACTCTGCATGACAAGATAAATAGGAAGACTTTAGGATGAACAGAGGTTGTGAGGGGTCAGTCTTAGAGTTCTCACTTTGTTGAATATTTATTGAGCTTGAGAAGACAATAATTAGGAGGGAGCTTGTAGAAAATGGCAAAACAGGAGGGGGTGCAGGCAGTTAAAGGGAATTCAGAAGGATTTACAACAACAGTGCAGATTTATGTACCATCTTTACAGCAGAAAATGTCTTAGGTGGGAGAGCAAGAGAATTTAAGGGATAGATGCCAAGTTGACTGGGAGAATTTTAAGGTGATTTTTAAACAACATTCATGAAAATGGAAAACAAAGGTATCAGGCAAAAGTATTTGGGAGAAAATGAATGTCACAGGTATTCAAAAGAGTACAGTGAAAAGTTGACAAGTCAACACATGCAGCACCATGGTACAAGGTACAAGGTAGCTGGGTGCAGATTCTTAGGAAAAGTACAAGTTCTTAGGGAAAAAAATTAGAAAAGTTATTGTAAGGAATAGTGGCAGGAACAGGCCATTCGGCTCCCCAGGCCTGCCACATCATTTTATATGATCTATCCCATACCTCATCTCCTCTTTCATGCCAACCCTTCAAATCCTCAACTCTCCAATATTGAAAAAATCCATTATTCTGTCATACAGTCATAGAGTCATAGAGATGGACAGCATGGAAACAGACCCTTCTGTCCAATCCATCCATGCTGACCAGATATCCCAACCCAATCTAGTCCCACCTGCCAGCACCCAGCCCATATCCCTCCAAACGCTTCCTATTCATGTACCCATCCAAATGCCTTTTAAATGTTGCAATTGTACCAGCCTCCACCACTTCCTCTGGTAGCTCACTCAATGCATGTACCACCTACACCGTAGGTCTCTTTTATATCTTTCCCCTCTCACCCTAAACCTATGCCCTCTAGTTCTGGACTCGCGACTCCAGGGAAAAGACTTTGCCTATTTACCCAACCCATGCCCCTCGTGATTTTATAAACCTCTCTAGGGTCATCCCTCAGCCTCTGACACCCCAGGGAAAACAGCCTGTTCAGCCTCTCCCTTTAGTTCAAATCCTCCAACCGTGTCAACATCCTTGTAAATCTTTTCTGAACCCTTTCAAGTTTCACAACATCTTTCCGATAGAAAGGAGACCAGAATTGCATGCAATATTCCAACAGTGGCCTAACCAATGTCCTGTACAGCCTTAACATGACCTCCCTACTCCTGTACTTAATACTCTGACCAATAAAGGAAAGCATACCAAATGCCTTCTTCACTATCCTATCTACCTGCAACTCCACTTTCAAGGAGCTATGAACCTGCACTCCAAGGTCTCTTTGTTCAGTAACACTCCCTAGGATCTTACCATTAAGTGCATAAGTCCTGCTAAGATTGTGGCGATTTAGCCTCCACCTTTCTCTGGGATAGAGAATTCCAGCCATTCATGATTCTCTGGGAAGTGAAAACCCTTCGCACCTCAGTTTTAAGTCAGTGACTCCTTGTTCTGGAGGTATCAATGAATCCTATGGGGCCATAGCAATGTGAGATTTCTGGCAGAGTTGGGTGAAAATTCTCGAGATTCAGATGTCGAGAATGACTTGTTGCATCTTTTATTCATTTGCTACAAGACAGTTTCTCACTGGGTAGCAGCAGATTTCCAGTAAGCTGGGGGTTTGGGGTGGGGGGGGGTCGCGGTGGTGGTTACAGCTTGTTAAACACTTTATTAATGCCACAACTCATTTATTGTTATGCAGTTTCCAACTTTACAAAAGGTACCAAAAAAGTGAGGCCTGAACAATTCTCAAAGTGGAGGACATGGCAACTTCAGCCCTCTACTCGCTACAGGCAGACTCCATGTTGCTCAGCAACAAACAGAATGTCAGAGCATGGACACTAAGTGTGCACATGTGTCATCCACAGACATTGGCATCTGACCCATTCGCCAACCCCTCATTACCATCATGGTGCCTCTCCAATCCACTTGTGGGCTGCTTAGAAACATAGAAAATGGAAACAGAATTAGGCCTTTTGGGCCTTCAAGCCTGCTGCTCCATTCATGGATGATCATGGCTGATCCTCTATCACAATGACATAGTCGGACTTCTTCTCCTTTCTCCCTGATGTCTAAAACTATCAAAACTTATCAATCTCCTGCTTGAATATATTCAGTGACTTGACCTCCACAGTGTTCTATGGTAGAGAATTCCACAGGTTCATTACTTTTTGAGTTAAGACATTTTTCCTCATCTCAGTCCTAAACGATGTATCTGGCATTCTGAGACAGTGTCCCCTGGTTTTACACTCCCCAACCAGAGAACCTAACGTCTCTGCATTTGGTCTGTCCAGCCCATGTAGAATTTTGTAAATTTTAATCAGATCCACACTCACCCTTCTGAACTGTAATGAATACAGGGAGAAAGTGAGGACTGCAGATGCTGCAGATCAGAGTCGAGAGTGTAGCGCTGGAAATGCGCAACAGGTCAGGCAGCATCTGAGGAGCAGGAGAATCGATGTTTCAGGCATGAGGCCTTCCTGATGAAGGGTTTATGCCTGAAACATTGATTCGCCTGCTCCTTGGATGCTGCCTGGCCTGCTGTGCTTTTCCAGCACTACGGTCTTGACTCTAGTGAATACAGGCCCAGTCAAATCAATCTCTCATCATAGCACAGTCCAGTATCCTTGGTATCACTGTATGAATCATCACTGCACCCCTCTATGGTGAGTATATTCTTTCTCAGGTAGGGAGACCAAAACTGCACACAACACTCCAGATTTCCAATGTTCCAGGTCGCACCAGGTCCTGTATAACTGCACAAAGACATCTCTACTTCTGAACTCCGATCCTTAATCCTTACAGAGCACAGACTTGCACTGAAAGCTACAACTGGAAAGGGTTGTACATGGATTGGAAAGGGTGGACGCTAGGGAATTGTTTCCGTTAGGCGAGGAGACTAAGACCCGTGGACAGAGCCTTAGAATTAGAGGGGATCAATTCAGAACAGAAATGCGGAGGCATTTCTTCAGCCAGAGAGTGGTGGGCCTGTGGAATTCATTGCCGCAGAGTGCAGTGGAGTCCAGGACGCTAAATGTCTTCAAGGCAGAGATTGATAGATTCTTGATGTCACGAGGAATTAAGGGCTACGGGGAGAATGCTGGTAAGTGGAGTTGAAATGCCCATCAACCATGATTGAATGGCGGAGTAGACTCGATGGGCTGAATAGCCTTACTTCCACTCCTATGTCTTGTGGTCTTATGGTCTAACTGGCATTGCAAAGCTGCAGCAAGGACACTTCATTTTCAGGGATTAGAATGAAGAACAGTACAGCACAGGAACTGGCCCTTTAGCCCACCAAGACTGCGCTAGCAAATCATACCTTTCTAAACTAAAAACCTTTTGCCTCTATACATATATATCTCTCTGTTCCCTAACTATTAATGTATCTGTCAAGTTGCCTCTTAAATATTTCTATTGTATCTGCTTCTACTACCTCCTCTGACAGCACGTTCTAGGCACTTACCACCCTTAGGGTAAAAAACTTACCACTCACATCTCCTTTAAATCTTCCCCCTTTTATCTTAAACTTCTGTGATGTTGCTGTAAGTTATTTTGCTTTGAGGTTTTTTAAAGGGAGGTTGTAAAGGCAGAGGTGCCAAAATGTCTTGGGAAGAGCCTAGTTTAACAATGGCTGGGGAGTGACCAGTTCTCCCTGTTCAGGTTTCTTTTTTCATTTGATTTAGCTGTAGCAGAGAAGCTGCTGCAGTGCAAAAAGGTACCATGCTTCAGCAGATAATTCCTGGCTGACCTTTCTCTCTGAAATCTCTCCTGCCTGTCAGAACCTGTGTTTGAATTTACCTTTTGCCAAGAGGTGTGTATATGGGATGTTAGGGGAATTGGAACAGCTCCTTCGTTAAGTTGGTTAAATTATTCTAAATTCTGATTTCTTTGATTTGTGTTTCAATTGTAGTGTTTAAATAAATTCTGGTTGATCAAAGCTGAGTGGTTTGACCAGCTGTCTCACACCTGGAATATCCGTACACACCTGCTTTTAAAATAAGAAACTGTTCGGGTCTAGATTCCCTTCTCAAAATATTTTGAGGGAATCTGGCCTAGTCCATAGCACCTCAAAATTGACAATTCTAACCTGGGAAAAAAAAGTGCCTGTCATAACTTTATAAACTTCTATCAGGTCACCCCTCAGCCAGTGACATTCAACTGAAATCGAATCAAGTTTGTTCAAACTCTCCTCATAGCTGATACCCTCCAAACCAGCCTGCACATTAAGGTTTGATTTTGCTTTCTCAATAGCTTAGTCCGTACCAACCTACAATGCTCAGACCACCCCTGCCTTGCTTTACCTTGCTTGGCTTTGCCTTATCAGTTAATGGACTCACACAATCAGGCAGCATGCCTAGATGGTCAGCAGTCCACACACCAGGGGCGTATGTCTTGCAGTATGGCAGTGTGCTCCATCAATCTCACGATGCCCCATGTGCCAGCAGCATGTGTGACAAACACACTGCATGTGCAGAAGATAAGCAGTCATGCCTGTACGTCTTAGAGGAGTGGTCTGCATTGAAGTCCATGGAAGTACCCACCTGTCAGAGGTCCTGGCACAGAATTCAAAACTAATGGGCATACTTTTAAAGTGAGAGAAGAAAGATTTAAAAGGGATCTGAGGGGCAGCTTTTTAACAAAGAGTGGGGCTCGTATGTGGAATGAACTCCTGAGGAAATGGTAGGTACCACTATGGTTATAATACTTAAAATACGCTTGGACAAATACATAAATAGGAATGGTTTAGAGGGAAAAATGCCAAATACAAACAAGTGAAATTAGTTTAGTTTAGGAACATGATCGGCGTGGACTGGTTGGACCTAAGGGTTTGTTTCAATGCTGTATGGTTCTATGACTCTAAGTCAAGAGCAGCCTCTCATACTGGTCAAAGGGACTGGCCATGGTCAGGCGTCTAGATGGAATGATCTCCATTAGGGAGTCCATGCCTCTGTAATCTGGGATGAGGCTCTTTAGCAACCGGTTCAGGAGGTTCAGCAAACACAACCAAGGAGTTATACAGATCACGGGGTGAGGGGAGTCGGGGGGAGGGATCTGGGCACTTCTCATCTGGGGACATTGGTTAGATTGATCCTAACCAATGGAAGTGGTCTACAATCCATCCATCAGATCTGTCCACATAAACTCAGGACAATGGGAGTTAGTGACAAGGGGGTACCCATTGTTACAGGAAGGAGACTCAACAAGTTGTTCTTTGGGATTGGAGGCTGCAGACTGGGGAAAGCCAGTGGTGACATTTGTGAAGACAAAGGAGAGAAGAAGTGGGTGAGAAGATTTGATAAAGGTTTTCAAAATCATAAGCCAGTAGGACAGAGTAGACAAAGAGAAGTTGGTTCTTCTCATAAAAGGAAGATAATGAGAGGGCATAGCTTTAATTTGGTGTGCAAAAGAAGCAAGGGTGATGTGAGAAATACTTTTTTCACACAATGAGAGCAGTCAGGGTCTGGAACGCACTGCCTGGAAATGTGTGGAAGGCAGGTTCAATGGAAGCATTCAAGAGGACATTGGCTGGCTATTTAGATAAAAATGGTGCACAGGGATATTAGGGAAAGGCAGGAGGTTGACACTAGGGAATAGAACCAGTGCAAGTGTGTTGGGCTGAATGGTCTCTCTCTGGGCCATAGCAATTCTGCAAAGGGGTAGCAACAGTATTTATGCAGAGGGATACAGTGAAGCATCAATAGGAAGGGGGTCATGCAGGAGTGGAGTCATCCATGCCACAAGCACCCTGGAGTACTCCAGAAGGGGCCTCACCAATGTCCTGTACAACCTCAACACGAGAGATGCTCAAAACTCTGAGCAATGAAGGCAAGCCATGCTTGACCACGCTTGACAAGGTCATTTCACGTGCCAGGGGCTTGGCAGGGAAGGTGGGTGGGCAGTTGCAGGCTTATCGAGATGGGTTAGGCCAAAACCTGGAGGGGTGAGAAGTCTTTGGGGTTCACAAGAAGCATCCGGAAGGAGGATATGGATGGTCAGGGCCTTACCAATATGTGGATATAGAGGCTGGCAGCCAATGTCCAAAGACCACTCACTATCATTTTCCATTGGATTGGAAGTTGAAAATACATAATGAGACTGAAAATGGCAGTGGCTACATTCGGAGGGGGCAAAGTAAGTATCTTGACCTGTGTGAAAGAGGCTGCAGTACCCAATGATGTGAGGGAAACAACATTGCACACAGAAGCACGTACTGTTCAGAATACAGACCAGCAGGGTACCAAATCCTTGATCATTCTAATGTATTGAGGTCCTGTGTTCTGTACACTTGCCTGTCCCAGACATCTCAGACACCTCATTCACATCTTTGGACACAGATGCCAGAGAAAGAATAGGGATATTTTAGGTTGGGGAGCAATGGTGTGAGCTGGACCCAGTGCCCTGCCTACACCTTGTTCATCTTACTTCCTGTCAGAGAAATTTGCCCAGTAGATTAAAGATCACAAAACACAGCTTGAAGTGAAATTGACGAACAGTTTATTGCAAGCGATATCGCTGGAGGAGAAAACAGAATAGCTGACATTTTTTTTAATTTCAAAAATATACTTTATTCATAAAATATTTATAAAATAATTTGATACACTGTACATTAGGTAATGCCATCCATATTTCCACATTTACATACACAGCTCAGAATTTTCATTATTACATACAGATCTGTGCATTTCTCACTCATATATTGAGCTGAGGCGTCAGCAGAGCCCAAATGACTGCATGAGCCCCCTGATCTTCTTTAGACAGGCAGATGTTAAACGGTGGTCTTTACCCACTGCGCCTTGGCGGCAGCTGCCCCAAGCTTCAGCGTGTCCCTCAACACGTAGTCCTGGACCTTGGAATGTGCCAGTCTGCAACACTCAGTCGGGGTCAACTCCTTCAGCTGGAAGATCAACAGGTTTCGGACCACCCAGAGAGCGTCCTTCACCGAGTTGATGATCCTCCAGGCGCAGTTGATATTTGTCTCGGTTTGCGTCCCGGGGAACAGGCCATAGAGCACGGAGTCCCACGTCACGGCGCTGCTCAGGACGAACCTCGACAAATACCACTGCATTCCTCTCCAGACTTCCTCTGCATAGGCACATTCCAGAAGGAGGTGTGTGACAGTCTCGTTCCCCCCCCCCGCAGCCGCTTCGAGGGCAGCGTGCAGTGTGGCAGAGAGTCCGGGCGTGCATAAATGATCTCACAGGTAGAGCCCTTCTCACCACCAGCCAAGCCATGTCTTGGTGCTTGTTGGAAAGTTCTGGCGATGAGACATTCTGCCAAATTGCTTTGACAGTCTGCTCAGGGAACCACCCAACAGGATCCGCCCTCTCCTTTTCCCGAAGGGTCTCAAGGACGCTACGTGCTGACCACTTCCTGATGAAAACAGAATAGCTGACACAGAACTGACCGTCTACACAGAGAATTTGATTTCTCCTCCCAGAGCTAAGGATGAGACCAGTTTTATAGTAATGCTGCACAATGACACTATTGAGAACTGGGGAAATACAATGCTTCTGAAAATGTAGTAATTTAGTTGCAAGGGTGCTAATTGGAAAACAGTTTATCAGATGAATGTCCTGTTCCTTCTCACAATGCAACATCCTGACAGTATCATGGTTCCATTCATCTTCACAGGTAGGTGTTAAAGTCTTTTCTGAAGTGGTGAGGTGCTTCCATTGTCCTGTGGTGCCCGTCTGTCTGTCCTACTCTTTGTGTGGCTTTGCTGTTGCTGGGTTGTGAAACTGCCCTGAGGGCTTTGAGCCTCTTGTCATGTCCATGGAAGCTTGAAAGCGTATTCCATTGTCTGCCTGCCATCTGACCCAGTTTGTGAGGTGCTCAGGAATTCTGGGTGGCCTGGTACAATTTGGCCACTTTGCTTTTGTGGGCTTCTCGAGGGTTAATAAATCTTTTCCCACACTACTACATGCTGTATCAGGCTCTCTACAAAGACATTGATCCATGGTAAAACCAGAGTTGACATGAAATTAAGCACCATGCTGACTCTTATATTCAGGGCTATGGAGAAACTCAAAGAGATGTAGAGGTAAAACAACGATATTTCAACAAATATGGGAATTAACATACGTGTGGTGTCACTTTTGTTGAAGAAATGTCAAGTCCATATATCAAAAATGTATATAAGACATGGAAAAGATCTAGGCCATTCAGCCCATCTAGTCTCATCTGCCATTCAATAAGATTATGGTTTATCTTGATTTTGCATGATTATATTATATGTTTTTAAATGCTCTGCTATAATGTTCTTCATAATAGACTAACATTTTCCTAGTGGCTGATGTTTGGCTGAACTTACCTGTTTTTTTTGTTTCTCTTTGAATAAGGATGTTACATTGGCAGTTTTCCAATCACTTATGTTCACAGAATCATTACAGCGCAGTAAGAGGCCACTTCGCCCATCAAGTCCGCACCAACATTCCAAAGGCCATCTCTTCCTATCTCTGTAACCCCACATTTACTGTGGTCAATCCACCTAACCTGCACACCTTTGGACCTAACCTGCACTCCTGAGAAGGAAACCTGAGCACCAGACATGAGGAGAATGTGCAAACTCCACACAAACAGCCCCCCAAGGCTAGAATCAAATCCAAGTCCCTGCTACAGTGAGGCAGCAGTGCTCACTACTGAGCCACATGCCATTCTCTGGGTCAAAGAAATCTTACAAGATTACTACCAGTGCATCCACCATCTCTGTAGCTATTCTGTTTATATTCTAGGATAAAACCAAGTCCGGGGGCTAGTCAACCTTGAGACCCTTTAGATTAGATTAGATTGCTTACAGTTTGGAAACAGGCCCTTTGGCCCAACAAGTCCACACCGACCCTCGGAAATGCAACCCACCCAAACCCATTCCCCTACACCTCATGCTACGGGCAATTTAGCATGGCCAATTCACCTTTGTTTGGACTGTGGAAGGAAACCGGAGCACCCAGAGGAAACCCATGCAGACACGGGGAGAATGTACAAGCTCCACACAGACAGTTGCCTGAGGCAGAAATTGAACCTGGGTCTCTGGCAAACCACTGTGCCACTGTGCCACCCACTGCGCCACCATGCTGCCCACAAACTAACATTTATTCTCTAGTGGCAGCTATCATATTTATTTAACTTCCTATTCTTCCCCTTAATTATATAATATTTTTGGAATAATTTTGTCTGTTTTACCTTAATGATTGATGCGAAATATTTATTCAATACCTGGTCATCCTGTTGTTATCTTCCTCAGCTGAATTCTCAAGGGGCTATTCCAGATATATTATGAATTCTTCCCTGCAACTATCTCTAACAATTTGATTTTCCCAATCCGCATGAAGATTAAAGTCATCCATGATTACTGCACTGTAATTTTAATATCTCCCTGTTATCTTATGATTTACAGTATAGTTATTTCCAGGGGCCGATGTTTTCTTACCCTTTGTTTTATTATCTCCACCTGTATAGACTCTACATATTATGATCCAAGATAACTTCTTGCGATTGCACTTATTCTGTTCATACTATTAATATTAGCCCGCCACCCTTTGGTCACCTTGTAACCATGTCCATAAGGCATAGGAGCATAAATTAGGCCATCTGGCCCATTGAATCTTTTCCACCATTCAATCATGACTGAATGTTTCTTCAACTCCATTTTCCTGCTTTCCCCCAGTAACTTTGATCCCTTTAGCAATCAAGAACCTATCAAGTACCTAGCCTCCACAGCCTTCTGTGGCAATGAATTCCACGCATTCACCACTCTCTGGCTTCTCATAAGTCTTCATAACGGCTATGAAATTACACTCATTAACATTGATTGTGCTATTAATTCATTTTTTTATTATTTGATTTGATTTATTTATAGTCATGTATTTTGTTACAAAATACAGTGAAAAGTGTTGTCTGGTGTAACCAGTATCCGGCATTATCTTAACACAAAGAAAAATACACCAAAACATAGTATATAAAGGTTGAAAGATTACAAAAAACAAAAGTATTCAACTTTACAGCCCTCCTTGTGAAGTGCTCCACCTTGGGCCATCGGTATGGTGGCCAGGCATGAGATCCCTTCGCTGTGTCACTGCCAGTGGAATAAAAGCGGTCCACTCTTCAGCAGCATCTTGCCTCCAGTGATGCCCTATGAGTCCTCGCTGGGACCTGCAAATGCAAACACCGATGCCACCGGGTACTGCACCCGCCCAAACTTGACTCTGTCACTGCCACGAGTTCGTTTCGGCCCCAAAGCAGCCACCTTGTAACCATGTCCATTAAAGATGAGACAATTTGGCTCATCGAGTCTGCTTCAGCAGGTCTTGCATTGGGCCCAAACTCTCATCACCGCCGCCTCCAATTACTACATGCATTGAAGTAAAGATTCATTAATTTTGCCATTTAATTTTCTGTATTTGCTGTTATTTTTTGTCATTTGGGCACTCTGCCCTTTCCTGTTCCTTCATTACCAGTGTGCTGATGCAAACTGCATTGATTTTGTAAATTCCTCTCAACCGTTTCGGAGAAGGACTGGAAACAGCAAAGGAACTTGTGGCTTGGGAATCCCACAGACGCTGAAAATACGGAAACAATTTTCAGCAGTCGGTTATTTGTGAAAACTATTACATCAAAACTGCTCAACATTGAAACAAGTTTTTCCATTAATTTGCATGTAATATTAGGAGATGTGTTCCCAACGTAAGATTTTCAGTCATAATAAGTAACAAAAACAAAATATAACACAAAAATGAAGAAAACACAATGCACAAACCACACACATGGAGGGAACATTTGATTTTGCCGATTTTATGGCTAATTTTGGACAGTTCATTCCAGAAAATATTAGATGAAAGTTTGGAGGAAACAGTATGCTAGAATATGGGGAAGACGCAGGAGGTTGGCATTAATTATGACAGGCCAAATGGCCTCCATTTGTTATGCAGCAATTCTGAGAAAGTGAAAAATTAATTGGAAGTAACACATTATTCAACATGTGGCATGAGGTACAATTAAAAGCATGAGGTACAATTTAAAGCTATGTCCCCTTGTGCTAGCCATCACCATCCAAGAAAAAAGGCTCTCGCAGTCCACCCTATCTAATACTCTGATCATTTTGTATGTCTCCACTAAGTCACCTCTCAACCTTCTTCTCTCTAATTAAAACAGCCTCAAATCTCTCAGCCTTTCTTCATAAACCTTCCTGCCACAGCAGGCAAAATCCTGCTAAATCTCCTCTGCACTCTTTCCAATGCTTCCATGTCATTCCTATAATGTGGTGACCAGAACTGGATACAATAATCCAAGTGCAGCCGCACCAGAGTTTTGTACAGCTGCAACATGAACTCATAGGTATGAAACTCAATCCCTCTACCAATAAAAGCTAATACACTGTACACCTTCTTAGCAACCCTATCAACCTGGGTGGCAACTTTCAGGGATCTACACACATGGACATCAAGATCTCTCTCCTCATCTAAACTACCAGGAATCTCACCATTAGCCCAATACTCTGTATTTCTGTTACTCCTTCCAAAGTGAATCACCTCACATTTTTCCACATTAAACTCCATTTGCCACCTCTCAGCCCAGCTCAGCACTTTATCTATGTCCCTCTGTAACCTGCAACATCCTTTGGCACTATCCACAACTCCACTGATTTTAGTGTCATCCGCAAATTTATTAACCCACCCTTCTACGCCCTCTTCCAGGTTATTTATAAAAATGACAAACAGCAGTGGCCCCAAACAGATCCTTGCGGTACACCACTAGTAGCTGAACTCCAGGATGAACATTACCCATCAATGACCACCCTCTGTCTTCTTTCAACTAGCCAATTTCTGATGCAAACTGCTAAATCTCCCTCAATCCCAGGCCTCCCTACTTTCTGCTATAGTCTACTATGGGGAACTTTATCAGACACCTTACTGAAGTCCATACACACCACATCAACCACTTTACCCTCATCCACCTGTTTGGTCACCTTCTCAAAGAGCTCAATAAGGTTTGTGAGGCAAGACCTACCCTTCACAAAACCGTGTTGACTATCCCTATTCAAGTTATTCCTCTTGAGATGATTATAAATCCAATTTCTTATAACCTTTTCCAACACTTTACCCACAACTGAAGTAAGGCTCAGTGGTCTATAATTACCAGGGTTGTCTCTAATCCCCTTCTTGAACAAGAAGACAAAATTTGCTACCCTCCCTTCTTCTGGCACTATTCTTGTTGGCAAAGAAGACATAAAGATTAAAGCCAAAGACTCAGCAATCTCCTCCCTGGTTTCCCAGAGAATCCTAGGTTAAATCCCAACTGGCCCAGGGGACTTATCTATTTTCACACTTTCCAGAGTTACAAACACCTCCTCCTTGTGAACCTCAATCCCATCCAGTCTAATGACCTGTTTCTCAGTATTCTCCTTGATAACATTGTCATTTTCCAGTGTGAATACTGACAAAAAATATTCATTTAGCACTTCTCCTATCTCCTCTGACTCCATGCACAACTTCCCTCTACTCTCCTTGATTGGCCCAAATCTTACTCTAGTCATTATTTTATTCCTGATATACCTATAGAAAGCTTTAAGGTTTTTCTTGATCCTATCTGCCAACAACTTCACATGTCCCCTTAAGTATCCCTATAGGTCTTTCCTGGCTAACTTTTAACTCTCAAGCATCCTAACTGAGCCTTCACGTCTCATGGTAATATAACCCTTCTTCTTCTTCTGCTTCTTGAAAAGAGCTTCAACTTCTTTTCTAAACTACACCTCCCTCGCTCGACCACTTCCTCCCTGCCTGACAGGTACATACTTAGCAAGGACACACAGTAGCTGTTCCTTGAATAAGCTCCACATTTCAATTGTAACCATCCCCTGCAGTTTCCTTCCCCATCCTATGCATCCTAAATCTTGTCTAATCGCACCGTAATTGCCTTTCCCCCAGCTATAACTCTGGCCCTGCGGTATAAACCTACGCCTTTCCATCGCTAAAATAAACGTAACCAAATTGTGGTCACTATCACCAAAGTGTTAAGCTGCCTTCAATCTAACACCTGTTTGGGTTCATTACCCAATGCCAAATCCAATGTGGCCTCACCCCTTGTTGACTTGTCTACTGTGTTAGGAAATCTTCCTGTACACATTGGACAAAAACTGACCCATCAAAAGTACTCAAATGATGGTATTCCCAGTCAACATTTGGAAAGAGTCTGAATCGGTTAGGACTACATTCTCTATTGTTTAAAAGAAAAAGGGGGGAATCGCACAGAAACGTTTGGAATTCTAACAAAACCAGACGAGATAAATGCATGAAGGACATTCCTGATGACAGGGGTAACAGTCTAAGGATGCAGTGTAGTCCGTATAATGAGAAATTTCTTCACCCAGACCATGGTGAGTCTTCACCTCGATTTATGGATTTCTCTGCCACAAAAAGCACTTAAGGCCAGAACATTGAATGCTTTCAAGAGAGAGTTAGATATGGTTCTTAGGTCTAAATGGATCAAAGGCTACAGGGAGAAAGCTGGAAGAGTTTGAAGATCAGCCATGGAAGTGCAGGCTTAAATGGCCTCTGGTGTTATCACTTTCCCCTCCCCCCCCCCAAACTATCACCTTCTCTCTCACCTTAATCTACCTATTGCTTTGTCAGCTAGCTTCCCCCCAACCCCACCACCTCCCATTTATCTCCCAGCCCCAACCCTCAACCTCATTCCTGATGAAGGGCTTATGTCCAAAACGTCAGTTCTCCTGCTCCTCGGTTGCTGCCTGACCTGCTGTGCTTCTCTAGCACCACACTCTCGGCAAGTGGTATTATCACTTGACTATTAATCCAGAAACCCAGAATAATGTTCTGGGGACCTGGGTTCGAATCATGACAGATGGTGGAACTTGAATTCCGTAAAAAAAAACTGGAATTAAGGGTCGACAGATAACCATGAAAACATTGTCAATTGTTGGAAAAATCCATCTGGTTCACTAATGTCCTTCAAGGAAGGAAATCTGTCATCCTTACCTGGTCAGGCCTCCATGTGACTCCAGAGCCACAGCAATGTGGTTGACTCTAACCTGCCCCCTGAAATGGCCTAGCAAGCCACTCAGTTATATCAATCGCTAGAAAGTCGTAACAACAAAATTAAACTGGATGGAGTATAAGGTATCGATCTTGGAACGAGAAAAGACAGCGGCAAAAACACAAACAGCCCTGTCGACCATGCAAAAGCCTCCTTACCAACATCTGGGAGAGCTGTCTCATAGACTAGTCAAGCAGCAGTCTGACCTGGTCATTCTTAGGGAATCATACCCTTTTTGGTAACAACCCAGACACCACCATTACCATCCCTGGATATATCCTATACCCCCCAGTAAGACAGACACAGCAGAGTGGCAGCACAGTGGGATACAGTCGGGAGGGAGTTGCTCCGGGAGCTCTTGACATCAACTCCGGACCCCATGAAGTCTCATGGCTTCTGGTTAAACATGGGCAAGGAAACCTCTTCCTGGTTACCACATACCATCCTCCTTTGGCTGATGAATCAGTACTCCTCCATGTTGAACAACACTTGGAGGAAGCACTGAGGGTGGAAAGGGCGTAAAATGTACTCTGGGTAGGAGGGGCTTCAATGTCCACCAACATGAGTAGCTTGGCAGCAGCATTACTGACCAAGCTGATCAGGTCCAAAAGGATATAACTGCTAGACTGGGTCTGCGGCGGGTGGTGAAGGAACCAACAAGTGGAGCAAATATTCTTGACCTCATCATTACTAATCTGCTGGCTGCAAAAGCATCTGTCCGTGACAGTATCGGTATAAGTGACCACCCCACTGTCCTTGTGGAGATGAAGCCCTGCCTTCATATTGAGAATAACCTCTGTCGTGCTGTGTGGCACTATCACCATGCTAAATGGGACAGACTTTGAATCGATCTAGCAACTCAAGACTGGGTGTCCATGAGATGCTGTGGGCCATCAACAGCAGCAGAACTGTACTCCAGCACAATCTGCATTCTCATGGCCCAGCATATCCCCCACTCAAACCATAATTATCAAACCAGGGGATCAACCCTGGATCAATGGAGAGTGCAGGAGGACATACCAGCAGCAACACCAGGCATACCTGAAAATGAGCTGTCAACCTGGTGAAGCTACCAAACAGGACTACTTGCAAGCAAAACAGCATAAACAGCAAGTGATAGACAGAACTAAGCGATCCCACAACCAATGGATCAGATCTAAGCTCTGCAGTTCTTTCACATCCAGTTGTGAATGGTGGTGGACAATTAAACAACTTGCTGGAGGAGGACGCTCCACAAATACCCCCATCCTCAATGATGGAGGAGCTCAAAACATCGGTGCAAAAGATAAGGCTGATGCATTCACAACAATCTTCAGTCAGAAGTGCCGAGTGGATGATCCATCTCGGGCTCCTCCAATGGTCCCCAGTATTACAGGTACCAGAT
This sequence comes from Hemiscyllium ocellatum, assembly GCF_020745735.1. Classification (NCBI taxonomy): domain Eukaryota; kingdom Metazoa; phylum Chordata; class Chondrichthyes; order Orectolobiformes; family Hemiscylliidae; genus Hemiscyllium; species Hemiscyllium ocellatum. The sequence goes on from NC_083411.1 coordinate 11,265,416, forward strand.
GCCAGCCAATTCAATTCACTCCACGTGATATCAAGAAATGGCTGGAGGCACTGGATACTGCAAACACAATGAGCCCTGATAACATTCCGGCAATAGGATTGAAGACATGTGCTGCAGAACTTGTCGCTCCCCGAGCCAAGCTCTTCCAGTACAGTTACAAGACTGACATCTACCCAACAATGTGGAAAATGCCCAGGTATGTCCTGTACACACAAAAAAAACAGGATAAACCCAACCCAGCCTATTACCTCCCAATCTATAAAGGCAGTAGGAGCATACTTAAGAGGGAAATCATAAAGACAAAAAGGAAACATGAGATAGCTTTGACAATTAGGGCTAAGAAGAATCCAAAGGGCTTTTACAAATAAATTAAGGACAAAAGGGTAACTAGGGAGAGAATAGGGCCCCTCATGGATCAGCAAGGCAGTCTTTGTGTGGAGCCACAGCAGATGGGGGAGATATTAAATGAGTATTTTATATCAGTGTTTTCTGTGGAGAAGGACATAAAAGGTATAGAATGGAGGGAAATAGATGGTGACATCTTGAAAATTGTCCATATTACAGTGGAGAAAGTGCTGGATGTCTTGAAACATGTAAAAATGGATAAATCCTCAGGACCTGATTAGGTGTACCTCAGAACTCTGTGAGAAGCTAGGGTGATTGTTGGGCCCCTTGCTGAGAAATTTGTATTGTCATTAGTCACAGGTGAGGTTCCAGAAGATGGAGATTGGCTAACGTGGTACTATTATTTAAGAAAGGTAGTAAGGACAAGCCAAGGAACTAAAGACCGGTGAGCCTGACGATGGTGATGGGCAAGTTGTTGGAGGTAATCCTGAGGGTCAGAGACTACAGACCATGAGTACCTCACCTCCTGATTCCCCAAAGCCTGTCCACCATCTACAAGGCACCAGTCAGGAGTGGGATGGAATGCTGCCCACTTGTCTGGATGGGTGCAGCTCCATAATACATTCAAGAAACTTTACACCATCCAGGAAAAAAACAACCCACTTAATTGGCATCACATCTACAAACATTCAATCCCTCCACGATTGGCACTCAGTAGCAGCAGTGTATACGATCTACAAAGTGCACTGAAGAGATTCACCAAAGATCCTTCGACAGCACCTTCCAAACCCACAATCACTTCCATCTAGAAGGGCAAGGGCAGCAGATACTTGGGAACATCACCACCTGCAAGTTCCCCTCCAAGCCACTCACCACCCTGACTTGGAAATATACTGCTGTTGCTTCATAGTCGTTGGGTCAAAATCCTGGAATTCCCTCCCTACAGGCATTGTGGGTCAACCCACAGCAAATGGACTGCAACGATACAAGATGGCAACTCACCACCACCTGCTCAGGGGCAAATAGGGATGGGCTATCAATGCTGGCGCAGCCAGCGACACCCAAGTTCCACAAATGAATTAAAGAACAGCTGAATGACTTACTCTTGCTCCTATATTCTACATTTCTCTGAGAATCCAAATTAAACAGTTTCCAAAAGTAAAACTCAAACTCTTTCTCTAGTTATTTGGTGTGTCTGAGACAAAAACTGTAAAGCATGATGCTCCTTAAAAATCAATACTTGTTAAATTTATAAGCTGCCACTTTACGTGTGCAACGTGTAATCATAAGGATTAATTTCTGCAAAGATATCAAAAGGCCAGACTGTAATACTTAACACTAAATACATTGTGGTCTGAGACATCAGCCTTCAAGAACACGGTGGCACAGTGGTAAGCACTGCTGTTGCACAGCGCCAGAGACCCGGGTTCAGTTCCCGCCTCAGGTGACTGACTGTGTGGAGTTTGCACATTCTCCCCGTGTCTGCATGGATTTCCTCCGGCTGCTCCGGTTTCCTCCCACAGTCACAAAGATGTGTGGGTCAGGTGAACTGGCCATGCTAACTTGCCTGTAGTGTTAGATAAGGGGTAAATGTAGCGGTATGGGTGGTTGCACTTTGGCAGGTTGGTGTGGACTTGTTGGGCCGAAGGGCTTGTTTCCACACTGTAAGTAATCTAATCTAAAAAAAAATACTGCCCTTGTGTGTATGACACTCACCCAACAGCACCTTCTACTTTTCTTGTTCCTGATAGGAAACAAATAACACAGCGAGAATTAATCAATGAATTCCCACACTCTGCTGCACAGCTTTATTATTTACAGCAGTATTAGACATTTAAAGTGATAGAAAACGAGTTGTGAAAATGAGGAGTTCAATACAGATCTGATGTAGTAGCAATATTTAACTATAAATTAGAGCTAAAATGGTATTACAGCTGAGTGGCAAAGTGCCTTTATTATCAAAGGCTTTTTATTCATGACCAATACAATTTATGCTTTCTGATTCATTTATAGCATGGAAATAAAGTCAAAGGACATTAAATCTAAAATCAAAACCTCCATTCACAACAAAGGCATTATTGATAATTCCAATTATGACATATGTTCTCTATCACAACCTCTATTATTTAGGCATATCCTCAGTTAACAGAAAAATCACTTATCGTGCAAACACTTATTCAAAAACTCATTCAAAGGGAACTTTTCATTCTTCATAAAATGGCAAGTCTCCCTGTGATCTGAACAAAGCCCAATTTCACAGAAGAATATTGAATCCTTCATATCCGGCCCAGGGATAGGGATCTTCAGGAGCTGGATTTGTTGAGAACAAGGTCGATGGAGGTGTTCAATATTTGAAATAGCTTCATGGAGTCGATCAGAGAATGAGTGATACCACTGGTGGCAGGGTCAGTAACAAGGTAGTCCAGATTTATGAAAGATCATGAACAAAAGAGACGAGAGATGAAAAGGGTCTTTTTTTAAACCAGTAAATAACTTGGACTGGAACATACTGCCTGAATGAGGAAAAGGAGCAGATTGGATACTTTTAGGTTTAAGTGATAGGCTGAATATTTTAGTAAGATCAGATCTGGATTATTGATAGGTGATGGTCCATACCCATATCAGTAAATATCCACAACCTTTGTCTCATGTAACTAGACATAAGAGGTGTTAAATTGCGCCCAGTTTGACATGATCTAATGTCACCATGATGTTGTTCTCTATGTAATCATTATTACAGTAAAGGCACAGTCAACCCTTTGCTCCACATCTATAAGACCTAAAGGCAATAAGACATAGGATCAGAAGTGGGTCATTCAGCCCACTGATTCTGCTCCACCATTCAATGAACTCATGGCTGATCAGATAATCCTCAACTCCACTTTCCTGCCTTTTCCCCAAACTTTCGATTCGCTGACTGATTTAAAATCTGTCTATCTCAGCCTTGAATATACTTAACAACCCAGCCTCGACAGCCCTCTGTGGGAAAGAATTCCACAAACATAATAGCCCCTGACAGAAGAAATTCCTCCTCATCTCTGTCTTAAATCTGTGACCCTTTATTCCAAGATTCCTCCCTCCCACAAGGATTAGATTACTTACAGTGTGGAAACAGGCCCTTCAGCCCAACAAGTCCACACCGACCCGCCGAAGCGCAACCCACCCATACCCCTACATTTACCCCTTTACCTAACACTACGGGCAATTTAGCACAGCCAATTCACCTAACCTGCACATCTTTGGACTGTGGTAGGAAACTGGAGCACCCGGAGGAAACCCACGCAGACACGGGGAGAACGTGCAAACTCCACACAGTTAGTCGCCTGAGTCGGGAAATGAACCCGGGTCTCAGGCGCTGTGAGGCAACAGTGCTAACCACTGTGCCACCGTGCCGCCACCCTTTCCACATCTCCCCTGTCAAGTCCATGAGAATCTTGTATATTTCTTTCCCTACACCTGTAACATCCATATCCCATGAAAGAATAAAAGAAAGCTTCAGCACTACCTCCTTGCTCCTGAATTCTATGGCTTAGTTTCTTGATTAGATATTCTGATTTTGTATTGAGATTAAATACTGCATTAAGTTATATGAACACTTTAATTTCTTCCTTATTTTGATGGTTTTCTTTACATTTCTGATTTATCACACCACATTACTGTTCTAAGATCTACTTAGCTATGTTACAGAGAAAGGATAGAAAAACATGTTGTGAACATATCATGAAGTGAGCACATTTGTGTGAATCACTTAGTTTGACATAGTCCAGTTCTGTGAGATGGCTTGTTACTCCAGCTGAAACTCTGTTTATTCCTCAAAGATATAAAAAGACCTGATAGATGGTGGAGGTAATGCATCATTCTCGAACTGATTAATTCTCTCCTGTTCTTCTATACCTGAACATTTACACTCTTCTCATTTGTAGTCCACAAAGATGTTTAGGAGCCTTGATTCAGGCATGCCATATCAATAAGAGCTGTACAGTAACAGTGAGTCACATTATAGAAATGGTGAAGAAGCAAAGTTGCCCATTGATTTAATATTCTTTTGCATTTCTGTAACCGATTTCCAATAATAATGTCCATCGTTTACCTCAAGGTTCAGTCTGCTTGTTTTCCCTTCATAGTCACGGGCCTCTCATCACCTGAAAATTATGTATTTATTTATATTGATTTTGTCCAGAACATTTTATTCATCTTTAAGTGTGTAAGATGTTTGCAAAGAAACACAGGGCAGATTATTTAATATCTGAAATACTTCTGTCTGTTCAGAGAATGACTATTACCTAGTCTACTGTTATTACGAGGTAATCTCAATGAAATAGCCTCAATGAAAATATAAGTTGATTTTAACAATGTTTATCTGGTTTCTGTACTCAATACAGAGAGAAGCAGGACAGAGAGAGAGAGAGCGAGAGAAAGAAATCTAATACATTACAGTGAGGTCATTATGGTTTCCTGAACTTGAACAAAATTCCTGACCCTAATTTTTGATTTCCATATATATTCTCTTAACTATCACAGTTAATTTATAGCATAACACACTTTACAACAGGCCTATACCCCACATTGTCCGATATTTTATTCTTCTTTGAGTCCAATAGGGCTCCTCTTTAGGATGGTTCCAAAAAAGAATCATGTTGGACCTGAAATATTAATTCTGTTTCTTCACAGATCCTGCATTAAACCTCAGATACTTTAAGCAACTCAGTTCTACCACGTGTTACTTTCACCACCCAATATTCAACAATGTTAGGTGCCAGCCTTGGTTCAGGAGGCAACACTCTCTACTTGGAGGCAGAATATTGTAAATTCAAATCTAAATCAGGACAGCACTTTATCCAGATGGACAGAAGGACTACTGCATTGTTATAGGAGCTATCACCAGATGGGGTGGCACAGTGGCTCAGCGATTAGTGCTGCTCCCTCACAGCACCAGGGACCCAGGCTCAATTCCAGCCTCAGGTGACTGTCTGTGTGAAGTTTGCACATTCACCCTATGGCTGCATGGGTTTCCTCCTAGAGTCCAAAGTTGTGCAGGTTAGGAGAATTGCCTATAGTGTTCAAGGATGTGTAGACTAAATACATCAGTCAGAGGTAATTGAGAGGCAATAGGGGAGTGGGTTGGGCTGGGATACTCTTTGGAGAGTCAGTGTGGACTTGTTGGGCCTCATGGCCTGCTTCCACGTTTTAGGGATTCTATGTTAAGTTAAGGTTAAGATCTTGAAGCTTTCTGAGATGGGGAGTTCTCCATGGTGTCCTGGCCAATATTCATTCCTCTTTGAACAGATCAGGTACAGTATTTGGTCATTAAAACATTTCTGTTTCTGAGGACTTGCTGTGTGCCAATTGGTTATTGTTTTCTTGCATTATAACACTTACACATACTTCATTGACAGTATCTTGAGTCTTGAAGGGCACTGTATAAAATATAACATTTTTGTTTAGCTTTGCAATGCTATAGATTAGAAATGACAATAACACACTAAGATTGTTTTCCGATTTAAACTAATTTCCTATATATTCTTTAAGCTGTTCAAAAGCAAAGTCAGAATACAATGGTTAAACTGTGATCAGTTTTACATTTGTTGGAGATATACAGCCCACCACATTAAAGAATATCAACATCATCCAGAAAAAAGTAGCTTACTTGGTCAATAATTCACTTTCCACTTTAAACATCCACCTTCTCTATCACTCATGCACTGTGGCTGCACTCTGTGCAATCTACAAGACTGTACCAAGAAGCATTGCAGCAACTCACCAAAGTTCCTTCAATAGCACCTTCCAAACACAAGACCTCTACCACCTAGAGAAGAAGGTTAGTGGTTGGAGGGAGACACAAACACCTACAAGCTATTCACCATCTTGACTTTGAAAGCTGTCATAGTTCAGTTGTTGTCACTGGCTATCAGCCCTGTAGATCCCAGCCTAATCGTACTGAAGGTACACAACACCACGTTCAAGAAACTTGCTCACCAACACATTCGCCAAGGCAACTGGAATGGCCATTAAATTCATGGATTTGGATGCCATGTACAAATAAATGTATATCTTTTAAACTTTGCACTTTTACCATTTCACAATAAATGAACATAAAAAAGCAACAGAGTGTGAGCAGACTCACTCCTTTCAATGGTAGATATTTTCTCAACAACCTATTTAGTTTGCACACTGGAACAGAGTTGGGACATTACCATGGCTCTGCACTTGTCTTTCACATGACAAGGCACACCAATGAAAATAAAGCTATGCTTTCCTACACTGGCCTATTATCTTGTTTGATGTAAACAACATAATTCCAACTTGAATTATTTTGTTCTTGCTTTAATTAAGACTTGGCCTTACATCATTCTGTTCACAAATATTACCGACTGCTGCATCCTGTCATCACCCACACTGCTGCCTAACAGAATGGAAGTTATTCAATGAATGTGATGTGTTAAATAATTACTGTGGCAGATCAACGACTTACTGAATTTTCACACATCATGAGCAAACAGCCCATTAAATTTTGCAATGGCCTTGTGCATCACTGCCTATTTTAACCTTAAATGATTGTGATCTTGCTCGAGAATAGTTAGCAAAATGCTTTAAATGTGAAAGAAATGTTAAATGCTAGTTAGTTACTAAAAGAATCAAGCCACAAGATTCCATTGTTGGAAGCAGAAAAATGTTTACTCATATAAAAGTCAAACAAAGCAAATATTTGGTACTCTTAGTTAATCAACAAGGTAAAATCATTACACTCCAACACACTCACCAGAGAGACATCTGATGGTTGGTTCAACAAGGTCGAGGAAGTGGGAACTTTCTGGTGACCTCAACTGGGATAGGTACTGACCCTGCTTCATTGGCATCACTCTGTTCTATAAACCAGCCAAGTCTGTTCAATAAGCAACTCAACAGTGCTCCAAATGCAGCAGTCAATATTAGTTAAGCATGAATTATCTGCCAAACTGTGGTGGATTATAAACTATAAATTATGCACTGAATGACATACAAATCCTCATTCCCTTATACCCAGTGTATCGTAATATCATATTTACGTGGGAACATCATTGGTACTGGAAAGCCTTTGTACTGAAGTGACGGAAAATGTGAAGACAAAGAAAAGGAAACTGCATTCTGGGAGCAAACAGAGACTGATTTGAGCAACATCCAATCTACAGCCACTGAGTGATTACTGTACCCAGCTCTTATCTACTTGAACCAGGTGTTGACTGCGTCTCGCCTGGCTTGTTATGCCTGATGCTGCCACATTCTATCAGACTGACTGTGATGTTCTCAGTATCCTCAACTTTCTCCTCAGAAGACTGGCACATGCTGTGACATTAACATAACAGTGGACCATAGACCATAAGACATAGGATTGGAAGCAAGGCCATTTGGCCCATCGAGACCACTCTGCCATTTAATCATGGCTGATGGGTGTTTCAATGACAGTGTCATACAACAATATGTTTCGAAAATTAGAGAGAGCAAGCCATTCAGCCCTTCAAGTATCTTTGAATTTCACCCCCTCCACTGATCTCTACTAGCAACCATGAGAAGCTGCTTGGTTTGTGTCTGCACTAAGCAACAAAGCAATGCAGATGTACTGTAAGCCTTTATGTTCTGAAGGAGGCAGCAAAGTGCAAAATATCAAGACAAGACAAGGCAGAGATTCTGCAAGCATCCAATTAGGGACAAAGTGAATGGCCACTAATGGAACAAGTATGGAGCCCTGAGATCCAACCTGGTCCAATACATGGGTTGGGGGCCTGTGTAAAGTGTCCAGGGAGCAGCATTACAATGCAAAGTGCTGGTCTGCTCCAAAGGACAGCTTTTATGTGAAGACCTGTATCCTCAGTGAGGTAGATATGAGCCATGATGATGAAGTGGGGCTGGTACAAGACCAATGGAAGGGGTAGCTGCTGCCCATTGCTGTCCATGGAGCATACATTGAGCTGCTGAGAGCTGCTGTCTAAAGTGAAGGGCCGTCAGGGACCTGCTCTAACCTGGAGTTGTCATATCTGGGTTCTCTCTGAGCGTAGGTGATGAAGAAACCTCAGTGAGGCATGATTAGGTACCACTGAGATGCAAATGCCTGCAAATAGGCCTCTTAACACCCAAACATCAGATTCTTGTCTCACATTTCAAAACTAGGTGCAGAAATTGACTTTTCGTTCAATATCAAGAGACTCGTTATTTTGGATGTCGCTATATTTCCCCAACGATGATCAGGAACTTGAAGAGTTCAGACCAATGACGCTGTAAGCTCCATAGACACCATCCTCCTCAATGCACATTAACATCAGCAAACAACCAGCCTCACCAAATAACCATGCCTGCTCTTTCACCAAGTAAAGACACCACTCTAGTCCTTCAACACTTTACTTTGGAGCTCAAGGGCACCTAGCACTTGCATACTTGCATGTTTCTGCCAGATTGCTTTGCACAAAATGGCATTGGGCACATCTCAGGCATCTGCAGAGGAGGCAACTACTGGCTCTTAGCTTTCTTTGTTAGTATGTACTGACTTTACATTAACTTGGAGGTTAGACATTTCTTTCTCTCTCACTCACTGTATACTCATTGACATTAGCAAAGATGCACACTCTACAATTCTCTGTGTGGCTCAGATTGCTTTATAATGCACAGGGTATTCAGTTATGCACTGCCAGCTTTAGCGGCTTGTGTTGCTTTCATGGAGAGGTAAAGGCAGGCAGCGTGTAATGGTGGGGAGCCCTGAACTCCCTCTTGGTTTCTTTATGCTCACTCACTTTGTGCCTACTTTGATGCTGACAGTAACTCAGTCTCACAGTGTGGTGTTTAGCACTCTTAGAGTTGATGAAGCTGCAATCATCCAGGTAAGTGAGGAGTATTCCATCACACTCCTGATTTTTGCCTTTTTGATGTAGATAGGATTTGGGGAGTCAAAAGGTGAGTTACTCATTGCAGGATTCCTAGCTTCTGAACTGCTTTTGTAGCCATAGCATTTATATGGCTGGACCTGTTCAATCTCTGGTCAATGTATGTCCATGTGGATGGTCAAAAGAATCACTGATGGTCATGTCAGGAGTATACTATCTTGTAGAAAATGGTCATTCCCTGGCATTTATGTGGCATTAATGTTAGTTGTCAGCCCAAACCTGGATTTCAGCCAGGACTTAGGACATAGACTGTCTCTGTATCTAAGAAATTGCAAGTGGAGATGAAAATCATGTAATCATTGGCAAACATCCCTACTTCTGACTTTGTAATGAACGGAAGCAGCCGAAGATGGTTCAACCAAGGACACTACCCTAAGGAACTCCTGCAGAGATGTTCTGGAGCTGAGTTGACTGACCTGCAGCAACCACAACCATCTTCCTATGTGCCAGGTTATGAGATTTTTTCCTCATTCCCATTGACCCTTGTTTAGTTTGAACTTCATAATGTCACACTTAGTCAAATGGAGACTTTGATGTCAAGGGCAGTCACTCTCGCCTCATCTCTGCAGTTCAACTCTTGTTTCAATGTTCAAATCAAAGCTGTAATGAGAACAGGTGGCCCTAGGTGGAACCCAAACTGGGCATCACTGAGCAGATTACTGCAGAGCAGGTGCTGCTTGATAGCACTGTTAATGACACCTTCCATCACTTTATTGATGATTGAGAGTAGATAGATGAGACAGTAATTGGCCAGGTTGGATTTGTCCTGCTTTTTGTCTGCAGGAATGACCTGGGTAATTTTACACATTGCTGGATGAAACACCCGTTTGTTTCACACTTGTCTTTTTGGGAAGGAAGCATGTTGTCATTACTCAGTCTGGCCCCCCATGTAATTCCAGATCCTCAGTAATGTGGTTAACTCTTAACTGCCCTCTGAAAAGGCTCTAGCAAGATTCTAAGTTCAAGGGAAATTAAGGATGGATTACAAACATTGACCTTACCATTATATCCCATAAATAAGCAGTTGATTAAATTCATTCCTCGAGCAGAATGGAAACGCGTTGATGTCGTCCTGCTTCTTGCATGCTTCAAGTCTTCAAATAAATTTTTCAATAGCAAAATTAGAACAGACTTCAGTGCTTCTAATATAGGAAGGATGAACTGACTTGTAATTTCAATTTCAATGAAATTTTAATGCAAAATTACTTTCAATCCAGCCTGCCACTTCCCCGTTACCTGCTGATCAGTTTTCATTGCTTCATGATTGTCACGTTTTTCCATTTTGTAAATGCAACTACTTAATCTAAAAATGATGTTTTGTTGTCATAAGTCATGTCACAACTTGCTGCAAATGTATTTCTTAAATAATAAACACTAAATCCTCTGTATCCATTTAATTAAGAACTGCGAATTTGCCTATCCCCGCCAAAAGGTAATTAATGACAAAATTCAACAACCCTGAGCAAAACTCGCCTATCTTCAATTTTGAACTTATTTTTAAGTGGGCTCCCCATTTGCAAATTTCATTATTCACCAAGCTTCTCAGGAACGGAACCCTCACTGATACAGATGAATGACTGTGTCATTATTAGTCTCATTATTTCTCTTGCCATCACAACTTTACTGCGCTCACACACAATATCTTGCTGAGATTGTGAAAAGGGTTATTTAAGATATGAGATGGAAGTACACTGTCAAATAATTGCAGGAGGGTCCTCGCACAAAACAACCACCCCAGTCGTCGTTCGATCCGGGAGTAGGATAAAAGGTCAGCACAACATCAAGTACCGAAGGACCTGTACTGAACTGTTCTACGTTCGACGTTCAGTCTTCCCTTTGCGCAGCATTCAGCTGTAGAACAAAGAACATCTCAGCACAGGAACAGGCCCTTCAGCCCATCAAAATTATGCCTACACATGACTCTTTTCTAAACTCAAACCTTTTCCCTCCATGCAGTCCAAGTCCCTCTATTCCCTGTCTATTCAAGTATCTAACAGGATCTCTCTTAAATGTTGCTATTGCATCTGCTTCTGCTACCTCTCTGACAGTGTATTCCATTGCCAACCTCCGTCTAAAAAACCTGCCCTCTCACAGCTCCATTGAACTACCCCCTTTTACCTTAAACTTATTTCCCCTGGTAATTGATGTTTTCCTTCTGGGGAAAGGACTACCCTTTCTATCCATACCTCTCACCATTTTGTAAAGTCTATTAGGTCACCCCTCAGCCTCAGAAATTCATGTGAAAACAAGCCAAGTTTATCCAAGCTCTCCTCAAAGCTAATAGCCTCCAAACCAGGCAGCATCCTGGTAAACCTATTCAATACCCTCTCCAAAGCACTTACATCCTTCTGGTAGTGTGGTGACCTGAATTGTGCACTTTATTCCAAATGTGGTCGAACTAAAGTATCGACATGATCTCCAAAGCTTTTATCTAATTGCTCGACAGTTCTCCTCTCTTCCCTTCTGGGTGTAGCTCCCACATAGAGCTCAGATCTGATCCATTTCCCCATTTCAAACATGACACCGCAGCAAGATGGCTCCTACATCTGATTCCTGAAGAAGGGGCTCATGCCCGAAACGTCGACTCTCCTGCTCCTTGGATGCTGCCTGGCCTGCTGCGCTTTTCCAGCAACACATTTTCGGCTCTGATCTCCAACATCTGCAGTCCTCACTTTCTCCTACATCTGGCCAGTCACCATTCTCTTCTCCCGCCACCACCTCTTTCCTTTTCAGTTGAAATTAATAAGGGGAGACATTAGAAGGTGCAACATTCCTGATAGAATGAGATCAACAACTTTTGTTGTGGTTCTGTTCGCCAAGTTGGGAATTTGTGTTGCAGACTTTTCGTCCCCTGTCTAGGTGACATCCTCAGTGCTTGGGAGCCTCCTGTGAAGTGCTTCTGTGATGTTTCCTCTGGCATTTATAGTGACAATATATACTACAATCACTATAAATGCCAGGAGAAACATCACAGAAGCACTTCACAGGAGGCTCCCAAACACTGAGGATGTCACCTAGACAGGGGACGAAACGTCTGCAACACAAATTCCCAGCTCGGCGAACAGAACCACAACAACGAGCACCCGAGCTACAAATTTTCTCCCAAACTTTGATCAACAACTTCTTTCGGAGAAAGTGAGGACTGCAGGTGCTGGAGCTCAGAGCTGAAAATGTGTTGCTGGAAAAGCGCAGCAGGTCAGGCAGCATCCAAAGAACAGGAAAATCAACGTTTCAGGCATGAGCCCTTCTTCAGGAATGCTTTCGGGCATGAGCCCTTCTTCAGGTTACCGAATCAACACGGACATTTACTATAAACCGACCGACTCCCACAGCTACCTCGACTACACCTTCTCCCACCCTGTCCCCTGTAAAAACGCCATCCCATACTCCCAATTCCTTAATCTCCGCTGCATCTGCTCCCAAGAGGACCAGTTCCAATACCTTACAACCCAGATGGTCTCCTTCTTCAAAGACCACAATTTCCCCCCAGACATGATCGATGATGCCCTCCACCGCATCTCCTCCACTTCCCGCTCCTCCGCCCTTGAGCCCCGTTCCTCCATCGTCACCAGGACAGAACCCCACTGGTCCTCACCTACCACCCCACCGACTTCCATATACATCGTATCATCCGTCGTCATTTCTGCCATCTCCAAATGGACCCCACCACCAGAGATATATTTCCCTCCCCTCCCCTATCAGCATTCCAAAAAGACCATTCCCTCTGTGACTCCCTTGTCAGGTCCACACCCCCCACCAACCTAACCTCCACTCCCGGCACCTTCCCCTGCAACTGTAAGAAATGTAAAACCTGAGCCCACACCTCTTCCCTTACTTCCCTCCAAGGCCCCAAGGGATCCTTCCATATCCGCCACAAATTCACCTGCACCTCCACGCACATCATCTATTGTATCCGATGCACCCGATGTGACCTCCTCCAAATTGGGGAGACAGGCCGCCTACTTGCAGAACGTTTCAGAGAATACCTCTGGGACACCCAGACCAACCAACCCAACCCACCCCGTGGCTCAACACTTTAACTCCCCCTCCCACATGCAGGTCCTTGGACTCCTCCATCGCCAGACCATAGCAACATGACGGCTGGAGGAAGAGCGCCTCATCTTCCGCCTAGGAACCCTCCAACCACAAGGGATGAACTCAGATTTCTCCAGTTTCCTCATTTCCCCTCCCCCCACCTTGTCTCAGTCAAATCCCTTGAACTCAGCACTGCCTTCCTAACCTGCAATCTTCTTCCTGACCTCTCCGCCCCACCGGCCTATCATCCTCACCTTGACCTCCTTCCACCCATTCCTGAAGAAGGGCTCATGCCCGAAACGTCGATTCTCCTGCTCTTTGGATGCTGCCTGACCTGCTGCGCTTTTCCAGCAACACATTTTCAACATTATCCAGTTTTTGATTTCAATGATCATTGCCAATTACTTGACCTGATTCTATGTCCCATTGAGAGTCATGTGCTGACATTTTCTATCTTGATTCTCCTATCTGCCACCCCTTTGACTTCTTTCTTGGCATACATTGGATTTAATCTCCAAAACATATTTACTCCACCATTTGCCCTCTCAGTGGATGCTGTCTGACCAGCAAAATATTTGTCAATTTTTTTTTTAACATACTGCCAGCAATATAATTGGGTTGCAAAACAGCACTGGCTGATTATTTCAATACATGCTTTCCACTTCATCTGTTTGTGGAATGGTCAGGTAGGCTGATGTCTCGGAAAATAAACAGCAGTTCAAGGCAATTAACATCTCCTGATATCTGGGGATTTTTAGTTGGAATTAATGAGGTGAGGCATTAGAAGGTGCAACACTCCAGATAGAGTGAAATCAATTATTTCTTTTTCCAGTTTCTTGACTTCACTGATCATTTTCAATGTCAATCACTTTGATCTGGTCCAGTCGCCCATTCTAGTCCTGTGAATCTTAAATGTCTTTCCTTCGTAGATTCTTCTGTGTACCACCCCTGTGGCTTCTTTCTTGCCTTGCATTGGATTTAATCTCCAAAACATATTTACTTCAGAACATCCCTGGAGAATTTTGTTAAGTGTTTAATTAACAGTTGATAATGTAACAGAAGTTAAAGCTGTAGATACGATACACTGTTTGCCTCAGTGAAAAATAAATTACTCTTGGCCTTTGTCATATTGGATGTGATTGACATGTACTCAATTTACATGTCCTCCTTGTGTTTCGGGAGCAGATAAGTGATTCTAGTAATTTTAACCAATGTTAACTTTAACTTTACTCCGATATTCCCTCCCCCCTCAATCAACAGAGAAATGAAATTCAGAATTACTCTGACCAATTAGTTAATTAGGAGAAAGTGAGGACTGCAGATGCTGGAGATCAGAGCTGAAAAATGTGTTGCTAGAAAAGCACAGCAGGTCAGGCAGCATCAAAGGAGCAGGAGAATTGATGTTTCGGGCATAAGCCCTTCTTCAGGAAACCTGAAGAAGGGCTTATGCCTGGAACGTCAATTCTCCTGCTCCTTTGATGCTGCCTGACCTGCTGCGCTTTTCGAGCAACACATTTTTCAGCTCAATTAGTTAATTAGCCCAGTTTGAATTTATTCCATTAATTGCGGCAGTTCCTTGTATTAGGATGGCACGGTGGCTCAGTGGTTGGCATGGTGGCTCAGTGGTTAGCACAGCTGCCTCACTGCACCAGAGACCCAGGTTCAATTCCAGCTTCAGGCAACTGTCTGTGTGGAGATTGCACATTCTCCCCATGTCTGCGTGGATTTCCTCCAGGTGCTCCAGTTTCCTCCCAGTCTGAAGATGTGCTGGTCAGGCGGAATGGCCATTGAAAATTGAACATATTGTCCAGCCTAGATTTGTTAGCCATAGGGAATGCAAGGTTATTGGACTAGAGGGTGGTTTGGATGCAATATTATTTGGAGGGTCAGTGTGGACTCGATGGGCCTAATAGCCTGCTTCCACACTATTGGGACTCAATGATTTCAGTCCTGATTGAGTTCGAGACAATAAGTTTCAACTTCATGTCTGATTTGACCTGTGTTTAGATCAGAAGGATGCATCCTTCCAGCTCTGGAATCTTGGACATCCCCCATGTCCCTTGCTCCAAGAATGGTGCCTTGCCTCCAGCTCTCTCAGCCCTAGAATTGACAACTCACTCCTGAGAGATTCTTCATCTCTCCATTTCTCTCTCTCTCTCCTCCATCAAAGTGTCCCTCGAAACTGACCTTTTTCCACCAAACATACCTGTGACTTCTTTGACTCAGCATTAATATATTTTCTGACTGCATCCCTGTGAAGATACTTTGCATGTATTATGATGCTGAAGGTGTCATCCAAGTGAGGTGTTCTCAAAAGGTCTGATACACTCTTTTTCCAACTTGGGTATTTGGAAACATCCACCCATAATCATCTGGTAACAATCACCCTTCTCCCCATGAGACTGACAGGTTGAAGTCATGAAAAGTGCATATGCTAGGTATATGGACTTTGAAAACCCCATATAGTTTACCTGTTAGCAAAACTAAAGTTCGTAGCATTAAAGGAAAAGTGGTAACATGGAAATGAAATTGGCTAAGAGACCCAAAGAGGAATGTGGTGAGATAAACTTATTTTACACATGCGATTGAAATTTCTAGTGGTGCTCCCCAATGGTAATAATAAAAGACCACTGTTGTTTTCAACTGGACTTAGGGATACTGGACATAATTTCATCGAATGAGGAATGATCCAAAATTTTAAAATGTATTGAATGAATATGCAATATTATCCAGATAGAGGTATACTGTGTTCTGCACAATTGGAGCATGCAATGAGGCAATGTGTTGGATGTTGAGGAGGGAATGGGAGTAGTCTTCCAAAGAAGGGGGTCTAATGATAATGGGGAGGAAGAAACTGATATTGTCTATGACAGAGTTCAGATGTGTCGGGTGCTGAGCTAAAGAGAACCGGATTGACACCTGGTCCCAGTCAATGAGAGCTGAGCACTGCAGGCCAGAGTGGACTGTAAAATATTCGTCACTCATGATGCAGAAATCTGCTTTGTATTGTTGGGGAGAGCTTCAAAATCTTTTGGTTTTGTTGGCATTTACTTTTCATTTTTGTCAATAAAGGCTCATTGCCCAGCTGCTTGCCTATATGTGGTGTCCCCCTAATGGACAATGACAAGACGCAGATCCACATTGGGCATTGAGGAGAGAGTAGGTGGGGTGTTCAGAGGGGAGGTAGTTATGGATGGGTAAAGTGTTGGTTTGGTGGTGAAAGAATGGGGTTATGAGAGATTTGTGCCATGGACAGTGTGGCTGCAGTGCCATCACACTGCTGCTGAAGGGCAATGCTGGGTTACCAACAGTTATCTGGGTGCACAATAGTCTTTTAAAGATGGAACAAGTTATGCTGATCATTCAGCAGATATCTGCTGAGTGATAAGTTCTTTTACTCACAGCGTGAATAATTTGGGCTGGAATCCAATATGAGAGACATCAGAGGGATAGGACAGGTAGTTAATCAGGATATTTTGATAAATATGGAGAGAAACTTCATTAAGCCTCACAACAGAAAACCATCTGAAAAATGCCACACAATTTAGTCAGAAAAGTACGCAAGATTCAGCCTGGGGAAACATTTTGCTTTGAGCCAGTCATCTGGAATAAATGACCCAAAAGTTGCGATACAAACTAATTGAATAGCAACATCCCAAATTTCAATGCAGCCGCATTTCTGAAAGGAAATGATTTACAGAAATCAGTGTGAGGACTTGGCAATAATTGAGTAGCATAAAGAACTGGCACATTCTTGATAGAATGAATGACGCACTCTTTGTACTTTATTTTTGCATGATGTTGGGTAGAGTGATTCGTCTTTAAGGCAAATCAAAATGATTGATAAAATGTCTTACCAATAAAACTTCAGACTCCTGTTTAATAATAAAATTCTAGTATGCAATTTTTTGCATTAGTTGCCTTGCCCAAAATAGAAAATAATTTGTTCAGGTTACCTTCTATCCAAATTCAGTGTACACGCATAATGCTAAAGTAAGACATGAAATATTAACACCACTTCAAATTGGCTCAAAGTAAAATAATGATATTCAACGCCATCTTCCTCACTGTTCTCCCCACATGATAAAACTGCATGAGATGGATGATTGAAGACAGCCTGATTCTGGGTATTCTGCATCAATAAGACACAGCTACAAAGTTGACCAGCGAAAAACATTCTGGGTGTTCCAGATCAATGCTCAGGTCTCTCCAAAGCCTCTATTGAAGTAAGTGGAAGAAACTCTCTCACCCTCCCCCATGACTTACATCATTAGTGGAGAGCTTCCTCTGATTGGCATCCATGCTATGTTACCAGCTCTCAGTCTGGTAACAGCTTGAAAGACCTTACATTTCAGAGCCACAGATAAATAAGATAATCAATAGTCTGTAAGCAATTCATAGGTTATTCATTAAGCTTAGCAGGAAGCAGCTATTTATATCTGGAACATTACCTAAATATACATTGTTTTGTTAATTAGACTGCTTGTTTGTTGTTTCTTTAAAACATTTTATTTTCTCAAAAGTAACCCATTAGATTGTACCTTATTTTTGGCATTTCTAATACCAGTGTTGTTTGATTTTGTTCATGTTTAGTTTATGTTTTCCCAAAGTAAACCTTTTGCTTTGGTGCACAGCTCCCTCATCGACTGTTTTATTCCATTCACTTTCTTTGGAAAGTTAACATGTTTATCTCTTTAAATTTCAGGTAAGTTTCATTTGAGTGCTTGAAATTGCAACTCATGTCAATGTATTTTGTTATTTCCAACTCCAGAAATAATCATGCTTCAGGCTTGATAGTTTTAAAAGTTTAGTTTACGTGAGAAACAGAAGTGTTTGCATTCAGTTAACACAGAACATAGAACATTGAACTGTACAAGACAGGAATGGGCCCTTCGGCCCACGATATTGTGCCAAACATCAATCCCGTCTACCTGCCCTTGGTCCATATCCCTCCATTCCTTGCATATTCATGCGCTTATCTAAAAGTCTCTTAAATGCCCCTATAATATCTGTCACTACCACCACCCCGGGCAGGGCATTTCAGATTCATCTTTGCACTTTTCCCATTTCATCTTAAATGCATGCCCCCTTGTTTTAGACACTTCAAGTCTGAGAAAAAGATTCTGACTGTCAACCCTATCTGTGCATCTCATAATTTTAAAGACTTCTATCAAATCTCCCCTCAGCCTCCAGCACTTCAGAGAAAACTACCTGAGTTTTTCTAGCCTCTCTTTATAGGGCATACCCTCTAATCCAGGCAGTATCCTAGTCAACCTCTTCTGCACCCTCTCCATAGCCTCCACCTCATTCCTGTAAGGTGGTGACCAGAACTGAATGCAATATTCTAAGCGTGGGCTGAGCAAAGCCATAAAGCTGCAAAATGACGGCCTGACTCTAGTACTCAAATCCCCAACCAATAAAGGCAAACATGCCATACACCTTCTTCACCACCCTATCTACTTGTGTGGCCACTTTCGTGAAGCTTCTAACTTGAATCCCGAGTTCCCTCTGTAAATCAAAGCCGTTCAGAGACCTGCTATTAACTGTATACTTTTCCTTAACATTTGATCTCTCAAATCACAGCACCTCACACTTGAACTCAATCTGACATTTCTCCACCCCTACCTGCAACTGATCTGTATCCTACTGTATCTTTTGACAAATTTCTACACTGACCATAACTTCACCGATCTTTGTACCATCTGCAAACTGACTAACCGACCCATCTACATTTTCATCTAAGTCATTTACATATATCACAAACAGCAAAGGTGCCAATCCCGATCCCTGTGGAATACCACTAGTTTCGGACTTCCAGCCTGAAAAACATCCTACCACCCCTACTCTCTGGCTTCAATGGGCAAGCCGATTCTGAATCCATGTGGCCAAGTCAAAGTGGATTCCCATGCATCTGTATTTTTTTGGATGAGCCTACCATGGGGAACCTTATCAAAAATCTCAGTAAAGCCCACGTGAATAATATCCACAGCTCTACCTCATCGATCACTTCAATGAAAAATTCAGTCAAGTTAGTAAGACAAGACCAAGTTTTGTGGTAACTTCCTGTTCTCAAAGCTTTTGTCTGAGAAGAAAATAGCATCAAATTACATCTCATCACAGATGCTGCCAGACCTGCTGAGTTTCTCCACCCATTTCTGCTTTTGCTTCCTCAACTTTTTTTTTGATTAGATTCCCTACAGTGTGGAAACAGGTCCTTCGGCCCAACCAGTCCACACCGACCCTCCAAAGAGTTGAAGACAAATGTTTGAAAACTGAAGCATTTCATCCAAATGTGGTATCCTTTTGAGTTTGTAAGACTCTTGGTTCCTTGTCGCTGTATCTGATGTTATTCATGTGGCCCTGCATACCTGTTTCATTTAAAATAAAAACCATTGTGACTCGACTTAGAAGCCCAAAGTGTGAATAAATCCAATCATATCTGTCATTTTGAAAACTCAAAACTTTTGGCATGTTTAAGGCTTTCTGCAGCGAGTGGCCTCACGGGAGCTGGGGTGTATTAAAATTTATATTTTAATTTAAATCTACAAGTTGTCTTTGTGATTTTATTTGTGGAAAATCTATGGATTTCACTAGTCTAGAGGACTGGGCCATTGAGTAAATGCAAAGGGGAGAGAGACAGATTTTTAATTAGAAATGGGTGGAAGGGTTACGGCAAGCGGGCTCAGTGATTAGCACTGCTGCCTCACAGCACTAGGGTCCCAGGTTCCATTCTAGCCCTGGGTGACTGTCTGTGTGGAGTTTGCACATTCTCTCTGTGTGTGGGGGAGAGTGGAGTTGAGGCCAAGCTGAGATCAACTAGGAGAAAGTGAGGACTGCAGATGCTGGAGATCAGATGAAAATGTGTTGCTGGAAAAGCGCAGCAGGTCAGGCAGCATCCAAGGAGCAAGAGAATCGACGTTTCGGGCATGCTGAAACGTCGATTCTCCTGCTCCTTGGATGCTGCCTGACCTGCTGCGCTTTTCCAGCAACACATTTTCAAGCTGAGATCAGCCATGATCATATTAAATGACGGGGCAGGCTTGAGGGACTGAATGGCCTACTCCTGTTCTTAGTTCTTATGTTCTTATTTATTTTACAGTGTCCCTAGATTGGTCTAATTTTGTCTGATGTGTTGATTTCAGAAAACAGTAGAAAGTCAAAGTTTAATAATGTCCAAAATATACATGTAGCAATTGTGTGATGACTTGAATAAAATACAGTGAGCAGAAAAGGTTAATTTCTGTTTCTCCAAATTAGGGAGAGATATCAACTTCCGAAAAAGACAAAAAATACAATTATATGTTGAAATGATGGTAGAAAAGGATTCAAATCTTTCTAATCTTTTCCCTTTTCAAACACATTTATGTTCCACAGAAGGATTGAGGGACTCTCATCACAGATGCTGCCAGACCTGCTGAGTTTCTCCACCAATTTCTGTTATTGCTTCGTCAACTTTTTTTTAAACTAGATTCCTTACAGTGTGGGAACAGGTCCTTCGGCCCAACCAGTCTCCACACCGACCCTCCAAAGAGTAACCCACCCAGAACCATTTCCCCTCTGACTAAAGCATCTCAGTGTAATTTACCATGGCCAATTCATCTGACTTGCACATCTTTGGACTGTGGGAGGAAATCAGAGCACCCAGAGGAAACCCCCCCACACACGGAGAGAATGTGCAAACTCCACACAGACAGTCACCCAGGGCTAGAATGGAACCTGGGACCCTAGTGCTGTGAGGCAGCAGTGCTAACCACTGTGCCACCGTGCCACCCCTTCATCAGGAGGCAACACTTTATTGCTGAATTAACTCCTTCAAAGGCTCCCTTGCATCTTTGAGCTCCTCATTTAGTTTGAGTCTGGATATTGTTTCAGTGCTTGGTCTCATACAGTTTTTCCTTTGTGTGATGCTGTCTGTTGTGGCTTTTCTGCCTTACCCACTCAGTTCCTATGGTGGCTCAGTGGTTAGCACTGTTACCCCACAACCTCAGGGAATCTGGGTTTGGTGCCTTGTGCAAACTCCACACTGACAGTCTCCCTGTGTTTGCTCAGGTTTCCTCACACTATGCAAAAATGTGCAGGATTGGGAAACATGTTGTTATGGAAATGGATTGTGACATTCTTCAGAGAGTCAGCATGAATTCAATGGACTGAATGCCCGGCTTCAACACTGCAGGGATTCTATGAATTAACTTCTTGTATTTTTCATTTGGCTGTACAACACTCAGATGTGCTCCCGTGGCCAATTTTTTTAGATTACATTACATTACTTATAGTGTGGAAACAGGCCCTTCAGCCCAACAAGTCCACACCAACCCACCAAAGCACACCCATCCAGAACCAATTCCCCTATGTTTACCCCTGCACCTAACACTACGGGCAATTTAGCATGGCCAATTCACCTAGCCTGCACATCTTTGGACTGTGGGAGGGAACCGGAGCAAACCCATGCAGACACAGGGAGAATGTGCAAACTCCACACAGTCTGTTGCCTGAGGCGGGAATTGAACCCAGGTCTCTGGCACTGTGAGACAGTAGCGCTAACCACTTGCACCACTGTGACGCCCATTTACCCTAGGCTTCTGAAAATCGTTCTTATCCCGATTGTGACCAACTCTTGAAATAACTTTATTTCACTTTACACATGCTACCATTCTGGCTGAGATTCTCTAGTATTCTCCGTGTTTATCACAGACTTCCTATGACTCAATATTCCTTTTCTAAACATCTTTAGAAAACCTATCAAGAACACACTTGTAATCTCCCTGCAACTTCTGCAATCTACTGAAACTTTCCTGCTCCTGATGTTGCTATCTCTGTCACAATCCAGAATCCAAAGCATCAATGTCATTGTAACTTTGGTTTTATTTAAGAATTATTCCATGCTCTTTTAATTCTGCTTGGAGTCTACTGCTTCCTAAATGTAGGGTAATTTGCCTTGACGAGTATGGATTCCACTCCTGATAGCCACCTGTGAGGTAAAATCAAAAGAGAGAAACAGAATTAATGTTCCTCTTCTCTGAAGTCATACTGGACTCCAAATATTAGCTCTGTTTCCCTCTTTACAGACCATGCCAGACCTGTTGAGTTTCTCCATTATTCTCTGTGCTTGTTATTACTCTGTAAGATCTTGGTTTTGGGAGCCACAAATACTGAAGATAGGAAGAAGTAAATTTGAATTAATTTTGAGTAGTTCACTAGAAGCACCAGTTTATATCGAATATATCAGCAAATTAGAGAGGAAAGGTATACAACCCACTGTACCAGATGACAAACAGATGACTGGCACAGAGAGTGTTAACCGCAGGTAATTGTGATGGCTTTCTAACTGAAATGTGAAGGAACTCTTGCCTTGGACTTGTTCCATCTTCCCTAGCCCATCTTCCATCTGAAGATGTTGGTTGGCTAATGAAGATTGTCACACGATGAGTGCGACCCCTTCCCAGCCAATGTATGGCACTCCCTTTAGGCTAGCATGGTGGCTCAGTGGTTAGCACTGCTGTCTTACAGCACCAGGGGCTTGGGGTCAATTCCAGCCTTGGATGCCTGTTTACATGGAGTTTGCAGAATTCTCCCTATATCTGTGTGGGTTTCCATCAGGTCCTCAGGTTTCCTCCCAGAGTCACAAAGATTTGTAGGTTAGGAGGGTTGGCTAAGTTAAATTGCTCATTGTGTGCAGGCTGGGAGGATTAGCCATGGTATATCTGGGGTTACAGGGATGGAATAAGATGGCAGGTTGGATCTGGGTAGGATGCTCTTTAAAGTGCTGGTGCAAGCTCGATGGGCTGAATGGCCTCTTTCTATATTATAGGAATTATATCATTTTTCATACAATTGTTCATTCACTTTACATGTAGGGGCTTGTAGTTTAATCTACATTAATCACTTAATTGAACCTTTCTGAAACAATGAATGCAGGGCAAGTACCCTCTCCACTCCCCATCACCTTAGCTCAAAGTCACTTTTTCATTCCCATCATGCTAAGGGACATCAACGAGCCCTTATCAGATAGAAAAGTACACAGTGCACTGAAGACTCCCTGGCATCATAGAACATAGGAAAGTATAGCACCGAACAGGCCCTTTGGCCCACGATGTTGTGCCCAGGTTTAATCCTAATGTAAAATATAATAACTTAAACTACACACCCCTCAACTCACTGCTATCCATGTGCATGTCCAGCAGTCGCTTAAATGTCCCCAATGACTCTGCTTCCACCACAGCAGCTGGCAACACATTCCATGCATTCACAACTCTCTGCGTAAAGAACCTACCTCTGATGTCTCCATTATACCTTCCTCCTCATATCTTCAAACTATGACGCCTCCTACCAGTCAATCCTGCCCTGGGGAAACTTTGACTCTATCTATTCCACTCATTATCTTGCATACCTCGAGCAGGTCTCCTCTCTTCCTCCTTCTCTCCAGAGAGAAAAGTCCGAGCTTATTCAACCTTTCTTTATAAGGCAAGCCCTCCAGTCCAGGCAGCATCCTGGTAAACTTTCTTTGCACCCTCTCCAAAGCCCATCTTGCCTATACTAGGGCAACCAGAACTGGACACAATATTCCAAGTGTGGTCTCACCAGAGACTTGTAGAGCTGTAGCAAAACCTCCCGGCTCTTAAACTCGATCCCCCTGTTAATGAAAACCAAAACACCATATGCTTTCTTAACAACCCTATCCACTTGGGTGGCAACTTTGAAAGATCTATGTACTTGCACACCAAGATCCCTCTGTTCTTCCACACTGCCAAGAATCCTGTCTTTAATCCTATATTCAGCATTTGAGTTTGACCTTCCAAAATGCATCACTTCGCATTTATCCAGGTTGAACTCCATTTGCCATTTCTCAGCCCAGCTCTGCATCCTGTCTATGTCGTGCTGCAGCCTGCAGTAGCCCTCTATACTGTCGACGACACCTCCAACCTTTGTGTCATCTGCAAATTTACTTATCCACCCCTCAACCTCCTCATCCAAGTCATTTATATAAAAACTACAAAGAGCAGAGGCCCAAGAACAGAGCCCTGCGGGACACCACTTAACATTGACCTCCAGGCAGAATACTTTGCATCTACAACCACTCTCTGCCTTCTGTCAGCCAGCCAATTCTGAATCCAGATAGCCAAATCTCCCTGTATCCTATACTTTCTGACTTTATGAATGATCCTACCATGGGGAACCTTATCAAATGCCTTGCTGAAGTCCATATACACCACATCCACTGCTCAACCTTCCTCGATCTGTCTTGACATGCCCTCAAAGAACTCAATAAGATTTGTGGGGTATGACCTGCCCCTCACAAAGCCGTGCTGACTGCCTTTAATCACACTATGCTTTGCCAAATAGTTATAAGTCCAAAACTTTGTTGACCACAGAGGTAAGACTGACTGGTCTGTAATTGCCAGGGATTTCCCTACTCCCCTTCTTGAACAATATTCAAGTGGAACAACATTCACCTCCTTCCAACCCTCCAGTATGACTCCCATGGAGTGTGAGGAGGCAAATATCCTTGCCAGCGGCTTACTTTCTCGTTTCCTGGAGCAGCCTTGGATAAATCTGGTCTGGCCCTGGGGACTTATCTTAATGTTTTCCAAAATTTCCAGCACATCAACTTCATCAATCTTGATCTGGTCAAGACTGTATCCCAGCTCCTCAAAGTTTTCATTCACAACAAGTTCCCTTTACTGAGTGAAAACTGAAGCAAAAAACTCATTTAGAGTTTCCCCATCTGCTCAGACTCCACACACAAGTTCCCTCCGCTATCCCTGATTGGCCCTACCTTCTCCCTGATCATTCTCTTATTCCTCACATATGAGTAAAATGCCTTTGGGTTCTCCCTAAACCTTCTTGCCAAGCCTTTTTCATGCCCCCTCCTGGTTCTCCTCAGTCCATTTCTGAGCTCCTTTCTCGCAAGCCTGTAATCCTCTAAAGCTGTGCTAGATCTTGGCTTCCTCCACTTTAGTTAAGATGCCTTCTTCTTTTTGACAAGAAGCTCCTCTGTTCTTATCATCCAAGGTTCCTTAATCTTACCCCTACTTGTCTGTCTCAGAGGAACAAATTTGTGCATCACTCGCAACAACTGCTCCTTAAATAGTCTGCACATGTCTGCTGTGCCCTTTCTGTGGAACAATTGCTCCCAGTCTGTACTTCCCAATTAAATATCTTCCCTCGGTAACTGCTCCTTTTATTCTCGTCAGCTATGCTAAATGTGAGGCAGTTGTGATCACTGTCACCAAAGTGTCCTCCCACTGTGAGATCTGACACCTGTCCTGGCGTGTTACCGAGCACCAAATCCAAAACGGCCTCTCCCTTCATCGAGTAAAAAGTGAGGTCTGCAGATGCTGGAGATCACAGTTGAAAATGTGTTGCTGGTTAAAGCACTGCACCTCCCCTCATCGGTCTGTCTACATACTGAGTAAGGAAACCCTCCTGAACAAAAATGTCTTGTGCAAGGGCCCTGAGCATAATTCAGAAACTCATTAGATTAAACCTACAGTGTGGAAACAGGCCCTTCGGCCCAACAAGTCCACACCGACCCACCGAAGTGCAACCCACCCATACCCCTACATTTATTCCTTACCTAACACTACGGGCAATTTAGCATGGCCAATTCACCTGACTCACACATTTTTGGACTGTGGGAGGAAACCGGAGCACCCGGAGGAAAACCACGCAGACATGGGGAGAACGTGCAAACTCCACACAGTCGCCTGAGGCGGGAATTGAACCCGGGTCTCAGGCGCTGTGAGGCAGCAGTGCTAACCACTGTGCCACCGTGCCGCCCATAATTCTTATACCATTTCTTGTCACACTATCAAGGACAAAGGCTGTGAAGATTTGAGCTGTTATTCTTTTCATTCTCTTGTTATGGACATATTTTTCTCTTGTTGACAATGTTTACAAAGTTCCACAGAGACAAGCTGTCCCTCGACTGCAGACTTCGGCAAAGTTGCAAAGTGTCAGAAAGTTTTAATTTTAGTAAAACATTGTCTTTCAGATTTCAGAGTAAATGGATTTCAGAGTAAATGTTAATTTTGTTAATTTTCCATTACCCTTATCTTTTGTGGCATGTGTCCTCTATGTTATCTTGGTCTCTCACTCATTTCTCTGAACAGTATAAGAATGCCATTCTCTTTTACATTGATGTTCCTGCAAACATTCCAATGAGTGCAAAACAAAAAGCTTTGACAAAATGTGTTTTGCTCAACAGTACAAAAAAAATTCCTCTTAAATCCCTCTTTGAATTTATTAGACAGTATCTTATAATTGTGACATCTGGTTTTGATTCTCCCACGGTTAGAAAAATTTTGAATCAAAGGTGATTGTTTCAGATTGTATAATTGATGAAACTCTTACACAATCACCTCTCCTAATTACGTTCAGGGTTTTATTCACTCCCTGGGCCATCCAAAACCATTAGAGAACACAGTGTGACTGGAGGATATAACAGAGCCAGTTTCTTTTTTAAACAGAATAACTAGGAATAGTTTCATACTTGTACACTGTACTGTAACATAGAGAAGAGATTTCACTTGCGAGTTATTTATTGCAATGTCAAGCAAGGATTATAAAGAACATGTTTCTGGTCACATCGCAAAAATTGAACAGAGGACGTTCCACTAACCACCCTCATAATTTATTCATCACTGAATACGTTTCTGAGATGTAGGTGTCACGAGCAGGATCAGTATATATTGCCCACATCTGGTTGACCTTGAGAAGATGCCGATAGACCTTCTTGAACTTGAAGTTCATGTGTGGATGGTGTTCTCACACAGCAGAATTTTCCGGTAACCATGGGATTCTCCATTGGTAGCATATGTAGGCTGGCTTCAACATGGCGACCAGAGCACCTTTATTAGGAGGCCGGGATTACACATTCCACCAGGAGCTTGTTCAGAGCAGGTGTGATGCTGCTGGTGAAGAGGGAGAGCCAGAGGGCACTTCAAAATGGAGGCTTCCTCCACCTTCTAGACACAACAAGGCCCAGAACTGTGGGGGGCCTCCAGGTGAATGTCAAAACCCCTTCGAAAGGACACCAGCCAACCCCTACACTGCCACTTCCTATTACGACACTGTAACACACATAGCTTCTGGTGAATGTTACAAGTAGACCACTGTTAAACATTGCCTGATGCAGTGTACGCCATGCACAGTCAGCCTTCAGTAACATTCAGTGCTCTGTGCAATGTCACTAGAAGTCATCCTTTCCCTTGATGGCATTAATTGGCTGCTTGCCTTCAGCCCAGCATCATCGTGGCCCACATTGGGAAGCGCTGCCCAGAGCTATCTCTGCTCTATTTCCCCCATCACCAAATCCATTTCCATGGGGCCTGGACAAATCTCCCACAGTGCCCATTGTTCATTGTTACATATGCAGGTGAAAAAGTGCTGGCTTTCAGAAGTCACTTCAAGTTGACATCTGCTCTCTGTGGGCATGAATCATCTGATCAATATATTTCTATTGTTAGATTGTGGCTGCTACTTCAGCTTGATCTGATTGTTTAAGGTGAGTATCAATTTGTGCCGTGTTAACTCCTGTTATGAGTTATGACTTGGGAATGTGCATTTGGCTTCCCGTTCATTCAAATCTGTGAAACACAAGAAAAGTTTGAAAGATAAAATGGCATCCATATGACTAAGTACAACATCAACGGGAAATTATTGATATAGCACTAGTGCTTAATTGAACAATATCAATGAAAGTTTGGCACCAAACCACATAAGGAGATATTAAAGAAGAAGTTCAGAATCTTGGCTGAAGGCAAGTTTTAGGAAGCACCTTAAAGGAAGACAGAGGTGGACAGGTTTATGGGATGGGGGGGGGGTGGGGAGGTTCCAAAGCTTAGTGCTCAGGCAGTTGATGTCAGGGCTGCCAGTCTTAGAGCCAGTCAAATTGCAAGTGTTTACGAAGGCAGAGTGCCAATACATTGGAGGATATAAGAGGATTAGAGAGAGAGAGAGAATAAGAATATAGAGTTTGCTTAATTTTGTGATTTGGATAATTTAACATTGTGTAGATGTGGTTGATACATATACATGGTTTCCATTGTCTGAAATTACACAAGTATTGAAACATAGGTGTATAAGATGGCAGTGCTAAGATAGCATTAGAAAAAGGAAATTATTCAGTCCTTTTTTCAAACTAGCACAGAGCTGTTGTGCATGATGTAAAAACTTCAATAAAAAGCTGTCACTGCTCATTTAATGAGCATCACTGAATAAAGCTGTCAGGTAACTTCATCTGTTATGGAAGTGTCTTGATGTTAATGATCTTAATTGTCTTGTGAAGTGATTGGGTGCTCAGTAAAGATCCTTAATGTAATCTAGTAAACAGTAAATGGGTTTCTTATTTGCTCAGGGCTCGTTATCCCAGATTGCAAACAAACCATTGGCTTGTAAATCACTCTTTATTGTGTTAAGCTATGTTTTCACTTTATATTCTTTTAAACCATAGCTTGGACTGCCACACTGAACAAGTACTTTTAAAGTTGAAGATGTATTTGTATAATTTTAACACATTGGACTTTGATTCTCTGTAAAAAGCCTGTGGATTAGATTATCTACTGTGTGGAAACAAGCCCTTTGGCCCATCAAGTCCACACCAACACTGAAAATTAACCCACTGAGACTCATTTCCCTCTGACTAATACACCTAATGCTATGGGCAATTTAACATGGCCAATTCACCTAACCTGCACATCTTTGGACTGTGGGAGGAAACTCAAACAGGCATGGGGAAATGTGTAACTCCACACAGACAGTCACCCAAGGCTGGGATTGAACCTAGATCCCTGGGCCTGTGAGGTTGTAGTGTTAACCACTGAGCTACAATCCTAGACTAGTATGAGGATGATGTTGTGCCACACTTCATTCAGGCAGTCTAAGTAACTGTGACAATCTACACTTTTATGTTCCTGTTGTAAACTGGAACTATAGAAAATGATTGTAGAGTGTACAGTCTTTCTCTGTCACATGTATGGCTAGGAATCTCTCCCACTCTTAAAACGCTATCATTGGTGTGTGTTGGGAAGGATTTATAGGTTAATATACTCATGTTGTTTAGCTGTAAGGAGGGAGGAGGTAAGATGTTAGCTGCAATTCCATCAAAGACATGCTTCTCATGGAAGCCAACAAAGATAACCGCAAGCACAGGGCAGAGTGGGAATTCCATTGCAACACTACCTATTCGGGCAAACACTGCATCTGAACACAACTGCATGAGGTGCTGAGTTCATAGGTCCAAGGAATACTGAATCACACAATGGTGCTGGATCTGGATCGTCATGGTATAGTGCAACAAAGCAAAATGGACATTCAGCCTATCACACAAGTGTACACAATTTAAATGATGAAGTGGTGTCAAAAACAGGTACTGATTCAAACAGCAGGTCCTTTGGCTGTTTTCAATTAGCAGTATTCTGGCCATACCCAACCAGCCCATGCTTACAAAATCCATACCTAATTTTAGATATGAATCTGCAATGGAACAACATTTATTGGATAAACCTGATCAGAGGATTAGATAGGGTAGACAATGAGAGCATTTTTCCTCGGATGGTGATGGCTAGCATGAGAGGACATAGCTTTAAATTGAGGGGTGATAGATATAGGACAGAGGTCTGAGGTAGGTTCTTTACTCAGAGAGGAGTAAGGGCATGGAATGCCCTGCCTGCAACAGTGGTGGATTCACCAACTTTAAGGGTATTTAAATGGTCATTGGATAAAAATATGGATGATAATGGAATAGTGTAGGTTAGATGGGCTTCAGCTTGGTTCCACAGGTCGGTGTAACATTGAGGGCTGAAGGGCCTGCACTGCGCTGTAATGTTCTACGTTCACGCCAGGAACTAGGCTGACAACATATTTAGGACTGCCAGTTGGGCTCACAGTATGGAATATCTGAGTATACTGTAAGCTGCATATATTTGTGACGATGCTGTCACTTTTAGAAGGTTATTTTATCTTTGGTTTTTTTAAATAGAGTCAGTAAAGGCAGAGGCACTGAAGAGTCTAGTTAAACAATGCAAGGGGAGTGGCCAATTCTCCCAATTTAGATTTTTTTTCTAGTTTGTTTTAGCTATATTAGTTAGACGATGTGAGAGTCCAGGGGCATTGCAAGCTTCAGTGAAGAATTCCTCTGACTTTCTTCTGAAATCTCTCTCTGGGTTATGTTTAGATTACTTACAGTGTGGAAATAGGCCCTTTGGCCCAACAAGTCCACACCGACCCGCCGAAGCGCAACCCACCCATACCCCTACATTTACCCCTTACCTAACACTACGGGCAATTTAGCAAGGCCAATTCACCTAACCTACACATCTTTGGACTGTGGGAGGAAACCGGAGCACCCGGAGGAAACCCACGCAGACACGGGGAGAACGTGCAAACTCCACACAGTCAGTCGCCTAAGGCGGGAATTGAACCCGGGTCTCTGGCGCTGTGAGGCAGCAGTGCTAACCAGATGTTTGAATATTTGTGACTCATTGAGGCAGCTATGTATGCTGAAACATGTGGAGACGTAATGTATTGGAGAGGTACAGGGAAATATCTTTGGGAGTGGTCATGTGTCTTTTTTAGAGAGATAAAATGCTCTTTCAGATGGATAAAAGTGGACATCACATGTGCAAAATGTGGATAAACTCATTGGGACTGTGAAGCTTATTGGAACGATCAATTTGTCAAGGCATTTCAGTCTCCTGACCTAGAAACTTGGAAAAAAATTGTCTTCAATTTAAAAAAAAACCCGTGCTTGTTAATTCACACCATCTGTTGTTTAAAACCTAACAGGTCTTATTAAAAGAGTTGTGCTGCAATATTCATTTCACAACCTATCATTTTCACAGTGGTGTGCCTCTCAGTTGTGAGTTTAATTGTTAACTCCAAGTGCTTACAGTTTTGATGTAGAACTAGGAATACAAGTGTTTCTTTATATTTGTGATATTTAAATGAATTTAAATGTTGTAAATAGGGTTTTACCGATAGCAGTGTGTTAGTTAAATGGTGAATTCATCAACATTCACTTGGAACTTTATTTTATTTCATCTCACTATATAGGTGCTAAGGTTTGTCTATGGTGGATACTGAGTGGGTTGTTAGGGAGAATGTAAGCACAAGGTAGGGGTGGGTGGGAGGCTTGGGTTGGCAAAAGATGGCACTTGGCATGGGAGCCATAAAGGCTCTTGGGGGCAAGGGATTGGCATAGATTGGCAAGGAAGGTCTGGGAGGCCATATGGGATGAGTGATAGCACTCATGGAAGAGTGTATTTGAGGTGGTGGGGTTTGACAGGGAACAAGAGAGACTTTTTCTTTAACATCTGCAGGAAAGTCCCAGATCACCGAGGTGGGCTTCTTCAACAGCCAACCTCCACACCTCACAGCCTCTGTGTGTTTGTCTCTTTCTGGAGGCTAGTTAATACATTATTGACCCCCTAACAAAAGTCTGGCCTACTTGGAGCACTCTCTCCCAGTGTGGAGCTGGTTATTTTCTCAATTCTGCACTCTTGAGTCATAAGTAAAAGTTCAGGCCAAATTATCGTCTTTGAAGTTAAATATGTATTGGCAAATTTGATAGCAATCAACCAATGATATATTACCTGACTTACAGATATGTTCCCAAGCACTGCCATTTTTGGCAGTACCCCAAGATCAGTGTTTAATGGATGGATGCACACAACTCCATTCCTCGCACCAGAACCTCAGAGATAAGGAGATTTCAATTCTCTTTGCCTGAAGGCAATGCCAGTCTGTTTATGAATCACTGCAAAAATTGGTCTGTCCCTAAAAAAAAGTCAGAGGTCACATGACACCAAGTTATAGTCCAACAGGTTTATTGGAAATCACAAGCTTTCCGAGCACTGGTCCTTCATCAGGTGACATCTGACCTTGTCCATCCCAGTCCAACAAAGGCACCTCTACATCCTGAAAAAGGAAGCCAGTGAAGGGGCTTTATCAACTTGACTTGAAAGCAAAATTCTTCTCATTCTGACAGAGCATGTCAACAACGACATCTTGAATTTAGGTAGTGTGCTTAATGCAGTGAAAGATGGCAAGGTCCATCCAGTGAGACAAAGAGACAATTAACATTGAATCAAAGAGGATGTTATTGGTGCGGGGGTCAGACATTGAGTCAGATGTTAGGTTTTACAGAGTGCCTTAAAATGAGAGGTGGTAAAAGGGAGGTGTTCAAGGAGAGAATTTCGGAATATAGCATCGAGGGTGCTGCAGCCTAAGCTATCTAAGGTGAAGTGAAAAAAATTGGAGATGAGTAAGATGCAAGAATTGGAGTGTGAGTGCTCCTCTCTTGCCCAGGTGAGTGCAGTTCCAGCAACACTGAAGAAGGTTCAAGAAATGTTAAATGTTTTGAAAAGCATAGTTTTAGAACACAGTGGTAAACTCTTCTGTTATTTAAAACAAAGACCCAGAAAGCTCACCTCGCCTTCTCACCTGTTAAAACATGAGTGATAGAGAACTCTCAAATTCTACTATTTAAAGAAAATAATATCAATGTATTTTTTAACTCTGAAAGTGAGCATTCAACAACAACTATTCACAACTCTAAGCCCCCCTTTCTCTTAACTGCTAATTACCTGTCTCCAATTCTTCAACAATATACTGTTCCAATAAAATCAACAACAATCAATAACATCAACTTAATTTCAAAACCACACAGCAACTGCCATCTTCAGTGTCTGTCTTCTTCCAGCTGAAGATCACCCTGGGTTGTCTTTCTTTTCCTGTGAAGTTGATTCACATGACAACGTACATTTGATTGAGACTGTTTCAATGTCTCAGATCTCAGAATCTTGTTCTCTCATTCTCAATAACGGTTGCTCTGATTTTTAAAATGCCTGCCTTTTTTTATGTCCCCAATATCAGATCGTCTCATTGGTTTGATGTTGGCAAAACAATAAATTCAAACTCGATTGAGTTTTAGTATCCTGGGGCATAATTGGTTAAATTTGAATTGTTGTCAGAACAGCAACCAACTCAACTATCCATTTCACAGCCAAATGTTGCATATTTTCAATTTTCCAGTACACTCTGAGACTGTTACCTATTCATATCCCACACATGTCAATGCAGAACAGCATTCACTCTCTCTTAAAGGTACAGTACGCACTTCAACTTCATAACAATACAGAAAAGATTTAATGAGAATGATCCAGGAATAAAGGATTATATTTATCTGGATAAGGTGGGTTGGTTTACTTTGACCAGAAAAGGCTAAGAGGAAATTGATTTAGTCATTCAAAATCATTCTGTGCTTTGATGGAGCAAATCAAAATGAACAGCTTCCAACAGCAGAAAGGTTGATAACCGGGACTCAGATGCAGGAGGGGGAGTCAGGGTGTCATGGTTGAGCAGTCAAGGTGCTGGATCAAACTGGACATTTTGTTCACTTTTGTTTAATTTCTGCTTTTTACTTAGTATTCTAATTTGGCTGTGGAGTGGTGACTGTTTGCGCTTTTCACTGTATTCCTGATTATAGAATCATTATAGAGTTATAGATTCCTGAAGATGGGCTCATGCCCGAAACATCGATTCTTCTGCTCCTTGGATGCTGCCTGACCTGCTGCGCTTTTCCAGCAACACATTTTCAGCTCTGATATCCAGCATCTGCAGTCCTCATTTTCTCCTATAGAGTCATACAGCATGAAAAAAGACCCTTCGGTCTAATCAGTCGATGCTGACCATAATCCCAAACTAAACTAGTCCCACCTGCCTGCTCCTGGCCCACATCCCTCCAAACCTTTCTTATTTATGAACTTCTCCAAATACCTTTTAATCACTGTAATTGTACCCACATCCACTACTTTCTCAGGATTTTTTTGTCCACAAATGACCCACCCTCTGTTAAAGATTTGCCCCTCATGTCTTTTAAAGTCTCTCTCCTCTCAATTTCAGAATGGGCTGCCTACTCTTGAAATCTTGAAAAGTGACAATAAAATCTAATCTAATCCAATTTAAGATGTTAGGCCAAGGAACCAGAAGTGACATGAGGAAACTCTTTTTTTTCACAGTGAGTTGTTGTAATCTGGAATATGCTACTTAATTAGAAAGTGGGGGGAAAAGATCACTACTTGACCTCAAATGGAAAATTAGATAAATACCACAGAGAGAAATAATTGCATGTTTGGAAAATTAATGGGGAGCGCTACTAATAACATTGCTCTTCAAAAGACCCAACACAGAGTTGGTGCAGTTTGTTTTGTCTCTAACCTAGCCTGATGGCCTGAACGGCCTATTTGTATATATTAAAAAACAGTTACAGTTCTAAAGAGCATGTAGAAGCAGAGGGATGCGGGTGGGTATGTGCACAGCTCATTTAAAGAACAAAGAAAGATTACAGCCCATGAACAGGCCCTTCGGCCCTCCAAGCCTGAGCCGATCCAAATGTACTGTCTAAACCTGTCGGTCAATTCCTAAGCATCTGTATCCCTCTGCTCCCCACCTACTCATGCATTTGTCCAGACACATCTTAAATGAATCTACCGTGTCTCTACCACTCTCTACCACCTCTGCTGGCAATGCGTTCCAGACGCCCACAACCTTCTGTGTGAAGTATTTGCCATGTGTATCCTCCTTAAACGTTCCCCCTCTCACCTTGAAAGTGTGACGTCTCATTATTGAATCCTTCATGCTGGGAAAAAGCTTGTCCCTATCCACCCTGTCTATACCCTTCATGATTTTGTAAACCTCAATCAGATTCCCCCCTCAATCTCCTTTTTTTCTAGTGAAAATAAACCTAACCTACTCAACCTCTCTTCATAGCTAGCACCTTCCATACCAGGCAACATTCTTGTAAACCTTCTCTGCACCCTCTCCAAAGCATCCACATCCTTTTGGTAATGTGGCCACCAGAACTGTACACAGTACGCTAAATGTGGCTGAACCAATGTCTTGTACTATTTTAACATGACTTGCCAGCTCTTATACTTAATACCCTGTCCAATGAAGGCAAGCATACTATATGCCTTCTTGACCACTCCATCCACCTATGCAGCAACCTTCAGGGCACAATGGACCTGCACTCTCAGATTTCTCTGCCCATCAACTTTTCCCAAGGTTCTTCCATTCATTGTATTCGCTCTAGAATTAGTCTTGCCTAAATGTATCACCTCACATTTGTCTGGATTGAAAACCATCTGCCACTTTTCCGCCCAACTCACCAGTCTATCTATATCCTCCTGTATTCTCTGACAGTCCCTTATGCTTTCTGCTACTCCGCCAATCTTAGTGTCATCTGCAAACTTGCTGATGATACCAACCATGTCCTCTTCCAGATCATTTGTGTATATCACAAACAACAGTGGCCCCAACACTGACCCCTGTGGAACACCACTGGTCACCTTTCTCCATTTCGAGAAACTCCCTTCAACTACTACTCTCTGTCTCCTGATGCTCAACCAGTTCTTTGGCCACCTTGCACACCATGTGACTTCACTTTTTCTATTAGTTTACCATGGGGAGCCTTATCAAATGCTTTATTAAGGTCCATGTATATGACATCAACTTCATCACTTCCTCGAAGAATTCTATTAAGTTGGTAAGGCACTACCTCCCCTGCACAAAACCATGTTGCCTATCACTGACAAGCCCAGTCTTTTCTAAATATAAGTAGATCCTATCCCTCAGTACCTTCTCTAGCAATTTTCCCACCACAGACATCAGGCTCACTGGTCTATAGTTACCTGGAATATACTTACAACACTTCTTATACAGGGGGACAACATTAGCAACCCTCCAGTCCTCCGGCACCTCACCTATGTTTAAAGATGCTACAATAGTATCTGTCAGGGCCTCAGCAACCCGGGATAGATTCCATCCAGTCCTGGTGATTTGTCCACCTTAATAACCTCTTGCCTACCCAACACATCTTCACTACTTATGTCAACTTTATCCAGACTAATCAAACTTCAATCTCTAATCTCAACATTCATCATGTTCCTCTCCTCAGTGAACACTGATGCAAAGTAATCATTCAGAATCTCACCCATTCTCTCGGGTTCGGCATAGCCTTCTTTTGTTATCTTTTCGTGGACCAATCCTTTCTCTAGTTACCCTCTTGCTTCTTATATAAGAATAAAAGGCTTTGAGATTCTCCTAAAGCTATTTCATGACCCTTTTTAGCTTGCTTGATTCCTTGTTTCAGACTTGTCCTACTCTTCCGATATTCTTCCAGGGCCCATTCTGTTCTTAGCTGCCTAGACCCGATGTATGCTTCCCTTTTCCTCTTTGGTCGTACAATTTCTCCTGTCATCCACGGTTCACGAATCTTGCCCTTCCTATCCTTTGCCTTCAATGGGACATGCCTATCCTGCACTATCTTTAACCTATCTTTGAAAGCCTTCCACATCTCAAATGTGGACTTACCTTCAAATAGCTGTGTCCAATCCACGTTTCCAAGCTCCGGCCTAATTTTGATATAGTTGGCCTTGACCCAGTTTAGTACTCTTTAAGGTGGCAGGACGTGTGTAGAGAGCAGTTAACAAGGCATAGTACTCTCACCTTTATTCAGAGGGGCATGGAATACAAAAGATGATGTTGAACTTGTGCAAGACAGTTATTAGATCTCAGTCAAAAAATATGGTACTGGAAAAGAATTCATGCTCGAAACATTGACTCTCCTGCTCCTTGGATGCTGCCTGACCGTCTGTCCTTTTCCAGCACCACAATTTTTGACTCTGATCTCCAGCATCTGCAGTCCTCACTTTCTCCTACTTATTAGACCTCTGTTGGAGAATTGTGTACAGTTGTGGACGTCACATTATAGGAAGGATGTGAATGCACCGGGCATTGGTTCCAAGAATGGTCCCAGGAATGACAAATCTCAGTCATGAGGACAGATTGAAGGAATTGGGAGTATTCTCCTTGGAGAGAAGAAAGGGATATCTGATATAACTTTTCAAAACCTTGAGCAGGATGGATAGAGTCAATAGGGAGAAGGTGTTCTGCACCTAAAAGGAATAAGAATGAGATGCCATAGGTTTAAAGTGAAATGCAAATGAAGCAAAGGTGCTGTGAAATAAACATTCTCACACAGTCAGTAGTTATGGTATGGAATACACAGACTGGAAATATAATGGAAGAAGGTTCAATTCAAGTATTTAAGACCGCATTGGATAGAAATGGTGTGTACTTGTACTTTATGTTACAAGATGTGCCTTTAAGAAAGATTTGTTCTGTCATGCTTCATTCAAAAGCAAGTTTTGTAAAGCTGATGCTGAGCTGGCGGTTCTGAGCCCAGCTAACTTTGTTTCTAGGTTTTTGAGAAGATTTGTAACTCGGGTGCTCGTTGTTGTGGTTCTGTTCGCCGAGCTGGGAATTTGTGTTTCGTGCCTGTCTAGGTGACATCCTCAGTGCTTGGGAGCCTCCTGTGAAGCACTTCTGTGATGTTTCCTCCGGCATTTATAGTGGTTTGAATCTGCCGCTTCCAGTTGTCAGTTCCAGCTGTCTGTTGCAGTGGCCGGTATATTGGGTCCAGGTCGATGTGCTTATTGATTGAATCTGTGGAGGAGTGCCATGCCTCGAGGAATTCCCTGGCCGTTCTCTGTTTGGATTGTCCTATAATAGTAGTGTTGTCCCAGTCGAATTCATGTTGCTTGTCATCTGCGCGTGTGGCTACTAAGGATAGCTGGTCATGTCGTTTCGTGACTAGTTGGTGTTCATGGATGCGGGTCGTTAGCTGTCTTCCTGTTTGCCCTATGTAGTGTTTTGTGCAGTCCTTGTATGGGAATTTTTTTTGTACCAATGTAGTGTACAAAATTCCATGCAAGGACTGCACAAAATGCTACATAGGACAAATAGGAAGACAGCTAACGATCTGCATCCATGAACACCAACTAGTCACGAAACGACATGACCAGCTATCCTTAGTAGCCACACACGCAGATGACAAGCAGCATGAGTTCGACTGGGACAACACTATATTATAGGACAAGCTAAGCAGAGTAAAGCCAGGCAGAGTAAAGCCAGGGAATTCCTAGAAGCATGGCACTCATCCACAGATTCAATCAATAAGCCCTTCAACCTGGACCCAACATACTGGCCACTGCAGCGGACAGCTGGAACTGACAACCGGAAGCTGCAGATACAAATCACTATAAATGCCGGAGGAAACATCACAGAAGCGCTTCACAGGAGGCTCCATAGCACTGAGGATGTCACCTAGACAGGGGACGAAACATCTGCAACACAAATTCCCAGCTCAGCGAACAGAACCACAACAGCTTTGTTCCTTTTTAAGTTGGAATAATAGAAGCAGAATGAAGAAATGAGGTCAAGCTGCTGCAGAATCACGATTTTAGTCTTAGCTGGGGTCTTGTAGCTGAATGTGGAAGTTCTTATTTTTCTCTCTGCCAAAGTAAAAAGCTGGGGTTCTCTTCCTGCTGCTAGAATTGCACGTGAGACAATCCATTTTACTGAATTTGCCTTTGCCAAGGGTGTGTTTTTGGGATGTTACTATATTGCAACAGTTGCTGCTTTGCCTAGCACTACACCCTGTGTAATATAACCTGTACACTAGAGTCATAGAGATGTACAGAATGGAAACAGATCCTTCGGTCCAACCTGTCCATGCCGACCAGATATCCCAACCCAATCTAGCCCTACCTGCCAGCACCCGGCCCATATCCTTCCATGCCCTTCCTATTCATATACCCATCTAAATGCCTCTTAAATGTTGCAATTGTACCAGCCTCCACCACATCCTCTGGCAGCTCATTCCATACACGTACCACCCTCTGCTTGAAAAAGCTTCCCCTTAGGTCTCTTTCACCTCTCACCTTAAACCTATGCCTTCTAGTCCTGGACTCCCTGACCCCAGGGATAAGACTTTTTCTATTTATCCTATCCATGCCCCTCATAATTTTGTAAACCTCTATAAGGTCACCTCTCAGCCTCCGACACTCCAGGGAAAACAGCCCAAGCCTGTTCAGCCTCTCCCTATAGCTCAAATCCTCCAACCCTGGCAACATCTTTGTAAATCTTTTCTGAACCCTTTCAAGTTTCACAACATCTTTCTGATAGGAAGGAGACCAGAATTGCACGCAATATTCCAACAGTGGCCTAACCAATGTCCTTTACAGCCGCAACATGACCTCCCAACTCCTGTACTCAATACTCTAACTAATGAAGGAATGCATACCAAACACCTTCTTCACTATCCTATCTACCTGCGATTCCACTTTTAAGTCCCTGGGACCTTACCATTAAGTGTATAAGTCCCGCTAAGATTTGCTTTCCCAAAATGCAGCACCTCGCATTTCTCTGAATTAAACTCCATCTGCCACTTCTCAGCCTATTGACCCATCTGGTCCAGATCCTGTTGTAATCTGAGGTAACCCTCTTCGCTGTCCACTACACCTCCTATTATGGTGTCATCTACAAACTTACTAACTGTACCTCTTATGCTCGCATCCAAATCATTTATGTAAATAACAAAAAGTAGAGGACCCAGCACCAATCCTTGTGACAATCCACTGGTCACAGGCCTCCAGTCTGGAAAACATCCCTCCACCACCTCCCTCTGTCTTCTACCTTTGAGCCAGTTCTGTATCCAAATGGCTAGTTCTCCCTTTATTCCATAAGATCTAACCTTGCTAATGAGTCTTCCATGGGAACCTTGTCGAATGCCTGACTGAAGTCCATATAGACTCTGCCCACATCAATCCTCTTTGTTACTTCTTCAAAAAAAACTCAAACAAATTTGTGAGACATGATTTCCCATACACAAAGCTATGGTTACTGTCCCGAATCAGTCCTTGCCTTTCCAAACACATGTACATCCTGTCCCTCAGGATTCCCTCCAACAACTTGCCCACCACTGAGGTCAGGCTCACCGGACAATAGTTCCCTGGCTTGTCTTTACCGCCCTTCATAAACAGTGGCACCACGTTTGCCAACCTCCAGTTTTCCGGCCCCTCACCCTGTGACTATTAATGATACAATTATCTCAGCAAGAGGCCCAGCAATCACTTCTCTAGCTTCCCACAGTGTTCTCGGGTACACCTGATCAGGTCCTGGGGATTTATCCACCTTTAACTGTTTCAAGACAGCCAGCACTTCCTCCTCTGTAATCTGGACATTTTGCAAGATGCCACCAATTATTTCCCTACAGTCTATATCTTCCATATCCTTTTCCACAGTAAATACTGATGCAAAATATTCATTTAGTATCTCCCCCATTTTCTGTGGCTCCACACAAAGGCCGTCTTGCTGATCTTTGAGGGGAGAAAGTGAGGTCTGCAGATGCTAAAGATCAGAGCTGAAAATGTGTTCCTGGAAAAGCGCAGCAGGTCAGGCAGCATCCAAGGAACAGGAAATTCGACGTTTCTGATCTTTGAGGGGCTCTATTCTCTCCCTAGTTACCCTTTTGTCCTTAATGTATTTGTAAAAACCCTTTGGATTCTCCTTAATTCTGTTTGCCAACGCTATCTCATGTCGTCTTTTTGCTCTCCTGATATCCCTCTTAAGTATACTCCTACTTCCTTTATACTCTTCTAAGGATTCACTCGATCTTTCCTGTCTATACCTGACATATGCTTAAGTCTTTTTGATCTGTCCATCCTTGCTTACTATGATCTGCCTGTACTGCTCGTAAAGAGAAAGTGAGGATTGCAGATGCTGGCGATCAGAGTTGAGAGTGTGGTGCTGAAAAAGCACAGCAGGTCAGGTAGCTTCTACTCTTGGATTGCTGCCTGTCTGGCTGTGTTTTTCCAGCACTACACTCTTGGATTCTGTACTGCTCAGAAACAAAGCTTTTCACTTCACCTCTTTATATGTGACAATAAATCAATCAATAAACCAATAATATATTTTCTGTTACGTTATCCAGTAGAGTTAGGTTATTCCAATTCTTCATTCTTTTATTTGTATTTTAACTATCAGGTATGAATAAAGCATGTTTTGCTTCAAGCCCGGTAGTTTGACCAATCGAATTGCATCCTAGAACACAATGCCTCACTCTTGCCTGCAGAAACAAGAGGAAGTTGGGAGTTAGCTATCTTCTCAATACGTTTTGAGGGGGCTTGGTCTAGTCTATAACATTATGAATACCCATACATGCTTGTCTTAGCTGCGGGTCGTTAGCTGTCTTCCTGTTTGTCCAATGCAGTGTTTCGTGCAGTCCTTGCATGGGATTTTGTACACTACATTGGTTTTGCTCATGCTGGGTATCGGGTCCTTCGTTCTGGTGAGTTGTTGTCAGAGAGTGGCTGTTGGTTTGTGTGCTGTTATG
This sequence comes from Hemiscyllium ocellatum, assembly GCF_020745735.1. Classification (NCBI taxonomy): domain Eukaryota; kingdom Metazoa; phylum Chordata; class Chondrichthyes; order Orectolobiformes; family Hemiscylliidae; genus Hemiscyllium; species Hemiscyllium ocellatum. The sequence continues at coordinate 11,306,942 of NC_083411.1, forward strand.
AGTCCTAGTGGTCGCAGCAGTCTGGCTGTCAGTTTGGAAATGCTCCTGATGTATGGTAGTGTGGCTAGTCCTTTGGGTTGTGGCATGTCCTCATTCCGTTGTCTTTCCCTTAGGCATCTGTTGATGAAATTGCGCGGGTATCCGTTTTTGGTGAATACCTTGTATAGGTGTTCTTCTTCCTCTTTTTGCAGTTCTGGTGTGCTGCAGTGTGTTGTGGCCCTTTTGAATAGTGTCCTGATGCAACTTCGTTTGTGTGTGTTAGGGTGGTTGCTTTCATAGTTCAGGACTTGGTCTGTGTGCGTGGCTTTCCTGTATACCCTTGTGCTGAATAAGACAAGCCAGGAAATGGGAATCCTGTACCCATACATGCTATTGCAATCCCAGACATGATTTTAAAATTTAAAGTCCCACATACATTTTCTGGGCCGACAAGCAGCTGTTTTCCAATATTCTGAATTGTGCTCCAACAAACCAACTTGCAAACAGTCTCCAGAAAGGAACCCAATCAGAATTTAGGGACTGTCTATAATTTTATTTATTTTATAGGCTAATACTGAGATTATATTGTGTGTTAACTGTCCTTGCCTTGCTACTTCCATCTGTATCATTAAAGCCTGCTCAAAACCAATATTGTTCAAGCAGCTTTACGGTTAATTCTCTTAATTCTACTCCAGTTAAGCTATTCCTTGTTACATAAAGAGCCTTAGGGAGATGTATAACCTTCAGGGTGCACAACCTTGCATGTTACTGTTAAACAGCTTGACTTCCATAGCAATAATAGCTGCATGCTATTCTTCAGTTAATAACTTCCATTAGATTCCAGATGGTGTTGGAATGGAAAGAAAGTTGGCATGTAACAGAAATCTTGCAACATTCCACTCAGAACTGAAAGTAGGTTTTGAATGTGTTTTGAATGCTACTTTGTTTGCAGTGCCCATCAGTTCATTCAGGGAATATATCAATCAGATTAATAATAATTTGTTGGGTTGAAATTTCCGTTGCTCTAAATTTGTTTCCAGCACCTGTAGAAATTTTCAGACATTTTCGAATGAGCTCATTTTGCTCCCAAAATCTGAGGTTCTGAGGAAGGGTCACTGGACCCAAAACATTAACTCTGATTCCTCTCCACAAATGCTGCAAGATCTGCTGAGCTTTTCCAGCAATTTCTGTTTCTCTTTCAGAAGGAAACTACTGGTTAAGGCTTGGGATTCTTTTCAGACAATGAAGATGCTTATCCAGGAGGGTCAACCATGGTTCATTCTGTAGCGTGACTACTACCACTGAGTCAGAAAGTTGCAGTAACCTCACCTCTTGACTCCCAAAAGCCTATCCATTATCAACAGGCACAGCTCAGGGGTGTGATGGTCTACTTCCCACTTGCCTGGATGAGTGCACTCAACAACACTCAGGAAGTTCATCACCTTCAAGGACAAAGCAGCCCGCTTGATCAGCCATCTTAAAGGTTCACTCCCCCCACCAGCAACATTCAGTTGTTTCAAACAGCAACCTCTATCCTAAAAGACAAGAGCAGCAGATAAATGAGAACATCATCTTAAAATTCTCTTCCAAGTCACTCATTATCCTGAGTTGGAAATATATCACCATTCCTTCAGAGTCACTTGGTCAAGATCCCTTCCTAACAGTACTATGCATTCTCCTATACCCCAAAGACTGTAGCAGTTCAAAAAGACAACTCACTACCACTTTCTTAAGGGCAATTAGGAGCATGCAATAAATATTGACTTTTCCAGCAATACTCACATCTCGCAAGTAAATATATTCTTTAAAAGTCCATCCTGAGACTAAGGCTGCATCACATGTGTTGAGACTTCCAGTGTGGAAAAAACTTTAGCTGTCATCTCTCACATGAGACATTAAACCTTTTCAGATAAAACACCCTTGTCATTCTTCCCAAAATAAGCAAAGTGAAAAGTCACACAACACCAGGTTATAGTCCAACAGGTTTATTTGGAAGCACTAGCTTTCGAAGCCTCACTCCTTCATCAGGTGGTTGCACAACTACCTGATGAAGGAGCAGTGCTCTGAAAGCTAGTGTTTCCAAATAAACCTGTTGGACTATAACCTGGTGTTGTGTGATTTTTAACTTTGTACACCCCAGTCCAACGTCGGCACCTCCAAATCAAAAATAGCAAGGGAGTGATCCTTCACAGCTGGAGGCAATCTCATAGAATACTGTAGAATTCTAACAGGGCTAGACAAGGTATATGCAGGAAGGATGTTCCCAATGACTCTGGATTCCAGGAGCAGGAGGTCACACTTTTAGGACTGAGGTCAGCAGAAATTTCTTCACCCAGTGAGTGGTGACCCTATGGAATTCTCTGCCACAGGAAACTGTTGGGGCCATGACATTGAAGGCTTTCAGGAAGAATGTAGATATAGTTTTTCAGATTAAAGGAATCTGAGGATGTGGGGAGAAAGTAGGAACAGAGTCCTGATTCGGTTAATGATCCTTGATCATGTTGAATGGTGGTGGAAGCTCAATGGGCCGAGTGGCCTACTCCTACTCCTATATTCTTATTCTAAATCTTTCTTACATACCTGAAAGAAAATATTTCATTTTTATGCATCTTTCTTGACCTCCACATGTCCTAAAGTGCTTGACAACCAAAGAAATACATTTTGCAGCATATTTCCTATTGTGATGCTGACAGCATAGATGCAACAAACAAAAATGTAAAAATGACGAGATAATCCGACTTTTTTTTCGACTGTGGGTTGAGCAATAAAGTGACACTAGGAGAGTTCCAGATCCTGGACAGCATTATCTCTCAGATCTGATGCGAAACATTAACAACAATAACAAGAAAGGAATGATTGGAATGCACATTTTGCTGATGCTGATGACATCTTACTCTATTGTATTATCTGGTCATAACATTCACAGAAAACAGCAGCTAATCCTGGGAGATAGTCCTGTGAAGGGGAAGAATTTAAGCAGTTCCCTATGCACAGGCATTTACTTAATATAGAAAGCCAGTTAATCACCATTTGACAAAAATAGGAACATTCACTCCTAATTCGCTATACAGTCTGAATGCATAAATTAAAATATTTTTAAACTCAGGCTCAACTTCAAAATACAATGAAATCTATTCTACTCTCAAACACAAACAGAAAGTGCTGGAGAAACTCAGCAGGTCTGGAAGCATCTGTGGAGAGAAAACAGAGTCCAGTCAGCCTTCTTTAGAAACCCTCAGGATTCTTGGCTCAAAGCAGAGGCAACTCCAGTTTATTTGTAATCCCTCATCCCTGGAGCTATTCCAGTGAAACCCTTCTAAACCCTCACTAAAGCCTCTGAAGTAGAAAGCCCAGTGAGAATAAGATCAAACTGTTCTATAGAAGTTCAGCAAAATCTTTTCAGTGTTTCACTCTGTGCTTATACTTATAAAATCTCTCAAAGGTTTGAGATTTTGGAGATTAGTAGCTCAGGTTGTGGATCAGGTTGTAAGTTTGCTCACTGAGCTGGTGGGTTTGTTCTCAGATGTTTCATTACCATACTAGGCAACATCATCAGTGAGCCTCCAGTGAAGCATTGGTGTTCTGTCCCACTTGCTACTTATGGGTCCTTGTTTGTTGTGGTGGGTGATATCATTTCCGGTTCTGTTTCTGAGAAGTTGATAAAAGAGATTCAAATCTATGCGTTTGTCAATGGAGTTCCGGTTTGAATGTCAGGCCTCTAGGAATTCCTGCCCTTGCCTTTGTTTAGCTTTTCCCAGGATGTATTGTCCCAGTCGAACTGGTGTAACTCTTCGTCTGTGTGTATGGAAACCAGTGATAGTTGGTCATGTCATTTCGTGGCTAGTTGGTGTTCATGTATCCTGGTGGCTGGTTTCCTGCTGGTTTGTCCAATGTAATGTTTGGTGCATTCCTTGCAGGGTATTTTGTTTATTGAGTTCGTTATGCTGGCTGTGGGCATAGGGGTCCTTGAAATTCATCAGTAGTTGTTTCAGTGTGGTAGTAGGTTTGTGAGTTAGCATACTAAGACAATTCCTCATGAAGTTAAAGGACCCCGTACCCACAGCCAGCAAAATGAACATGAGATACAAAATACCCTGCAAGGACTGCACCAAACATTACATTTAACAAACCATCAGAAACTAGCCACCAGGATACACAAACACCAACTAGCCTCCAAAAGACATGGTCAACTATCACTGTTATTCACACACACAGATGAAGAGGGACACAAATTCAGCTGGGACAATACATCCATCCTAGGACAGGCCAAACAGAGACATGCATGGGAACTCCAAAAAGCCTGGCATTCAAACCAGAAGTCCATTAACAAATGTATAGATTTGACCCTCTTTTACTGACCTCTCAGAAACAGAACTGGGAATGATATCACGCACCACAACAAACCAAGACCCATAAATAGCAAGTGGGACAATACACCAATGCTTCACTGGAGGCTCACTGATGATGTTACCTAGCATGATGACGAAACATGTGAAAAAAAACCCACCAGCTCAGCGAGCAAACCAAAAGTGTAGCTTTCAGTATCATACACTTTTGAAACATACATTACACATAATTCATATTCTGCAGTCCGCTCTGCATCTTTGAAACTTAAGCAATATCCAGATAGCAACATCCAAAAGACTTGAACTTCACAAGTACTGCAAACAGAAACCCCACATACAAATGTGAATATATTGAACTCAGATTGACACATCCACTTAGCACATAGTTACTGGTTTCACTTTCAAGTTCTAAAATGTCATTTTTTTCTAATAAATGTGCATTAATTTACAATTGTCAGAGAATCCCTCCAGTATGAAAACAGGCCATTTGGCCCAACAGGTCAACACTGAGTCTCTGAAATCCCACCCAGACTTAGCCCCTCACCACATCCCTGTATTTCCCACAGCTAATTCATTGAGCCTGCACACCATGGGCAACTCAGCATGGCCTATCCACCTGACCTGCACATCTTTGGACTGTGGGAGTAAACTGGAGCAGCTGGAGAAAACCCATGCAGACATGGGGAGTATGTACAAACTTCACACAGAGAGTTGCCAGAGGCTGGAAGGCCTGACAGCAGTAGGGAGCCAGGTTCGATTCCAGCCTGTTTGGAGTTTGCACATTCTCCCTGTGTCTGCATGGGTTTCTTCCAGGTGCTCTGGTTTTCTCCCACAGTCCAGGGATGTGCAGGTGAGGTGGATGGGCCAGGCTGAGTTGTCCATGGTGTGCAGGCTCAGTGAATTAGCCATGGGAAACACAGGGATAGGTTATGGGGCTAAGTCTGGGTTGGATGCTCTTTCAAGAGTCGGTGTGGACTTGTTGGGCCAAATGGCCTGTTTCCACGCTGTAAGGATTTGATTATTCCAATAGCTGCACAAGTGGGCTTTAACAGAAAATTACATTTTACAGTAAGTGACAAATATTTTCTCATTTTAAATTAAAATTAACAAGTTATAAATTTCTAACATTGAGCACATCAACCGCCATTTGTGCCATGAATTCATTTTATTCCAAATACTATATCCCTTTGAGGAAACAGCCTTTAGGTTTGCCTTTTTACCAGTTTTGGAAAAAGATTGCGGCCATTGATCCTCAACTACTTTTCCTCTAAAGACATTTCTCAGTCTGCTTCTGCCAGCTCTGCCCCCATTTTTTTGTAATTTCCCTTATTTAAGTTTAGAACAGTTGTTTCTGACCAATGTTTCTCACTGTCAAACTAAATAGCATGTGACACAATTTATAGTCACGGGTTCTGAGGGAATTCTTTACTCTGAGATCATTTATTAAACTTGTCACATTATGAGATTCCAACTAGGTTGACTGCTAGCTATTCCACAATATATTATGGGTGGCACTGTGGCTAGCACTGCTGCCTCACAGGACCAGCGTCCCAGGTTCAATTCCTGCCTTGGGCAACTGTCTGTGTGGAGTTTGCACGTTCTCCCCGTGTCTGCGTGGGTTTCCTCCTGGTGTTCTGGTTTCCTCCCACAGTCCAAAGGTGTGCAGGTCAGGTGGATTGGCCATGCTAAATTGCCCATAGTGTTAGATGCATTAGTCAGAGGGAAAATGGGTCTGGGTGGGTTTCTCTTTGGAGGGTCGATGAGGACTGGTTGGGCTGAAAGGCCTGTTGCCACACTCTAGGGAATCTAATCTAATCTATTGTTCTCAGAATAGACTCTGTGAGTTTTTCCTCGTTGTTACCTCTGCCAATTTGATTTTCCTAATTTATATGAAGATTGAAATCACTCTGATTAATGTACTCCCTTTATTATGTCTTGCATTATCACCTGATTTATTTTCAGTCCTACAGAATAGCTGCTGTTAGGGAGTCGATAGTTGCTCCCACAAGTGCCTTCCTCTGCTCGTTTGTACTTACCTCCACCTATATATATTCTACATCTTCAATCAAAGACAATTTATTGTTATCATACTTATTCCAACTTGTCCTAACAAAGCCACCCAACACGTGTTCCTTTCTCTTGTCCTTTTCAAATGCCACCTTCCCCGAAATATTTAATTCTCAGCTTTGAGCTACTCGTTACCATTTCTATATAACAGCTACAAGATCATAGAAATCAACCTCTCATTTGTGCCATTAATTCATTTATTTGAGAAAACAGTCATTAAGTTTGTCTTTTTGCCATTTATTTATTTTTTTAATTTTGACCCTATTTGTTACTTTTGTTTGTATCTTCTGTCTCTTGCAATCCCACTCTGGGAACATTATCTAAATAGCTGCCTTGGAATTCTGCCACGTCTTTCTCTTTGTAATATTCTACCAACACCTATCCTCCACCTGGTTATTTTAAAGCCTTCTCTAATACTCTAATTATTCAATTCAGACAGGTCACTAGTCCCAAAACAGTTTAAGTGAAACTCATCCAACCAGAAAAGTTCCATTCTACATCTGTACTGCTATTGCCTCATGAACTGAAACCCATTCCACCCCTGCCAAGCTTTTGAGCCAGACATTTAAAGCCTTGACTTTATTTACCCTATGACAGGATGTCCAAACCTCAGGCAGTAATCTGAAAATTATTAACTTGGAGGCACTGCTTTCGAATTTAGTTCCTAAGTGTTGAAATTCTTTCAGCAGAACCTCCTTTCTAGTCTTATCAATGTCATTGGTATCAATGTCTATAACAACCAGTGGATCCTTTGTCCACCTCAATCAAAGTTCTTCTCCAGTCATCAGGAAATTTCCTTAACCCTGACACTTGACAAGCAACAAGGCCTTTGGAACACATGCTCATCACTACATCAAAAGGGCTTAGACGCCAAATTATACAATTAGACTTTTCCTTACCACTACTACATTCCCGATTCCTTTAGCCTTTTGAATGGCACCCTGCATCATGGTGAACTGGTCAGTTTGCTCATCCTTCCTGCAATCTCCATCTCATCCATACAGCTTGTAGGAACCTGGTACCTGCTGGACAATTGTGAGGTGAAGACTCTTCACATGTGACTCCCTGCATTCCATATCTACCCCACTTGCAGTCAGCTGCCCTAACCCCACACTGGTCCATAACCACAGACCAAATTTGAATTTAAATTACCCAGAGGTGTGTAGGCTTTCTGAAGTAAAGGGTCTAGCTAACTATCCCCTTCTCTAATGTTGTGCAACGTCTGAAGCTCAAAATCCAGCTTCTCGACACGGATCTAAAGGTCTCAAGTTGCAAACATTTACTAGAAATGTGTTCATCCTAGATTGATTGGTGTTCAGCCCAGCACACATCACCCCTCCTGCCACAACTATCATATTTGATGGAATTGGTAAGTTACTGCTCTTCACACTTTACTGTAAATCTTTCTTTAAAAATAGGGGGGAACTTCAGTGTGAAAAGATTCTGAATAATTACCAAGAGCATTCTATTCTGATGACATATCCGGTATTTGTGTAACTTCCAGCCACAGCCCAGTTCATTTGATTTCCTATGTGACAGCAGCAATGTGCACAGTAATTGGTGAGTATTTCTTCTGATATTCCGTTAGGCATTCATATTTCAAATTAATGTTAAGAGTCAAAATATGCAATGGGTAGCATATTCTGATCAGTAAGTTCAAGAATTGTAGGATAGACAGGTAGGGGGCTGCAAGAACACAGCAAGCCAGCAGCCGGAGGTGGAGAAGTCGATGTTTCAGATGTAACCCGTCTTAAGGAGGCAAGCATTGAGAATCTTAAATGCGGGGATAGAACAGACAGATCAAATGCCTTGTTCCTGTACTTTTGCTTTTAATGCCATTTTCTATGCATTAATTTGAAAGTTAACATTAAAATGTAATTTTAAGATGGCGGGAAATAATGTTTTACAAGGAGTAAGTACTGTTTCTGTACTCTCATAGCTATGAAACTGATGAAAGAATTTACTCCAATAACAACAATTCTGGCTGAAATCAATTGCCCAGCAGAGTCAAAAGTCCCTTTCCCCTCCAAAGGTCCCCTTCTCCTCCAAAGGTGTCACTCCTCATGGCATTGCTCTACGCTAACAGTCACACTGTAGTTCCCTCCTCTGCCCCGACAGATACAGAGGGGCAGGGAACGTTAGCCAGAAGCAAAGCTACTTCAAATGCCCCTATAATCGGTAATACAGAAGGAAAAACTTTGGGATATGGACAGGAGGCATGAAATGATGAGGAGGAAACAAAGGGAACTCAGGATGTTAGCTCATTTCTTTGTTCTCTTTACTGAGCCAGTCAGAGAGTATTAAGCACTCGCCAGTTTCATGCTGTCCTATACTTTTGCACTTATCATTCCAACTTTATTTGGTATGGTAAAGGAGAATATTGCGTAACTAGTTGTATAGTCTCATTATGCTACACTGGTCACAACATTTGTGTGAAAAGAAATGCAAACAAGTGTGGAAGATTGAAAGTTTGTAGCACTGGATGTTGCAGTAACAGTTGCTCAATGATGTTATGTCCAATTTACACAATCAATAATCATGGCAGTGCAGCCTCTTTAGATCACAAGACATTATATTGGCAGTTGATCTGTCTGCTTTATCTGACGGTCTGTGCATCCCATAGCCCTGATGTTTATAGGCAACAGGAGCTGAGATGGATCTGGCAGCCATGTTGGTTCATTGTCCCTTCCCACGACAACACAGATTGGGGCATCTTAACAATGACACAGTTGGAAAAGGACAGGAACATAGGTGGATAGGTAATTTCCATGATTAAAAATCCAATTACAGACGATGTGTCAATATAGGTTGACCCCACCCCATTTCTCCTTTATGATCGAGGCACCAGGAATAAAGGGAGGTAACCTCCCAGTGATAATCCAGGGATTAAGGATTTTTGAGGTAAAGTGAGTCACCACTAGGGATGTCAGAGCTAGCAACCCAACTTCCTCCAGCGCAGAATCCCCTCTAACAATCGCCCACCACCCCCAACCCCATTGCCTTGAAGAGGAACAGGCTGCTGTACCTCTGGTCAGTAACCAAAGCTTCCCCAACTGCACACGGGGACAACTTGGAGGGGTCTTGTCATGAATTGCAACCCCTTTGTCCAAAAATCAGGGTAACCTTAATTTTCCATCCAATATTTGAAACATTCTAGAGTTCACTTGTACTGATTAAAACTTATATTTTAAAAGCAACATTTAATAAATAATGCCACTCCCTGGCTCTTCCCTCATAGCTCTACTAATTGTTAATCTTTGAATTTTTAATGAAAGGTGATATACAGAATGTCATATAGAGCAGACAGGACATAAGATAGAGAGAAGCTGTTCCTGTGCATACAAGGAGTGAGACGGCATCGATCTACAGTGCTGCGCAAACAATTTCAGAAAAATCTTTGTCACATAGTTTGTAGTTAGGGTATGAAATGCACTGTCTGGAAGTGTGGTGGAGGCAGGTTCAATTGCAGCATTCAAGGGGTGATTATTTGGATAGTAAAGCTGCGCAGGAATATGGTGAAAGGGAAGGAAATTGGCATTAAGTAATAGAACTGGAGCAGGCACAATGGGCCAAGTCACTTCCTTCTGTGCTGTAACACTTCAGTGAGACTGTATCTCCACTGAGAATGGAGATGTTTCTTCTGCTTGACTAGAGTCAGTTACCTCAATGTGGGGAGCACTCCTGGGTCAAATACTCCCCAGAAGCTGCTTTAGCCTTCACCTCACTCAGGATCAGAGGATACATTATGGGCACTACTGCTGCATTTGCTTGGTGTTTGCCACTTTTCCATAACTCAGCCATTTTATCTTCATTGTGCTAGATACCTCCATCTATGGTGATATCACAAAGGTTGATACAACTGGTGCTTCTGATAAAACAGCAAAACAGGACAAGCTGAGTGTAACAGGTGAGGAATCAACATAACTTAACATTTCCATGATTGGTATGCATCTGCAATGTATAGGGATACTTTGAAAGTGAATTCCCATTCACAGTTGTTTTATCAAGTTTTACTCATTCTGCAATTTGCATTCAAAATTGAGACCTTTATTGGAAAATTATGTTGGTCCTATCAGGAATTCTTTTGAACATAGTTTTAATGAGATGATGCTTGGGCTCACAATCTGACCTTTATCCCTTACCCACAGCACTATCCTTTACATGGTGGCATGGTGGCTCAGTGGTTAGCACTGTTGCCTCACTGCATCAGGAGGGTTGGACCAAAGTGTCTGTTTCCATGTTGTACATCTCTATGACTCTCTGAAATCCATGAACAAATTTATAAGAAGCCAGAGAACTGGACAAAAAGAGTACAATTTCCAATCATTTATTTGGGATGGTGGGGTCAGTTTTAATTGTCACGTTGAAAGCATGTATTTTCTGAATATTGAAGCAAACTTAAAGTGCAGGCTTAGCTGCCCGAATGGAAAGGCTGGGACACGGGCTGTTCCAAAATAGTTTCATGAAACAATTGGCTGTTAAAGTGATACCCGAGTTTTGGTTACTGTTTTGACAATGATTCAAATTTAGCCAATGACTTCAAATTATGCCCAGGATACTAAAACTCAATTGAGTTTGAATTTATTATTTTAATGACATTGGATCAATGAGAAGGAATGATGTTGGGGGTATCCTATCAGCGACCAAGGATATATTTCCCTCCCCTCCCCTATCAGCGACCAAGGATATATTTCCCTCCCCTCCCCTATCAGCGACCAAGGATATATTTCCCTCCCCTCCCCTATCAGCGAACCAAGGATATATTTCCCTCCCCTCCCCTATCAGCGAACCAAGGATATATTTCCCTCCCCTCCCCTATCAGCGAACCAAGGATATATTTCCCTCCCCTCCCCTATCAGCGAACCAAGGATATATTTCCCTCCCCTCCCCTATCAGCGACCCCACCACCAAGGATATATTTCCCTCCTCTCCTATCAGCGACCAAGGATATATTTCCCTCCCCTCCCCTATCAGCGACCAAGGATATATTTCCCTCCCCTCCCCTATCAGCGACCAAGGATATATTTCCCTCCCCTCCCCTATCAGCGAACCAAGGATATATTTCCCTCCCCTCCCCTATCAGCGAACCAAGGATATATTTCCCTCCCCTCCCCTATCAGCGAACCAAGGATATATTTCCCTCCCCTCCCCTATCAGCGAACCAAGGATATATTTCCCTCCCCTCCCCTATCAGCGACCCCACCACCAAGGATATATTTCCCTCCCCTCCCCTATCAGCGCCCCACCACCAAGGATATATTTCCCTCCCCTCCCCTATCAGCGCCCCACCACCAAGGATATATTTCCCTCCCCTCCCCTATCAGCGTTCCGCAAGGACCACTCCCTTCGTGACTCCCTTGTCAGATCCACACCCCCCACCAACCCAACCTCCACCCCCGGCACCTTCCCCTGCAACCGCAGGAAATGTAAAACTTGCGCCCACACCTCCACACTCACTTCCCTCCAAGGCCCCAAGGGATCCTTCCATATCCGCCACAAGTTCACCTGTACCTCCACACACATCATCTATTGCATCCGCTGCACCCGATGTGGCCTCCTCTATATTGGTGAGACAGGCCGCTTACTTGCGGAACGCTTCAGAGAACACCTCTGGGCCGCCCGAACCAACCAACCCAATCACCCCGTGGCTCAACACTTTAACTCCCCCTCCCACTCCACCGAGGACATGCAGGTCCTTGGACTCCTCCACCGGCAGAACACAACTACACGACGGCTGGAGGAGGAGCGCCTCATCTTCCGCCTGGGAACCCTCCAACCACAAGGTATGAATTCAGATTTCTCCAGCTTCCTCATTTCCCCTCCCCCCACCTTGTCTCAGTCGGTTCCCTCAACTCAGCACCGCCCTCCTAACCTGCAATCCTCTTCCTGACCTCTCCGCCCCCACTCCACTCCGGCCTATCACCCTCACCTTGACCTCCTTCCACCTATCCCACCTCCATCGCCCCTCCCCCTAGTCCCTCCTCCCTACCTTTTATCTCAGCCGGCTTGGCTCTCTCTCTCTTATTCCTGATGAAGGGCTTATGCTCGAAACGTCGAATTCTCTATTCCTGAGATGCTGCCTAACCTGCTGTGCTTTGACCAGCAACACATTTGCAGCTTACCTGTATAAAAAACACAGGCCTTTTGAAAATTGAGCAACTGCCACGAACAGCAGAGCAACTACTACAGAGCCGGAGACCTAACTGCCCATCTAAAATCATGCTCTCAAAGAAATTAGGAGACACACTATATCAAAAGGAACCTTTTCTTGTAACTCATACTCACAGCAAACAGAAAGTGAAACACCTAGGGAGATCAGCACATGGAAGACTGAAGACATCAGAGAACCCAGAGACTCTGTGGACATGAAATTAAGTTAATGTAACATCTAATAGTTGTCTTATTGGAACAGAATGTTAATAGGTTGTGTTCAGTTAGGCAAAACAATGTTCAGTTTTTAATAGTGCTGTTTATTTCAGAACTGCAAGGTGGTTCAGTGGTTAGCACTGCAACCTCACAGAGCCAGAGAGCAATGTTCAATTCCACTCTGTCTGTGTGGAGTTCACACATTTTCTGTGTGTCTGCATGGGATTCCTCTGGGTAGTCCAGTTTCCTTCATAGAGTCATAGAGTCAAAGAGATGTACAGCACGGAAACAGACCCTTCAGTCCATCCTGTCCATGCCGACCAGATATCCCAACCCAATCTAGTCCCACCTGCCAGCACACAGCCCATATCCCTCCAAACGCTTCCTATTCATATACCCATCCAGATGCCTCTTAAATGTTGCAATTGTACCAGCCTCCACCACTTCCTCTGGCAGCTCATTCTATTCACGTAGCACCCTCCGCATGAAAAAGTTGCCCCTTAGGTCTCTTTTATATCTTTCCCCTCACACCCTAAATCCATGCCCTCTAGTTCTGCACTACCCGACCCCAGGGAAAATACTTTGCCTATTTACCCTATTCATGCCCCACATAATTTTGTAAACCTCCGTAAGGTCACCCCTCAGTCTCCGACGCTCCAATGAAAGCAGCCCAGTCTGTTCAGCATCTCCCTATAGCTCAAATCCTCCAAAGTCCAAAGATGTGCAGATTAGGGTGGATTGACCATGCTAAATTGACAATAGTGTTAAGTGCATTAGTCAGAGAGAAATGGGTCTGGGTAGGTTAGTTTTCAGAGGGTCGGTGTGCACTTGTTGGGCCAAATGGCCTGTTTCCATACTGTAGGGAATCTAATCTTCCATTCGGAAAATAAGTTATCTTTCTTTACATATTGGAAATTAGGAGGTATCTTTCACTCCTTCACACTGTTAACGGATTACGAGGTGAGGCAAATTTTTCTGGACGTTTAGTTTTAATTAACAGAGAGGTTCTATTTCTCTGTCTGGTGGTTACAGCACACAACACACATGTTAATGCCAAGTGCAGTGCATTAGATTTTTATTTGAATTTCTTTTTCAGGTGTTGCTGCCTCTCATAAGATGATGAGCATGGATTTGAACAGAGTGAACAAGTACAAGACTTTGATCGATAAAGTTGCCTGTGCCAAGCAGATCGATCCAGCCATAATTGGTGCTATCATCTCCCGGGAATCCCGTGGTGGCAATGCCTTAGTAAATGGATGGGGAGACAACGAAAATGGTTTTGGTCTCATGCAGGTAGGCAGCAAGTCACTTTACGAAACCCTGCAAGCAGATCTACATAAATACACAGATATTAGGAACAGAGTTAGGCTATTCAGCCTTTCTGTACCATGGTTGATCGGATTGTGACCTCCAACTCCATATTCCTCCTTCAATAACCAGTGACTCCCTGATCATTACAAACCCAGCTATGAGTGCACCCAGCAGGTCAGACAGCATCTGAGGAGCAGGAATGTCAATACTTCATCAGGAATCCTTCAGCTGGCTTCCAGCATCTGCAGTCTTTACTGTTTCCTCCTCAAACCCAGCTGCGAGCTAGGTTCGATGGTAGATTTTCTGTTTCTGCTCAACCATGGAGGGGGAAAAATTGGTGTGAAAGCAGTGATTGGGTATGACAATCATGCAGTGCCCTTCCACACACCAAAGACAAAACATGCAAGTTGTTCCTTGATTCTGGGGCATTCATGAGGCTAAGGTATGGAGTTACACAGAGGAAAGTGTTTCATTGATGTGAAAAGAGTAAGAAATAGTTTATTTCTTTTCAAAGTGGATATTCTAGAGGAATGAGTAGATCATTAAATACCATGCCCTAATTACAATTATACAAGGCATCAGCCCACAGATCAGGATCATTCTTGGGTTGAAGTCATTTGAAAATATAAGCATAGATTCATATATTGATTCTTGCATATTACAATCCAGCTAGCTGTACCCTCATATTGGAAACGCAGATGCATTTAAATATACAACGTGCAAAAGGGCTTTTAAGTTGCAAGATATCAGAAAAACTAAGCAGGATTCCTTCTTGATTTTCTCATTATCTCTTAATTCACTTCATAGGTCATGGCTCATTTTAGTTTCACCCTGAGAGGTGAGCAGAGGCATATTGGTAAAATGCTGAAAAAGATCCTTCTTGCATTGTTACCAGCAGGCGAGTAGGTTTAGAGTTACTGTTTTCAATGGCATTTTATTTCTAGTCATTCATTCCTGGTGTCAGCACTGAAGAAGGAATGATGAAAAGGTGCATTCCTCGGACTGTGGTTGCACCCACAATACTATTAGCAAGGGAGAGCCAAGATTTTCACACTGCAACTGTTAAGGAATGGTAATATAATTCTAAGTCAGAAAGATCTGTGACTTTGAAGGGGAACATGCTGGTGCTTGTATCACTTGTATCTGTCCTTGTCTTTCTAGATGGTAAAGATATATTGTTGAAGAAGACTTATTGAGTTATTGATATGTGTCATCAATGGCACACGAATAGTGAAGGAAGTATATTTTAAGTTGATGTTAGAGATAAATATTAATGGATTCATTTTTGCAGACAAACTAGACCAAGCACCCCTTTAGAAATGGTCCCATGTCTCTTTTGGGAAACATCATGTAACTCTTGAGAGAGAGAAATTGCTCTTTTGGGAGAGTTGAAGGTAACATTGATAGGAATAAAAGGGAAATAAACGCATTGAATTTGTCAAGTAGAGTGGAGCTGTTAAAGGAAGTCAGGAGGCGAGCTAGAGAAGAAGCGTTGTTGAGTGTGTGGAACCTTCTCGGGATAAAGAACAGCAGAGGTCTTTTGCAGGTTTGGGACAGTATGACCCTGAGCTGGGGTAGGGCTGATTGCAGGGAGAGTAGGTGGCAACGCAAGTCTGAGAATTTGGAACAGAGGATCTGAAAAAATGTTGTCAATGTGTCAGGACATTTAAATCTTTGCTATTTAAATTTTTGAAAAAGGCAACTCCATAGCATTAAAAAGAACAATGCTTGCCATTTCATTCTGCCTGTTGACATAAGCCTGGGGATTATCATTGCAGGATTAAAGCTGCATTTTGTAACCTATCATTATCTCAGTGGGATCTTTGTCAGTTCAGAGTTTGATTGACAGCTCCAAGGGATTGTTAATTCTCCAAAGTGGGACTATGAGTACAGATGCATTTTCTTACAAGGATTTAAAGATTATTGCAATAAATTGATTTTTTTAATCAATCGAAGTACTCTTTCAAATGTTGTGGATTCTTCAGTTAGAATTTTAGAATTTAATTTAATTCCATCTCAGATCCTGAGATGTAACCACTTCGCCTCTGTTTTGGAGCCAGGGAGGTAGTGACACCAGTTTAAAAAACTGATCAACACACAGCAAAATCATAAACCATCAGGCAAAGGTCAGTCCTTCAGTGACAGCCTGCATGACAGAAATATCAACGACATGAGTAAGCCATTCAATCTAGTCAGTTTTCCACATTCAATGAGATTGTGACAGATCTATATCTCAGCATTATCTCTGTATCACTTACATAACAGAATTCCATCAATCCAGTCTTGAAAGTTCCAATTGTCCTGCAACATTTAGGGAAGGCCTTGCCCTTCAGCATTGTTACTGCACTTCTGAGGCAGAAACAAATAATTTTCTGGGGCCTTGTCATGACACATGGTGGAATCTCAATTCAATAACAAATCTGGAATTAAGGTGTTAATGATGGACATGAAACTGTTGTTTTTTTTCTCTTCAATCATTCACAGGATGAGGGCATTGACAGCTACTTATTGCCCAGAGGACAGTTGAGAACTAACCACCTTGCTGTGGGTCTGTAGTCACATGTAGGCCATTCCAAACTTCCAGCTCAGCACTGTCCCCATGACTTGTTCTACCTGCCTATCTTCCTTTCCACCTATTCACTCCCCCTTCCCCCCCACACCTCGACCTATCACCTTCATCCCCTCCCCCACTCACTATTGTACTCTATGCTACTTTCTCCCCACACCCACACGCCTATCATTTATCTCTCAGCAACTCCCAGGTAAGGATGATAGTTTCCTTCCTTAAAGGAAACTAGTGAACCAGATGAGGTTTTCCAACAACCAATTCACAGTTATCATTAGACTTTTAATTCCAGATTTTTTTTTATAAAGTGAATTCAAATTCCACCATCTGCTATGGTAGGATTTAAATCCTGGTCCCTAGAGCATTGAGTCTCTGGATGAGTAATCCAGTGATAATATCATTAGGCCATCACCTCCTGATGTTGTTGAATGTCAATAAAAAAAACCCATCTGATTCACGAGTGTCCTTTCGGGTAGGAAAATGTATGTCGAACTTACAAGAAACTCCAGATCTGAGCAATGACTCTCAATTGCCCTTGGAAATGGCCTGGTGCAGACTCTGTTTAAAATCAACAAATATTGACCATGTCAGTGACATCCACATCTCATGCAAGAATACAATGAAATCCAGAATACAACATTGAAATCATCCTGATATTTATGTTTGAATATATTCTCATTGCTCTAAGATCTCTGTGCATGGAAAAGAAATGTAATGTTTATTTCAGGTTGACAAAAGGTGGCACAGAATAGTTGGAGAGTGGGACAGCGTGGAGCACCTACAACAGGCTACTGAGATACTGATAGACATGATTAAATCAATAGCAGCAAAGTTCCCAACTTGGACCAAAGAACAGCAGCTCAAAGGTTTGAGACTTTTCGTTTACATATAGTCCGATAGCAAGGAATTTATCAATAAGAATTCATTCCAACATTAAAGATGTATGTACTGCTTAAGGTCATAAGTAAGCCATTCATCTCCCCAAGTCTGCCCCACCATTTTGATCTGCCTTATGTCTCAAATGCTGTTATGTATCAACTCCCTCCTATATTTTCAATAGTCTAGCTTTAACATACCCCTGGGGTAGAGAATTTCAGACATTCACACTCTCTGGCGGAAAGGAATTCCTTCGCTTCTCAGTTTTAATGCGTGTTCTGCTGTTCTGTAACTATGTCACCTAGTTTGTGATTCACTAACTAGCAGAAACATCTTCATGACATCCAGCCTATCAGGGCCCCTCCGAATTTGAAATCTGTCTATAAAATTACTCGTTATTCTTCTAAATACCAATGAACAGAGGCCTCATCTGCTTGGCTGTTCTTGCAATATCAATTATTCATACCAAGAATCAACTAATTGAGGCGCTGTTGCATTATCTCCTTTGCGTAAAAACGGGTGACCAAAACTGAACACAGTAGTACAGGTGTGGCCAGAACAAAGAGCCTGTATTGTTGTAGTAAAACTTACCATTAAACTCCAACCACCAAGAAACAAAGGTCAAAATTCCATTTGCCTTCTTAACTACTTGTTGAATCTGCACGCAACTATTTGTATTTCATGCACAGGGAAAATCAGATCCCTCTGAGCTGAACTTTCTTTAGTGATACTGTGCTTTGTTATTCTTCCTTCACAGTGCATGACCTCACACCTCCCCACATTCAATACCATCTTTATAGACATTCACTCAACCCATTCAAATCTCCTTGCAGACAACTCACATTTTCATCATGCCCTCCTTGTATTATCAGTCAACATGGATTTATGACAGTCTGTGTCCTCTTCCACATTAGCATACAGACAGTAAATAATTGAGGCCTAAGGACTGATCCTCGTGACACTCCAAGTGTTACATCTTTCCAACCTGAAAAAGACCCATTAATCTCAACTCTCTTTTTTCCTTCGTGTTACCCAATGCTTAATCCATTACCCCAATTTTGTGAGCTTCTACCTTTGCAATAAACTTTTATGTGACATCTTCAAAAATGCCTTCTGGAAATCCAAATGCATCACATTGAGCGATTCACCTTGATCAACTCCTCAAAGAGCCCAAAGATAGTTGTCAAATATGATTTTCTTTTAACAGAACTATGGTGACTCTGGTTGCATTATGCTTTTCTCAATGCCATACTATTTCTTCCTTAATAATGGATTGTAACATTGTCCCAATGACAGATATTGTTTGGGTAGCCTATTGTTTCCTGCTTTCTATTTCCCTCCCTTCTTGAACAGAGGTGTTACATTAACAGTTTGTCAGTCTGCTAAAGTCCTCCCAAAAACCAGTGAGTTCTGAAATCTTCCTTCCACTATCTCTACCGGCACTTCCTTTGAAACTCTTAGAAGCGGGCTTCAAGTCTTCGTGACTTGTCCACCTTTAGTACCATTAATTCATCAAATACTTCTTCTTACATGATAAAGACTGTTATAAAACCTTTTGTAATATTGGCGTTTTGCTTGTGTGTTACTTTGGGATATTTGTAATATCTGCTATTGGGAAAACCAATCTGAAATCTTGGTCTTAATTACTTTCCATTTCCCTGTTATTAACCCCAAATTGCATCTTGCAAATCCCACACTTACTTTAGCTAATCTCTTTCTTTGTATATACCTGGAGAAGCTCTTACTACTTGCTGTTATTTTATTAACAGTTTACCTTCGTAATGAATTCTCCCCTGCTTTTCAGTCATCTACCGCTGTTTTCTCAAAGAAGAAGCCCAATCCTTCAGCCTACCGCAATTCGTTGCCATGTTGCATGTCTTTGATTGGCTGCTCTCCTGGACTGGCTTTGTTAATCACGAGTAGTTCTTCCTTCTCATTAAGTCCTTCTTTTTGACCAGGATAAATTTTTGTTCAGCATAATGAAATAACTGTTTAAATATCTGCCATTGCTCATCCATTGATTTCCCTCTTATTTAGCAACCCACTTTAGATAACTCTTTCTTCATAACTTTTTGATTGTGTTTATTTAAATTGAGAACACTGTATTGAGACCTAAGTTGCTCACCTTCAAGGTGAATTTGTAGTTTTGCCTTGTACTGTTTGCTATTCTTTAGATTATTCTTAACCTTTAATTAAAGCTACCTCATTAAACATTATTAGATCTAAAATAGAGTCATACAGTCATACAGCAGTTGTGCAATGTATTGGTTTAAGAAATGATCCTTGATCTCAACAAACTTGCTTCAGTGTTACCCTTATTCATCTGATTTATCTAGACAAGATGCAGATTTAAATTGACCATGATAATTGTAGTATCTTTCCTCTATATATATATATATAAACAGTCATCGAGAGGTACAGACTCTTCAGTCCAGCTCATCTATGCCAACTGGATGTCCTACATTAATTTAATCCCATTTTGCAGTTTTTGGCCCATATCTCTCCAAACCCTTCCTATTCATATACCCATCCAGATGCCTTCAAGTGCTGTAATTGTACCAGCCTGCACCACTTCCTGCAGCAGTTCATTCCATACATGGTATCACCTTGTGTGTGAAATTTATTTTTCCCTGAGGTCCCTTTTAAATCTTTCCCCTCTTATTTTTACCAATGCCCTCTATTGTTGGACTCCCCACCCTCTTAAAAAGACCTTGACTATTTACTCTATCTGTGTCCCTCATGATTTTATAAACTTCTATAAGGTCAACCCTCAGCCTCTGACCCTCCAGAGAAAATAGCCCCAGCCTATACAGCCTCTCCCTATCAATCAAACCTTCCAACCCTGGCGAGTTTAATTTTGCTTCATAATATCTTCCACAAAGCACTACAAGACATTTCACTATGATGCTATTGAATGCATGTTGTTATTGCAGTAAATGCATTTTCTTGTCCCTATATTACAGGTGGGATTTCAGCATACAATGCTGGGACAAGAAATGTTCACTCTTATGAAAGAATGGATATTGGTACCCCTGGAGATGATTATGCTAATGATGTGACTGCAAGAGCCCAATGGCTGAAGAGTAATGGATATTAATTCATCAACACTTTTCTTTCCATTGATACTGGTCTATCTCTGGCAATAATTCCCTGAACATTGCAGTCTATAAAACATCAGAATACTTTTTATCCTCATACAATATTATTAAGTAAAGTCAATTAAACTTGGATCTCAAAGAGATGTAATCACCTCAAATGCATTGGTAATAAATATAGACATCAAACATAAAAAGTACACTTGTAATTTTCATTAGTGATGTCCATGCAAATTGGGCTGAAAGGAGTAGGGATTATTTAAAAGCAAGAGATTATGTCAAAACCACTTAGATTCGCACTTTCTACTATTTGTTAAGTTAGCTCAAGGTTGAATTTGCCCAGATACATCTAGACTTCATGTCAATCTGGGCCAAGCCAATTGGTGAGACAGAAAATCGAGAGATGCTCCATTATGCATCGAGTTTATGGATAACTCAATCGTACAGGTCAAAGAACTAAGAGCAATACGACACAGGAACAGGCCCTTCAGCCCTCCAAGCCTGTGCTGACACATTTTGTCCTTTCATACTATAACTGTTTTCATTTACAGGATCCCATTTCCCTCTATTCCCTTCCTATTCATGTATTCATCCAGGTGCTTCTGGAATGCTGCTGTTGTGTCTGCTTCCACCACCTCCTCTGACAGTGCATTCTAGGCACTCACCACTCTGTGTGTGAAAAATGTGCCTTGCACATCTCTTTGAAGCTCCTTTCTCCCATACCTTGAACCTATTTCCCCTAGTAATTGACACCTCCACCCTGGGAAAATGCCTCATTCTTTCCATTCTATCCATGCCATTTACAATCTTACAAACTTCTATCAGCTCACCCCTCAACTTGCTGCATTCCAGTGAAAACAAACCCAGTCTATCCAATCTTTCCTCATAGCTAAAATCCCCATACCAAAGCGTCCATGTTCTTCTGGTACTGTTGTAACCAGAACTGTATGCAATATTCCAAGTGTGGCTTAACTAAAGTTCTATAAAACCGCAGAATAACTTGCCTATCCTTATACTCCCAATGAAGGGAAACATGCCATAGGCCTTGTTTACTATCTTATCTATCTGCACTGCTGACTTCAGTGATCTGTAGACCTGCACACTGAGATCCCTCTGACATATGGATGGCAAACTGTGGTGTTCTGCAAGGATCAGTGTTGAGACCACAATCTTTCACTCTATCCACTAATGATCTAGATGAAGGGACTGGGATCGGTGCTGGGCCCTCTATTTTTCGTCATTTACATAAATGATTAGGATGCGAGCATAAGAGGTACAGTTAGTAAGTTTGCAGATGACACCAAAATTGGAGGTGTAGTGAAAATCGAAGAGGGTTACCTTAGATTACTACAGGGGTCTGGACCAGATGGGCCAATGGGCTGAGAAGTAGCAGATAGAGTTTAATTCAGATAAATGCAAGGTGCTGTGTTTTGGGAAAGCAAATCTTAGCAGGACTTATACACTTAATGGTAAGGTCCTAGGGATTGTTGCTGAACAAAGGGACCTTGGAATGCAGGTTCATAGCTCCTTGAAAGTGGAGTCACAGGTGGATAGGATAGTGAAGAAGGCGTTTGGTATGCTTTCCTTTATTGTTCAGAGTGTTGAGTACAGGTGTTGGGAGGTCATGTTGTGGCTGTACAGGACATTGGTTTGGCCACTGTTGGAGTATTGCATGCAATTCTGGTCTCCTTCCTGTTGGAAAGATGTTGTGAAACTTGAGGATTCAAAAAAGATTGACAAGGACGTTGCCAGGGTTGGAGGATTTGAGCTATAGGGAAAGGCTGAACAGGTTGGGGCTATTTTCCCTGGAGCATCGGAGGCTGAGGGGTGACCTTATAGAGGTTTACAAAATTATGAGGGGCATGGATAGGATAAACAGACAAAGTCTTTTCCCTGGGTTGGGGGAGTCCAGAACTAGAGAGCATAGGTTTGGGGTGAGAGGTGAAAGATATAAACGAGACCTACGGGGCAACTTTTTCACACAGAGGGTGGTACATGTAGGAAAGAGCTGCCAGAGGATGTGGTGGAGGCTGGTACAATTGCAACATTTAAAAAATATCTGGATGAGTATATGAACAGGAAGGGGTTGGAGCGATATGGGCTGGATGCTGGCAGGTGGGATTAGTTTGGGTTCGGATACCTGGTCGGCATGGACGGGTTGGACCGAAGGGTCTGTTTCCATGCTGGACATCTCTATGATTCTATGACTCTATGACTGAGGGCATTCTAGGTAATTTTGTAGGCAATACAAAGATAGGTAGAGGGACAGGTAATATTGAGGAGATGGGGAGGCTGCTGAAGGATTTGGACAGGTTAGGAGAGTGGGCAAAGAAATGGTAGATGGAGTACAACACGGGAAAGTGTGAGGCCGTGTACTTTGATAAGAAGAGTAGGAGCATGGGCTATTTTCAAATGGGGGAAGAAATTCAGACATCTGAAGTGCAAAGAAACTTGGGAGTTCTAGTCCAGGAGAAAGTGAGGACTGCAGATGCTGGAGATCAGAGCTGAAAATGTGTTGCTGGAAAAGCGCAGCAGGTCAGGCAGCATTCAAGGAGAAGAGAGTCAATGTTTCAGTCATGAGCCCTTCTTCAGGAATGAGGAAAGTGTGTCCAGCAGGCTAAGATAAAAGGTAGGGAGGAGGGACTTGGGGGAGGGGCGTTGGAAATTCGATAGGTGACTCACCTTGACCTCCTTCCACCTATCGCATTTCCAACGCCCCTCCCCCAAGTCCCTCCTCCCTACCTTTTATCTTAGCCTGCTGGACACACTTTCCTCATTCCTGAAGAAGGGCTCATGCCCGAAACGTAGACTCTCCTGCTCCTTGGATGCTGCCTGACCTGCTGCGTTTTTCCAGCAACACATTTTCAGTTCTAGTCCAGGATTCTCTCAAGGTAAACCTGCAGATTGAGTCATTAGTTAGGAAGGCAAATACAATGCTGGCATTTAGTTTGCGAAGACCTGACTACAAAAGCAGAGATCTGCTTCCGAGGCTCTATAAGGCTCTGGTCAGATCACAATTGGAGTATCGTGTGCAGTTTTGTGCTCCATATCTCAGGAAGCATGTACTGGCCATGGACCATGTTCAGAGAAGGTGTGTGAGAATGGTCCCAGGAATGAAAAGCTTAACATATGAGGAACTTTTGAGGACTCTGCATCGATATATGATGGAGTTTAGGAGGATGAGGTGGGGATCTAATTGAAACTTTCAGACTATTGCATGGCCTGGACAGAATGGATGTTGGAAAGATGTTTCAATTGGGAGGAGAGATGAGGACCAGAGGGCACAGCCTTAAAGTGAAGACCTTTTAGAATGGAGTTGAGGAGAATCTTTCTTAGGCAGAGGGTGGTGAATCAAAGGAATTCACTATCACAGAAAGTTGTGGAGGCCAGGTCATTGAGTACATTTAAAACAGAAACAGATAGGTTCTTGGTTGTCAAAAGGATCAAGGGTTACAGGAGAAAGCAGGAAAATGGGGTTGAGAAACTTCACGGCCATGGTTGAAAAGTAGAGCAGACTCGGTAGCCTATTTTCTGCTCCTGTGTCTTATGTCTTATTTCAATACTTCTAAGGGTTCTGGTATTCACTATACAATTTCCACCTCTACTTGGCCTTCTAAAATGCATCACCTCACATTTCTCTGGATTATACTCCATCTGCCATTTTTCTGCCCAATCTTGCTCACTATCAGCAACTCCACCAATGTTTGTATCATCCACAACTTCCTAATTCGACCAGCTATGTTTTCCTCCAAATTATTTATGTGCACAATGAACAGCAGAGATCCCAGCACTGATCCTGGAGTCACAACACTCCATTCCAAAATGCATTTTTCCACCGCTACCCTCTGTCTCCTGTGATGAAGCCATCTTGCCAGCTCACTCCAAGATCATTTGACTTCACCTTCTGTCCTAGTCTGCCATGAGGAACCTTGTCAAAGGCTTTAGTGAAGTCCATGTGAACAACATCAACTGCTTTTCCCTCATCAATCATCTCTGTCACTTCCTCAAACAAACTCAATCAATTTGGTGAGGCATGACCTCCCCCACACAAAACCATGCTGTCCATCATCAATAAGTCAACTTGCTTCTAAATGTGTATAGATCTTGTTCCTGAGAATCTTTTCCAATAATTTCCACACCAGCAGCATGGGCCTTATAGGCCTGTAATTTCCAGGATTATCCCTGCTATCTTTCTTAAACAATGAAACAACATTAACGATGGAATATAATATGGGAAAGTGGGAGGTCATGCAGTTTGGTCGGAAGAATAGGGGCATAGACTATTTTCTAAATGGGGATAAAATTCAGAAATGTGAAGTGCAAAGGGACTTGGGAGTCCTGGTCCAGGATTCTATTAAGGTAAACTTGTAGGTTGAGTTTAGAAAGGCCAATGCAATGTTAGCATTTATTTCAAGAGGACTAAAATGTAAAGCATGGATGTACGTCTAAGGCTTTGAAAGGCTCTGGTCAGACCACATTTAGAGTTTTGTGAGTAATTTAGGATCCCATCTCTCAGACAGGATGCACTAGCCCTGACGCAGGTGCAGAGGAGATTCATGAGAATGACCCAGGGATGAAAGGCTTAACATATCATTGAATCATAGAATCCCTAGTGTGGAAACAGGCCACTTGGCCCAACAAGTCCATACCGACCCTCCAAAGTGTAACCCACCCAGACCTGTTCCCTGCCATTACTCTACATTTCCCCTCTTTAATGCACCTAACCTACACACCCCTGAACACTACAGGCAATTTACCAAGGCCAATTCACCTGACCTGCACACCTTTGAATGAGGGAGAAAACCAGAAAATCCCGAGGAAACCAATGCGTGCTCAGGAAGAACGTGGAAACTCCACACACACTGTCACCCGATACTGGATCAAACCCGGGTCCCTGGATGAAGACTCTGGGTAAAAATTGGATGAAATTTAGTGGGATGAGGAGGGATCTAATTGAAACTTACAGAATGCTGAATGGCCTGGACAGAGTGGACATTGGGAAGATGTTTCCATTGGTAGGAGAGACTAGGACCCAACGGCACAGCTTTTGAACAGAAATGAGGAGAAACTTCTTCAGCCAGAGGGTGGTGAATCTGTGGAATTCACTACCACAGAAGGCTGGAGGCCAGGTCACTGATATATTTAAAACAGAGATAGATAGGTTTTTATTATCAATGGGATCAAAGGTTATGGGGAGAAGGTGAGAGAATGGGTTTGAGAAACTTATCAGCCATGATTGAATGGTGGAGAAGACTCGATGTACTGAATGGTCTAATTGTGGCTCCTATGTTCTATGGTCTATTCTCCAGTCCTCTGGGATTCACTTGTGGCCAAAGAGGATACAAAGATGTCTTTCAATGCTCCACCAATTAGTTCTCTTGCTTCCCTCAACATTCTGGGATCGATCCCATCAGAACCCAGGCACTCTACCTGAATTCATTTTAAGGCACAGGCCACCTCTTACTTTTGGCTTAGAAATTCGACATTCCCTTCCCTGAGACTATCCTCCACAAATTTCTGAGAATATGGGGAGAAAGTAGGAACAGAGTCCTGATTTGGTTAATGATCCATGATCATGTTGAATGGTGGAGGAAGCTCGATGGGCCGAGTGGCCTACTCCTACTCCTATATTCTTATTCTAAATCTTTCTTACATATCTGAAAGAAAATATTTCATTTTTTTTGCATCTTTCTTGACCTCCACGTGTCCTAAAGTGCTTG
The DNA here is from genome assembly GCF_020745735.1 of Hemiscyllium ocellatum. NCBI lineage: Eukaryota > Metazoa > Chordata > Chondrichthyes > Orectolobiformes > Hemiscylliidae > Hemiscyllium > Hemiscyllium ocellatum. The sequence goes on from NC_083411.1 coordinate 11,333,268, forward strand.
ACAACCAAAGAAATACATTTTGCAGCATATTTCCTATTGTGATGCTGACAGCATAGATGCAACAAACAAGAATGTAAAAATGACGAGATAATCCAACTTTTTTTTCGGCTGTGGGTTGAGCAATAAAGTGACACTAGGAGAGTTCCAGATCCTGGATAGCATTATCTCTCAGATCTGATGCGAAACATTAACAACAATAACAAGAAAGGAATGATTGGAATGCACATTTTGCTGATGCTGATGACATCTTACTCTATTGTATTATCTGGTCATAACATTCACAGAAAACAGCAGCTAATCCTGGGAGATAGTCCTGTGAAGGGGAAGAATTTAAGCAGTTTCCAAGCTGAGTCAATACACAGGCATTTACTTAATATAGAAAGCCAGTTAAGCACCATTTGACAAAAATAGGAACATTCACTCCTAATTCGCTGTACAGTTTGAATGCATAAATTAAAATCCTTTTAAACTGCAGGCTCAGCTTCAATATACAATGAAATCTATTCTACTCTCAAACACAAACAGAAAGTGCTGGAGAAACTCAGCAGGTCTGGCAGCATCAGTGGAGAGAAAACCGAGTCCAGTAAGCCTTCTTTAGAAACCGAGTAAAAAATGAGGTCTGCAGATGCTGGAGATCACAGCTGCAAATGTGTTGCTGGTCAAAGCACAGCAGGTTAGGCAGCATCTCAGGAATAGAGAATTCGACGTTTCGAGCATAAGCCCTTCATCAGGAATAAGAGAGAGAGAGCCAAGCAGGCTGAGATAAAAGGTAGGGAGGAGGGACTAGGGGGAGGGGCGATGGAGGTGGGATAGGTGGAAGGAGGTCAAGGTGAGGGTGATAGGCCGGAGTGGGGTGGGGGCGGAGAGGTCAGGAAGAGGATTGCAGGTTAGGAGGGCGGTGCTGAGTTGAGGGAACCGACTGAGACAAGGTGGGGGGAGGGGAAATGAGGAAGCTGGAGAAATCTGAATTCATACCTTGTGGTTGGAGGGTTCCCAGGCGGAAGATGAGGCGCTCCTCCTCCAGCCGTCGTGTAGTTGTGTTCTGCCGGTGGAGGAGTCCAAGGACCTGCATGTCCTCGGTGGAGTGGGAGGGGGAGTTAAAGTGTTGAGCCACGGGGTGATTGGGTTGGTTGGTTCGGGCGGCCCAGAGGTGTTCTCTGAAGCGTTCCGCAAGTAAGCGGCCTGTCTCACCAATATAGAGGAGGCCACATCAGGTGCAGCGGATGCAATAGATGATGTGTGTGGAGGTACAGGTCCACACACATCATCTATTGCATCCGCTGCACCCGATGTGGCCTCCTCTATATTGGTGAGACAGGCCGCTTACTTGCGGAACGCTTCAGAGAACACCTCTGGGCCGCCCGAACCAACCAACCCAATCACCCCGTGGCTCAACACTTTAACTCCCCCTCCCACTCCACCGAGGACATGCAGGTCCTTGGACTCCTCCACCGGCAGAACACAACTACACGACGGCTGGAGGAGGAGCGCCTCATCTTCCGCCTGGGAACCCTCCAACCACAAGGTATGAATTCAGATTTCTCCAGCTTCCTCATTTCCCCGCCCCCCACCTTGTCTCAGTCGGTTCCCTCAACTCAGCACCGCCCTCCTAACCTGCAATCCTCTTCCTGACCTCTCCGCCCCCACCCCACTCCGGCCTATCACCCTCACCTTGACCTCCTTCCACCTATCCCACCTCCATCGCCCCTCCCCCTAGTCCCTCCTCCCTACCTTTTATCTCAGCCTGCTTGGCTCTCTCTCTCTTATTCCTGATGAAGGGCTTATGCTCGAAACGTCGAATTCTCTATTCCTGAGATGCTGCCTAACCTGCTGTGCTTTGACCAGCAACACATTTGCAGCTTCTTTAGAAACCCTCAGGATTCTTGGCTCAAAGCAGAGGCAACTCCAGTTTATTTGTAATCCCTCATCCCTGGAGCTATTCCAGTGAAACCCTTCTAAACCCTCACTAAAGCCTCTGAAGTAGAAAGCCCAGTGAGAATAAGATCAAACTGTTCTATAGAAGTTCAGCAAAATCTTTTCAGTTTTTCACTCTGTGCTTATACTTACAAAGTCTCTCAAAAGTTTGAGATTTGGGAGAAGATTTGTAGCTCAGGAGGTGGATCAGGTTGTTAATTTGCTCGCTAAGCTGGTGGGTTTGTTCTCAGATGTTTCATTACCATACTAGGTAATATCATCAGTGAGCCTCCAGTGAAGCATTGGTGTTCTGTCCCACTTGCTACTTTTGGGTCCTTGTTTGTTGTGGTGGGTGATATCATTTCCGGTTCTGTTTCTGAGAAGTTGGTTAAAGAGATTCAAATCTATGCGTTTGTCAATGGAGTTCCGGTTTGAATGTCAGGCCTCTAGGAATTCCTACCCTTGCCTTTGTTTAGCTTTTCCCAGGATGTATTGTCCCAGTCGAACTGGTGTAACTCTTCGTCTGTGTTTATGGAAACCTGTGATAGTTGGTCATGTCATTTCGTGGCTAGTTGGTGTTCGTGTATCCTGGTGGCTGGTTTCCTGCTGGTTTGTCCAATGTAATGTTTGGTGCATTCCTTGCATTGTATTTTGTTTATTGAGTTCGTTATGCTGGCTGTGGGTATAGGGGTCCTTGAAATTCATCAGTAGTTGTTTCAGTGTGGTAGTAGGTTTGTGAGTTAGCATACTTAGACAATTCCTCATGAAGTTAAAGGACCCCGTACCCACAGCCAGCAAAATGAACGTGATATACAAAATACCCTGCAAGGACTGCACCAAACATTACATTTGACAAACCGGCAGAAACCAGCCACCAGGTTACACAAACACCAACTAGCCTCCAAAAGACATGGTCAACTATCATTGTTATCCATACACACAGATAAAGAGGGACACCAGTTCAGCTGGGACAATACATCCATCCTAAGACAGGCCAAACAGAGACATGCATGGGAACTCCAAAAAGCCTGGCATTCAAACCGGAAGTCCATTAACAAATGTATAGGAGATTCAAGATGGCGGCAACTCAGCAAGTCTGAGCCTATAGTGCTCCTTCCAAGACTTGGGCAAAGTGGATCTCCCACCCCCACCACACTCACCAAATTATCTAAAATAGCTCTTATTTAATATAATTAGTTGTTTGGTAGTGTTAGTATTAAATTTAAATAATCTAATCTCTTAGGAAAAATGACTAAAGGGAGGAGAGCCCACAGCTCTCAGAAAGCAGGGACCCCTCCCCCACCTTCTCTCTCTCCAGCTGCAGCAGAGGCATCCACAGCTGCCCCGGGGGACTTACCGATGGAAACAAGCCTTGTAGAGATGATTACCAAGCTGGATGCGAAGATCGATGCCTTCATCGAGGAGTCCCGACATCGCTGGGAATCGCTCTCGGCCGCGCTGCAGAAGCACGGCCGAGACATTCAGGAACTGGAGCGCCGAGTCGGAGGGGCGGAGTTAAAGGCCGCGACCTCGGAGACTGCAGCTCAATCGGCTGCCGACCAGGTCCGGACTCTCGAACAACGAGTCCGGACCTTAGAGAATTACATCGACGCCCTCAATAATCGAGGTCGTCGAAAAATATTCGTTTGCTGGGCCTTCCCGAACGGGAAGAGAAAGGCCAGCTCACAGCATTCCTGGAGCAGTGGTTGCCACAATTTTTGGATCTGGAGGGTGGATCGGGCCAGGTGTGGGTAGAATGGGCCTACCGGGTCGCAATACGCGGGCCTGGCTCGAACCAGCGCCCACGCCCGGTCCTGTTCCGGCTGCAGAGCTATAGGGAGAGGCAGATACTCCTAGATGCCTCTAGAAATCTTGGAAAAGATCCTAAAGCCATGATCTATAAAGGATCCAAGATCATGTTATTTCAGAACTTCTCCCCGGCTTTGGCCCAAAGGAGGAAGACGTTCGATGAGGTGAAGAAGTGTTTAAGGGACTCAAATATTCAATACACCTTACGCTACCCAGCGACGTTATATTTTAACCACGAAGGATCCGGGTATAATTTTAGATTGCCAGAAAAGGCTAAGGAATTTTTGGACTCTCTTAAATAAATCGTAAGAGACAATGTATGTTGGCTTGCCTTTTCCCCACTCCGATTTATATCCCCCCCACTTTTTTTCTTTTTCCTATCTTACTGTTTATTATTATCTCGGGTGGGGGGAAGAGGGAATTACTTATTTGCTCTCCATTTAACGATTTTCTCCCTCCCCCTTAGGGTTTTTTTATAATTTTATTATTATACGTATGTATGTGTGTATGTATATATATATGTGTATGCATGTATGTGTATATATGTATATATATAAACGGGGGGGTTTAGTTAAGGTTGGTGGGGAGAGGTGGTTACCTTATTCTATTTTATTTTTGCCTCTAGGAGCGGGGTTATTTTCCCTTGCTATTTTATATTATTATATTTAATTATAATTTGTTGAAGTTGTAATTCTATAGTTATATATGTTTATACATGGTATTGATACTACCAAATATACTTAGGTGTGGGTTGGGGGGGGGAGGGGGGGAGGAGGTGGGATGCTCACTGTTAACTCTAGCTCGGTATTATATCTGAATTCTCCTCATCCGATTAAGGAGCGCCTGGGTCAAGGGTGGGGCACTGGTAGGGGGAGGATATGATGGACTGTTGGAAAAGAAGTGATACCCCCTGGGAACAAGGGGGATAATCTCTATTCAAATATGTTTTATAATTTTTTTTATTATTTAGAAATAGTTTCCTTTTTATCATACTGTTATGAGTGTATTAGAGAACCTTTATTTTTGTAAATTCTATATGCTCTTTGCTCGGGATGTTTTAGATAGGGTCTCCCGTCCCGGGGGGTCTCGGATTTACCTGGATAACTATGGTTGATCAGTCGGCAAAGTGGTACACCTGGAATGTCAAATAGGAAGAGATTATTTTCTGTTCTCTCTTTCCATATAAGGAAAAATATTTTGGTAAACTGGGTGGTTGAAGGTTCCCCTGGATTTTCAAATTGGCATAGATTAATCATGGAATGTACTCCCCTTGACTTCCTTATAAATATGGTGCACCGAAAGACCGAATTATTTTTTTATAAAATATGGCAGCCCTTTTACATAGATATTTTGGCTATCCTAACAAGGGCTTTTATCTAATTGAGATTACAGATATGGCTGGTTCGGGGCCCCTTGGGAGAGGAATCCCATATGAATACGGGTTTTGTTATATATGATGTTAACACATTCCGAGCAAGTATTTTAATATCCAACTTCTATGTTAATCGTTGGGGGGTTTTTAGACCCCCACCTCTATTTGTTTTCTCTCATTTTCTCTTATTTGAAAGATGTAAGTGACTCAATTATACACTCTGGCTAATTGTAGGTTAGATTAGTAGTTAATTGAGTTTTGTTTTTTCTCTTTCAGTATTTTTCTTTTGTCAAATTTTGATGATTGTATATTTAAGATTTACTTCTATATTAATGTTTGTACTTGAGAGTTTTGTTTATTTTTGTAAATTTGTTAAAATGTTAAATTTCTAATAAAAATATCTATAAAAAAAAACAAATGTATAGATTTGACCCTCTTTTACTGACCTCTCATAAACAGAACTGGGAATGATATCACGCACCACAACAAACCAAGACCCATATAGCAAATGGGACAGTACACCAATGCTTCACTGGAGGCTCACTGATGATATTACCGAGCATGATGACGAAACATCTGAAAACAAGCCCACCAGTTCAGCGAGCAAACCAACAGCTTTCAGTCTCATATACTTTCCAAACATACATTACACATAATTCATATTCTGCAGTCCGCTCTGCATCTTTGAAACTTAAGCAATATCCAGATAGCAACATCCAAAAGACTTGAACTTCACAAGTACTGCAAACAGAAACCCCACATACAAATGTGAATATATTGAACTCAGATTGGCACATCCACTTAGCACATAGTTACTGGTTTTACTTTCAAGTTTTAAAATGCCATTTTTTCTAATAAATGTGCATTAATTTGATATTGTCAGAGAATTCCTCCAGTATGAAACAAGCCATTTGGCCCAACAGGTCGACACTGAGTCTCTGAAATCCCACCCAGACGTAGCCCCTCACCACATCCCTATATTTCCCACAGCTAATTCATTGAGCCTGCACACCATGGGCAACTCAGCATGGCCTATCCACCTGACCTGCACATCTTTGGACTGTGGGAGTAACTGGAGCAGCTGGAGAAAACACATGCAGACATGGGGAGTATGTACAATCTTCACACAGAGAGTTGCCAGAGGCTGGAAGGCCTGACAGCAGTAGGGAGCCAGGTTCGATTCCAGCCTGTTTGGAGTTTGCACATTCTCCCTGTGTCTGCGTGGGTTTCTTCCAGGTGCTCTGGTTTTCTCCCACAGTCCAGGGGTGTGCTGGTGAGGTGGATGGGCCAGGCTGAGTTGTCCATGGTGTGCAGGCTCGGTGAATTAGCCAAGGGGAACACAGGGATAGGTTATGGGGCTAAGTCTGAGTTGGATGCTCTTTCAAGAGTCGGTGTGGACTTGTTGGGCCAAATGGCCTGTTTCCACACTGTAAGGATTTGATTATTCCAATAGCTGCACAAGTGGGCTTTAACAGAAAATTACATTTTACAGTAAGTGACAAATATTTTCTCATTTTAAATTAAAATTAACAAGTTATAAATTTCTAACATTGAGCACATCAACCGCCATTTGTGCCATGAATTCATTTTATTCCGAATACTATATCCATTTGAGGAAACAGCCTTTAGTTTGCCTTTTTACCATTTTTGGAAAAAGATGGCTGCCATTGATCCTCAACTACTTTTCCTCTAAAGTCATTTCTCAGTCTGCTTCTGCCAGCTCTGCCCCCATTTTTTTGTAATTTCCCTTATTTAAGTTTAGCACAGTTGTTTCTGACCAATGTTTCTCACTGTCAAACTAAATAGCATGTGACACAATTTATAGTCACGGGTTCTGAGGGAATTCTTTACTCTGAGATCATTTATTAAACTTGTCACATTATGAGATTCCAAATAGGTTGACTGCTAGCTATTCCACAATATATTATGGGTGGCACTGTGGCTAGCACTGCTGCCTCACAGGACCAGCGTCCCAGGTTCAATTCCTGCCTTGGGCAACTGTCTGTGTGGAGTTTGCACGTTCTCCCCGTGTCTGCGTGGGTTTCCTCCTGGTGTTCTGGTTTCCTCCCACAGTCCAAAGGTGTGCATGTCAGGTGGATTGGCCATGCTAAATTGCCCATAGTGTTAGATGCATTAGTCAGAGGGAAAATGGGTCTGGGTGGGTTTCTCTTTGGAGGGTTCGATGAGGACTGGTTGGGCTGAAAGGCCTGTTGCCACACTCTAGGGAATCTAATCTAATCTATTGTTCTCAGAATAGACTCTGTGAGTTTTTCCTCGTTGTTACCTCTGCCAATTTGATTTTCCTAATTTATATGAAGATTGAAATCACTCTGATTAATGTACTCCCTTTATTATGTCTTGCATTATCACCTGATTTATTTTCAGTCCTACAGAATAGCTGCTGTTAGGGAGCCAATAGTTGCTCCCACAAGTGCCTTCCTCTGCTCGTTTGTACTTACCTCCACCTATATATATTCTACACCTTCAATCAAAGACAATTTATTGTTATCATACTTATTCCAACTTGTCCTAACAAAGCCACCCAACACGTGTTCCTTTCTCTTGTCCTTTTCAAATGCCACCTTCCCCGAAATATTTAATTCTCAGCTTTACTCGTTACCATTTCTATATAACAGCTACAAGATCATAGAAATCAACCTCTCATTTGTGCCATTAATTCATTTATTTGAGAAAACAGTCATTAAGTTTGTCTTTTTGCCATTTATTTTTTTTTTTTAATTTTGACCCTATTTGTTACTTTTGTTTGTATCTTCTGTCTCTTGCAATCCCACTCTGGGAACATTATCTAAATAGCTGCCTTGGAATTCTGCCACGTCTTTCTCTTTGTAATATTCTACCAAGACCTATCCTCCACCTGGTTATTTTAAAGCCTTCTCTAATACTCTAATTATTCAATTCAGACAGGTCACTAGTCCCAAAACAGTTTAAGTGAAACTCATCCAACCAGAAAAGTTCCATTGTACACCTGTACTGCTATTGCCTCATGAACTGAAACCCATTCCACCCCTGCCAAGCTTTTGAGCCAGACATTTAAAGCCTTGACTTTATTTACCCTATGACAGGATGTCCAAACCTCAGGCAGTAATCTGAAAATTATTAACTTGGAGGCACTGCTTTCGAATTTAGTTCCTAAGTGTTGAAATTCTTTCAGCAGAACCTCCTTTCTAGTCTTATCAATGTCATTGGTATCAATGCCTATAACAACCAGTGGATCCTTTGTCCACCTCAATCAAAGTTCTTCTCCAGTCATCAGGAAATTTCCTTAACCCTGACACTTGACAAGCAACAAGGCCTTTGGAACACATGCTCATCACTAATCAAAAGGGCTTAGACGCCAAATTATACAATTAGACTTTTCCTTACCACTACTACATTCCCGATTCCTTTACACTTTTGAATGGCACCCTGCATCATGGTGAACTGGTCAGTTTGCTCATCCTTCCTGCAATCTCCATCTCATCCATACAGCTTGTAGGAACCTGGTACCTGCTGGACAATTGTGAGGTGAAGACTCTTCACATGTGACTCCCTGCATTCCATATCTACCCCACTTGCAGTCAGCTGCCCTAACCCCACACTGGTCCATAACCACAGACCAAATTTGAATTTAAATTACCCAGAGGTGTGTAGGCTTTCTGAAGCAAAGGGTCTAGCTAACTATCCCCTTCTCTAATGTTGTGCAACGTCTGAAGCTCAAAATCCAGCTTCTCGACACGGATCTAAAGGTCTCAAGTTGCAAACATTTACTAGAAATGTGTTCATCCTAGATTGATTGGTGTTCAGCCCAGCACACATCACCCCTCCTGCCACAACTATCATATTTGATGGAATTGGTAAGTTACTGCTCTTCACACTTCACAGTAAATCTTTCTTTAAAAATAGGGGAGAACTTCAGTATGAAAAGATTCTGAATAATTTCCAAGAGCATTCCATTCTGATCACACATCTTGTATTTGTGTAACTTCCAGCCACAGCCCAGCTCATTTGATTTCCTGTGACAGCAGCAATGTGCACAGTAATTGGTGAGTATTTCTTCTGATATTCCGTTAGGCATTCATTTTTCAAATTAATGTTAAGAGTCAAAATATGCAATGGGTAGCATATTCTGATCAGTAAGTTCAAGAATTGTAGGATAGACAGGTAGGGGGCTGCAAGAACACAGCAAGCCAGCAGCCGGAGGTGGAGAAGTCGATGTTTCAGATGTAACCCGTCTTAAGGAGGCAAGCATTGAGAATCTTAAATGCGAGGATAGAACAGACAGATCAAATGCCTTGTTCCTGTACTTTTGCTTTTAATGCCATTTTCTATGCATTAATTTGAAAGTTAACATTAAAATGTAATTTTAAGATGGCGGGAAATAATGTTTTACAAGGAGTAAGTACTGTTTCTGTACTCTCATAGCTATGAAACTGATGAAAGAATTTACTCCAATAACAACAATTCTGGCTGAAGTCAATTGCCCAGCAGAGTCAAAAGTCCCTTTCCCCTCCAAAGGTCCCCTTCTCCTCCAAAGGTGTCACTCCTCATGGCATTGCTCTACGCTAAAAGTCACACTGTAGTTCCCTCCTCTGCCCTGACAGATACAGAGGGGCAGGGAACGTTAGCAAGAAGCAAAGCTACTTCAAATGCCCCTATAATCTGTAATACAGAAGGAAAAACATTTGGGATATGGACGGGAGGCATGAAATGATGAGGAGGAAACAAAGGGAACTCAGGATGTTAGCTCATTTCTTTGTTCTCTTTACTGAGCCAGTCAGAGAGTATTAAGCACTCGCCAGTTTCATGCTGTCCTATACTTTTGCACTTATCATTCCAACTTTATTTGGTATGGTAAAGGAGAACATTGGGTAACTAGTTGTATAGTCTCATTATGCTACACTGGTCACAACATTTGTGTGAAAAGAAATGCATGTGCAAGTGTGGAAGATTGAAAGTTTGTAGCACTGGATGTTGCAGTAACAGTTGCTCAATGATGTTATGTACAATTTACACAATCAATAATCATGGCAGTGATTTAAATGATGCTCTTTGATACAATACAGTGATTCACAGTTTTTGGAATAAATCTACAAGTTTCTGAAACTGTTGCACAAATGGATGAAAGAATATATGACATTTTGGGAAAGCCTACAGTCTGTAGGCTGCATTTATGGCATGCATATCAGTAAATCTAATCCCATCGCTGAGGGATTGGTTAATTGAGTTTATGCCACCCTCGCTAACCCCCATACATTTGCCACTACAGGTAAGTGCCAAGATTGCCCAGTGATTGCACCAGTAAAAAATGAGGTCTGCAGATGCTGGAGATCACATGCTGAAAATGTGTTGCTGGTTAAAGCACAGCAGGTTAGGCAGCATCTAAGGAATTTGTGCTTTAACCAGCAACACATTTTCAGCAGTGATTGCACCAGTCCAGCCTCTTTAGATCACATGACATTATGTTGGCAGTTGATCTGTCTGCTTTATCTGACGGTCTGTGCATCCCATAGCCCTGAAGTTTATAGGCAACAGGAGCTGAGATGGATCTGGCAGCCATGTTGGTTCATTGTCCCTTCCCACGACAACACAGATTGGGGCATCTTGACAATGACACAGTTGGAAAAGGACAGGAACATAGGTGGATAGGCAATTTCCATGATTAAAAGTCCAATTACAGACAATGTGTCAATATAGATTGACCCCACCCCATTACGATCGAGGCACCAGCAACAAAGGGAGGTAACCTCCCAATGATAATACAGGAAGTAAGGATTTTTGAGGTAAAGCGAGTCACCACTAGGGATGTCAGAGCTAGCAACCCAACTTCCTCCAGCACGGAATCTCCTCTAACAATCGCCCACCACCCCCAACCCCATTGCCTTGAAGAGGAACAGGCTGCTGTACCTCTGGTCAGTAACCAAAGCTTCCCCAACTGCACACGGGGACAACTTGGAGGGGTCTTGTCATGAATTGCATCCCCTTTGTCCAACAATCAGGGTAACCTTAATTTTCCATCCAATATTTGAAACATCCTGGAGTTCACTTGTACTGATTAAAAGTTATATTTTAAAGGCAACATTTAATAAATAATGCCACTCCCTGGCTCTTCCCTCATAGCTCTACTAATTGTTAATCTTTGAATTTTTAATGAAAGGTGATATACAGAGTGTCATATAGAGCAGACAGGACATAAGATAGAGAGAAGCTGTTCCTGTGCATACAAGGAGTGAGACGGCATCGATCTACAGTGCTGCGCAAACAATTTCAGAAAAATCTTTGTCACATAGTTTGTAGTTAGGGTATGAAATGCACTGTCTGGAAGTGTGGTGGAGGCAGGTTCAATTGCAGCATTCAAGGGGTGATTATTTGGATTGTGAAGCTGCGCAGGAATATGGTGAAAGGGAAGGAAATTGGCATTAAGTAATAGAACTGGAGCAGGCACAATGGGCCAAGTCACTTCCTTCTGTGCTGTAACACTTCAGTGAGACTGTATCTCCACTGAGAATGGAGATGTTTCTTCTGCTTGACTAGAGTCAGTTACCTCAATGTGGGGAGCACTCCTGGGTCAAATACTCCCCAGAAGCTGCTTTAGCCTTCACCTCACTCAGGATCAGAGGATACATTATGGGCACTACTGCTGCATTTGCTTGGTGTTTGCCACTTTTCCATAACTCAGCCATTTTATCTTCATTGTGCTAGATACCTCCATCTATGGTGATATCACAAAGGTTGATACAACTAGTGCTTCTGATAAAACAGCAAAACAGGACAAGCTGAGTGTAACAGGTGAGGAATCAACATAACTTAACATTTCCATGATTGGTATGCATCTGCAATGTATAGGGATACTTTGAAAGTGAATTCCCATTCACAGTTGTTTTATCAAGTTTTACTCATTCTGCAATTTGCATTCAAAATTGAGACCTTTATTGGAAAATTATGTTGGTCCTATCAGGAATTCTTTTGAACATAGTTTTAATGAGATGATGCTTGGGCTCACAATCTGACCTTTATCCCTTACCCACAGCACTATCCTTTACATGGTGGCATGGTGGCTCAGTGGTTAGCACTGTTGCCTCACTGCACCAGGAGGGTTGGACCAAAGTGTCTGTTTCCATGTTGTACATCTCTATGACTCTCTGAAATCCATGAACAAATTTATAAGAAGCCAGAGAACTGGACAAAAAGAGTACAATTTCCAATCATTTATTTGGGATGGTGGGGTCAGTTTTAATTGTCACGTTGAAAGCATGTATTTTCTGAATATTGAAGCAAACTTAAAGTGCAGGCTTAGCTGCCCGAATGGAAAGGCTGGGACACGGGCTGTTCCAAAATAGTTTCATGAAACAATTGGCTGTTAAAGTGATACCCGAGTTTTGGTTACTGTTTTGACAATGATTCAAATTTAGCCAATGACTTCAAATTATGCCCAGGATACTAAAACTCAATTGAGTTTGAATTTATTATTTTAATGACATTGGATCAATGAGAAGGAATGATGTTGGGGGTATAAAAAACACAGGCCTTTTGAAAATTGAGCAACTGCCACGAACAGCAGAGCAACTACTACAGAGCCGGAGACCTAACTGCCCATCTAAAATCATGCTCTCAAAGAAATTAGGAGACACACTATATCAAAAGGAACCTTTTCTTGTAACTCATACTCACAGCAAACAGAAAGTGAAACACCTAGGGAGATCAGCACATGGAAGACTGAAGACATCAGAGAACCCAGAGACTCTGTGGACATGAAATTAAGTTAATGTAACATCTAATAGTTGTCTTATTGGAACAGAATGTTAATAGGTTGTGTTCAGTTAGGCAAAACAATGTTCAGTTTTTAATAGTGCTGTTTATTTCAGAACTGCAAGGTGGTTCAGTGGTTAGCACTGCAACCTCACAGAGCCAGAGAGCAATGTTCAATTCCACTCTGTCTGTGTGGAGTTCACACATTTTCTGTGTGTCTGCATGGGATTCCTCTGGGTAGTCCAGTTTCCTTCATAGAGTCATAGAGTCAAAGAGATGTACAGCACGGAAACAGACCCTTCAGTCCATCCTGTCCATGCCGACCAGATATCCCAACCCAATCTAGTCCCACCTGCCAGCACACAGCCCATATCCCTCCAAACGCTTCCTATTCATATACCCATCCAGATGCCTCTTAAATGTTGCAATTGTACCAGCCTCCACCACTTCCTCTGGCAGCTCATTCTATTCACGTAGCACCCTCCGCATGAAAAAGTTGCCCCTTAGGTCTCTTTTATATCTTTCCCCTCACACCCTAAATCCATGCCCTCTAGTTCTGCACTACCCGACCCCAGGGAAAATACTTTGCCTATTTACCCTATTCATGCCCCACATAATTTTGTAAACCTCCGTAAGGTCACCCCTCAGTCTCCGACGCTCCAATGAAAGCAGCCCAGTCTGTTCAGCATCTCCCTATAGCTCAAATCCTCCAAAGTCCAAAGATGTGCAGATTAGGGTGGATTGACCATGCTAAATTGACAATAGTGTTAAGTGCATTAGTCAGAGAGAAATGGGTCTGGGTAGGTTAGTTTTCAGAGGGTCGGTGTGCACTTGTTGGGCCAAATGGCCTGTTTCCATACTGTAGGGAATCTAATCTTCCATTCGGAAAATAAGTTATCTTTCTTTACATATTGGAAATTAGGAGGTATCTTTCACTCCTTCACACTGTTAACGGATTACGAGGTGAGGCAAATTTTTCTGGACGTTTAGTTTTAATTAACAGAGAGGTTCTATTTCTCTGTCTGGTGGTTACAGCACACAACACACGTTAATGCCAAGTGCAGTGCATTAGATTTTTATTTGAATTTCTTTTTCAGGTGTTGCTGCCTCTCATAAGATGATGAGCATGGATTTGAACAGAGTGAACAAGTACAAGACTTTGATTGATAAAGTTGCCTGTGCCAAGCAGATCGATCCAGCCATAATTGGTGCTATCATCTCCCGGGAATCCCGTGGTGGCAATGCCTTAGTAAATGGATGGGGAGACAACGAAAATGGTTTTGGTCTCATGCAGGTAGGCAGCAAGTCACTTTACGAAACCCTGCAAGCAGATCTACATAAATACACAGATATTAGGAACAGAGTTAGGCTATTCAGCCTTTCTGTACCATGGTTGATCGGATTGTGACCTCCAACTCCATATTCCTCCTTCAATAACCAGTGACTCCCTGATCATTACAAACCCAGCTATGAGTGCACCCAGCAGGTCAGACAGCATCTGAGGAGCAGGAATGTCAATACTTCATCAGGAATCCTTCAGCTGGCTTCCAGCATCTGCAGTCTTTACTGTTTCCTCCTCAAACCCAGCTACGAGCTAGGTTCGATGGTAGATTTTCTGTTTCTGCTAAACCATGGAGGGGGAAAAATTGGTGTGAAAGCAGTGATTGGGTATGACAATCATGCAGTGCCCTTCCACACACCAAAGACAAAACATGCAAGTTGTTCCTTGATTCTGGGGCATTCATGAGGCTAAGGTATGGAGTTACACAGAGGAAAGTGTTTCATTAATGTGAAAAGAGTAAGAAATAGTTTATTTCTTTTCAAAGTGGATATTCTAGAGGAATGAGTAGATCATTAAATACCATGCCCTAATTACAATTATACAAGGCATCAGCCCACAGATCAGGATCATTCTTGGGTTGAAGTCATTTGAAAATATAAGCATAGATTCATATATTGATTCTTGCATATTACAATCCAGCTAGCTGTACCCTCATATTGGAAACGCAGATGCATTTAAATATACAACGTGCAAAAGGGCTTTTAAGTTGCAAGATATCAGAAAAACTAAGCAGGATTCCTTCTTGATTTTCTCATTATCTCTTAATTCACTTCATAGGTCATGGCTCATTTTAGTTTCACCCTGAGAGGTGAGCAGAGGCATATTGGTAAAATGCTGAAAAAGATCCTTCTTGCATTGTTACCAGCAGGCGAGTAGGTTTAGAGTTACTGTTTTCAATGGCATTTTATTTCTAGTCATTCATTCCTGGTGTCAGCACTGAAGAAGGAATGATGAAAAGGTGCATTCCTCGGACTGTGTTTGCACCCACAATACTATTAGCAAGGGAGAGCCAAGATTTTCACACTGCAACTGTTAAGGAATGGTAATATAATTCTAAGTCAGAAAGATCTGTGACTTTGAAGGGGAACATGCTGGTGCTTGTATCACTTGTATCTGTCCTTGTCTTTCTAGATGGTAAAGATATATTGTTGAAGAAGACTTATTGAGTTATTGATATGTGTCATCAATGGCACACGAATAGTGAAGGAAGTATATTTTAAGTTGATGTTAGAGATAAATATTAATGGATTCATTTTTGCAGACAAACTAGACCAAGCACCCCTTTAGAAATGGTCCCATGTCTCTTTTGGGAAACATCATGTAACTCTTGAGAGAGAGAAATTGCTCTTTTGGGAGAGTTGAAGGTAACATTGATAGGAATAAAAGGGAAATAAACGCATTGAATTTGTCAAGTGGAGTGGAGCTGTTAAAGGAAGTCAGGAGGCGAGCTAGAGAAGAAGCGTTGTTGAGTGTGTGGAACCTTCTCGGGATAAAGAACAGCAGAGGTCTTTTGCAGGTTTGGGACAGTATGACCCTGATCTGGGATAGGGCTGACTGCAAGGAGAGTAGGTGACAACACATGTCTGAGAATTTGGAACAGAGGATCCGAAAAAATGTTGTCAAGGTGTCAGGACATTAAAATCTTTGCTATTTAAATTTTTGAAAAAGGAAACTCCATAGCATTAAAAAGAACAATGCTTGCCATTTCATTCTGTCTGTTGACATAAGCCTGGGGATTATCATTGCAGGATTAAAGCTGCATTTTATAACCTATCATTATCTCAGTGGGATCTTTGTCAGTTCAGAGTTTGATTGACAGCTCCAAGGGATTGTTAATTCTCCATATGAGTACAGATGCATTTTCTTACAAGGATTTAAAGATCATTGCAATAAATTAATTTTTTTAATCAATCGAAGCACTCTTTCAAATGTTGTGGATTCATCAGTTTGAATTTTAGAATTTAATTTAATTCCATCTCAGATCCTGAGATGTAACCACTTCGCCTCTGTTTTGGAGCCAGGGAGGTAGTGACACCAGATTAAAAAACTGATCAACACACAGCAAAATCATAAACCATCAGGCAAAGGTCAGTCCTTCAGTGACAGCCTGCATGACAGAAATATCAACGACATGAGTAAGCCATTCAATCTAGTCAGTTTTCCACATTCAATGAGATTGTGATAGATCTATATCTCAGCATTATCTCTGTATCACTTACATAACAGAATTCCATCAATCCAGTCTTGAAAGTTCCAATTGTCCTGCAACATTTAGGGAAGGCCTTGCCCTTCAGCATTGTTACTGCACTTCTGAGCCAGAAACAAATAATTTTCTGGGGCCTTGTCATGGCACGTAGTGGAATCTCAATTCAATAACAAATCTGGAATTAAGGTGCTAATGATGGACATGAAACTGTTGTTTTTTTTCTCTTCAATCATTCACAGGATGAGGGCATTGACAGCTACTTATTGCCCAGAGGACAGTTGAGAACTAAACACCTTGCTGTGGATCTGTAGTCACATGTAGGCCATTCCAAACTTCCAGCTCAGCACTGTCCCCATGACTTGTTCTACCTGCCTATCTTCCTTTCCACCTATTCACTCCCCCCTCCCCCCCAACACCTCGACCTATCACCCTCATCCCCTCCCCCACTCACTATTGTACTCTATGCTACTTTCTCCCCACACCCACACGCCTATCATTTATCTCTCAGCAACTCCCAGGTAAGGATGATAGTTTCCTTCCTTAAAGGAAACTAGTGAACCAGATGAGGTTTTCCAACAATCAATTCACAGTTATCATTCGACTTTTAATTCCAGATTTTTTTTATGAATTGAATTCAAATTCCACCATCTGCTATGGTAGGATTTAAATCCTGGTCCCCAGAACATTGAGTCACTGGATGAGCAGTCCAGTGATAAAATCAGTAGACCATCACCTCCTGATGTTGTTGAATGTCAATAAGAAAAACCCATCTGATTCACGAGTGTCCTTTCGGGTAGGAAAATGTATGTCTAACTTACAAGTAACTCCAGATCTGAGCAATGACTCTCAACTGCCCTTGGAAGTGGCCTGGTGCAGACTCTCTGTTTAAAAACAACAAATATTGACCAAGCCAGTCACACCCTCATCTCATGCAAGAATACAAAGAAATCCAGAATACAACATTGAAATCATCCTGATATTTATGTTTGAATGTATTCTCATTGCTCTAAGATCTCTGTGCATGGAAAAGAAATGTAATGTTTATTTCAGGTTGACAAAAGGTGGCACAGAATAGTTGGAGAGTGGGACAGCGTGGAGCACCTACAACAGGCTACTGAGATACTGATAGGCATGATTAAATTAATAGCAACAAAGTTTCCAACTTGGACCAAAGAACAGCAGCTCAAAGGTTTGAGACTTTTCATTTACATAAAGTCCGATAGCAAGGAATTTATCAATAAGAATTCATTCCAACATTTAAGATGTATGCACTGCCTAAGGTCATAAGTAAGTCATTCATCTCCCCAAGTCTGCCCCACCATTTTGATCTGCCTTATGTCTCAAATGCTGTTATGTATCAACTCCCTCCTATATTTTCAATGGTCTAGCCTTTACATACCCCTGGGGTAGAGAACTCCAGACATTCACACTCTCTGGTGGAAAGGAATTCCTTCGCTTCTCAGTTTTAATGCGTGTTCTGCTGTTCTGTAACTATGTCACCTAGTTTGTGATTCACTAACTAGCAGAAACATCTTCATGACATCCAGCCTATCAGGGCTCCTCCGAATTTGCAATCTGTCTATAAAATTACTCATTATTCTTCTAAATACTAATGAACAGAGGCTTGGCTGTTCTTGTAATATCAATTATTCATACCAAGAATCAACTAATTGAGACGCTGTTGCACTATCTCCTTTGTTAGTCTATCCTTGCGTAAAAACGGGTGACCAAAACTGAACACAGTAGTACAGTTGTGGCCAGAACAAACAGCCTGTATTGTTGTAGTAAAACTTACCATTAAACTCCAACCACCAAGAAACAAAGGTCAAAATTCCATTTGCCTTCTTAACTACTTGTTGAACCTGCACACAACTATTTGTATTTCATGTAAAAAATGAGGTCTGCAGATGCTGGAGATCACAGCTGAAAATGTGTTGCTGGTTAAAGCACAGCAGGTTAGGCAGCATCTCAGGAATAGGAAATTCGACGTTTCGAGCATAAGCCCTTCATCAGGAATGAGGAGAGTTTGCCAAGCAGGCTAAGATAAAAGGTAGGGAGGAGGGACTTTGGGGAGGGGCGATGGAGGTGGGATAGGTGGAAGGAGGTCAAGGTGAGGGTGATAGGCCGGAGTGGGGTGTGGGCGGAGAGGTCAGGAAGAGGATTGCAGGTTAGGAGGGCGGTGCTGAGTTGAGGGAACCGACTGAGACAAGGTGGGGGGAGGGGAAATGAGGAAGCTGGAGAAATCTGAATTCATACCTTGTGGTTGGATGGTTCCCAGGCGGAAGATGAGGCGCTCCTCCTCCACCCGTCGTGTTGTTATGTTCTGCCAGTGGAGGAGTCCAAGGACCTGCATGTCCTCGGTGGACTGGGAGGGAGAGTTAAAGTGTTGAGCCACGGGGTGGTTGGGTTGGTTGGTCCGGGCGGCCCAGAGGTGTTCTCTGAAGCATTCCGCAAGTAAGCGGCCTGTCTCACCAATATAGAGGAGGCCACATCGGGTGCAGCGGATGCAATAGATGATGTGTGTGGAGGTACAGGTGAACTTGTGGCGGATATGGAAGGATCCCTTGGTGCCTTGGAGGGAAGTGAGTGTGGAGGTGTGGGCGCAAGTTTTACATTTCCTGCGGTTGCAGGGGAAGGTGCCAGGAGTGGAGGTTGGGTTGGTGGGGGGTGTAGACCTGACGAGGGAGTCACGAAGGGAGTGGTCCTTGCGGAACGCTGATAGGGGAGGGGAGGGAAATATATCCTTGGTGGTGGGGTCCGTTTGGAGGTGGCGGAAATTACGGCGGATGATACGTTGTATGCGGAGGTTGGTGGGGTGGTAGGTGAGAACCAGTGGGGTTCTGTCTTGGTGGCGGTTGGAGGAGCGGGGCTCAAGGGTGGAGGAGCGGGAAGTGGAGGAGATGCGGTGGAGGGCATCATCGATCACGTCTGGGGGGAATCTGCGGTCCTTGAAGAAGGAGGCCATTGAAACTGGTCCTCCTGGGAGCAGATGCGGCAGAGACGAAGGAATTGGGAATATGGGATGGAGTTTTTACAGGGGGCAGGGTGGGAGGAGGTGTAGTCCAGGTAGCTGTGGGAGTCAGTCGGTTTATTGTAGATGTCTGTGTTGAGTCGGTCGCCCGAGATAGAGATGGAAAGGTCTAGGAAGGGGAGGGAGGAGTCTGAGACAGTCCAGGTGAATTTGAGGTCGGGATGGAAGGTGTTAGTAAAGTTGATGAACTGTTCAACCTCCTCGTGGGAGCACGAGGCAGCGCCGATACAGTCATCGATGTAGCGGAGGAAAAGGTGGGGATGGTGCCAGTGTAGTTGCGGAAGATGGACTGGTCCACATATCCTACAAAGAGGCAGGCATAGCTGGGGCCCATGCGGGTGCCCATGGCAACTCCTTTAGTTTGGAGGAAGTGGGAGGATTGAAAAGAGAAGTTATTCAGGGTGAGGACCAGTTCAGTCAGTCGAAGGAGGGTGTCAGTGGAAGGGTACTGGTTGGTGCGGCGGGAAAGGAAGAAGCGGAGGGCTTTGAGTCCTTCGTGATGGGGGATGGAGGTGTACAGGGACTGGATGTCCATCGTGAAAATAAGGCGTTGGGGACCGGGGAAGCGAAAATCCTGGAGGAGGTGGAGGGCGTGGGTGGTGTCCCGAACGTAGGTGGGGAGTTCTTGGACTAAAGGGGACAGGACCGTGTCGAGGTATTAGGAGATGAGTTCGGTGGGGCAGGAGCAGGCTGAGACAATGGGTCGGCCGGGGCAGGCAGGTTTGTGGATTTTGGGCAGGAGGTAGAAACGGGCGTTGCGGGGTTGTGGGACTATGAGGTTGGAGGTGGTGGATGGGAGATCCCCTGAGGTGATGAGGTCATGGATGGTCTGGGAGATGATGGTTTGGTGGTGGGAGGTGGGGTCGTGGTCAAGGGGGCGATACGAGGAGGCGTCCGCGAGCTGGCGTTTGGCCTCAGCGGTATAAAGGTCGGTGCGCCAAACTACTACCGCGCCTCCCTTGTCTGCTGGTTGGATAGTGAGGTTGGGATTGGAGCGGAGGGAGTGGAGGGCTGCACGTTCTGAGGGTGAGAGGTTGGAGTGGGTGAGAGGGGTGGACAGGTTGAGTCGGTTAATGTCACGCCGGCAGTTGGCTATAAAGAGGTCGAGGGCGGGTAAGAGGCCAGCACGGGGTGTCCAGGTGGATAGGGTGTGTTGGAGGCGGGAGAAGGGGTCGTCAGGGGGTGGGCAGGAGTCTTGGTTGTGAAAGTAGGCACGGAGGCGAAGGCGGCAGAAGAATTGTTCAATATCGCGCCACGTGTTGAACTCATTGATCCGAGGGCGTAGGGGAATGAAGGTGAGGCCCCTGCTGAGGACTGATCTTTCATCCTCAGAGAGGGGGAGGTCTGGAGGGATGGTGAAGATCCGGCATGGCTGGGAGCTAGGACCTGGTGTGGGACTGGAGCTGGGGGTGGGGGCGGGGTTAGGGGCGGGGACAGAGATCGACGTAGGAGCGGGGTTAGACGTGGTGACGTTGCTCGATGTGGGGGCGGGGACAAGCGTGGCGGGGGGTCATGCGTCGTGACGGAAATAAGCGTGGGGGCGGGGTTACGTGTGGTGACAAAAGACGGCGTGGGGGCGGGGTTATGCGTGGTGACGAAGGTTTGCGTGGGGGCGGGGTTACGTGTAGTGACGAAAGACGGCGTGGGGGCGGGGAAACCTGAGGCGTTGTGGTTCTGCAGGTTAGTGATGTCAGTGGGGGTGGAAGTGACTGCGCCGACGGCAACCGAAGGGGCGGAAATGGTTGTGGGACGGAAGAATCGTGGTCATTCCCGGTAGCCGCGTGGGTCGCGGGTCCGTCGACGATCATGGAAGTGGTTGTCTGTGCGGTGGTCACCGGGGCAGTTGTTTGGGCGGCAATCGCGGAGGCTCCGAGGTCGGTGGGGACGGAAGTGACGTCACGGTTGGCAGCGGTCGTTGGTGCCGCCGGCGCTGTAGCGGCCACATGTGTAATGGCGTCCGACAGGCCGATAGAAGATTCTGGAACAGTTGAGGGACCACGAGTGTGGGGGTAAGTACATGAAAGTTTTTGGTACTTACTGTCTTTAATCTCTGAGATGGCTAGGAAGAACTGTTTGTTTAGTTTATGGATTCTTCTGTAGATGAAGAACAGCAGGGGTCCTTTGCAGGTCTGTGAGAGTGTTGTCCTGAGCTGTGGTAGGGCTGGTTGCAGTGAATGTAGGTGGCGACGCATGGCTGCAAGGGTGGAGCGGAGGATCCGGAGTGAGGTCTGTTGCTGGAGGCTTCAGATTTGTTGTAGGTACAGGTTGTCCAGGTTGGGTCCAAATTTTGTTGGTTGGAATGTAGTTTGGAGTCCGTGCAGGATCAGTCGGTTCCGTAGGCAGGTGCTGAGGAAGGAGATGTGGCTGTGGTAACGAGTCTGTTTGAGAACGTGGCTGAAGAGCTTCAGTGCAGAGGAGATGACCTGGGGGGTGCAGTGAGAGAGAGACTCACTGAAATCCTTGTAGAGGGAGGAAGAGAGCTTCTTCAAGGAAGGCATCCTTGCAAGAGGATTCGCAGTAGGTTAAAATCTTCCTCTGAGCTGAACTTTCTTTAGTGATACAGTGCTTTTTTATTCTTCCTTCACAGTGCATGACCTCACACCTCCCCACATTCAATACCATCTTTATAGACATTCACTCAACCCATTCAAATCTCCTTGCAGACAACTCACATTTTCATTACGCCCTCCTTGTATTATCAGTCAACATGGATTTATGACAGTCTGTGTCCTCTTCCAAATCAGCATACAGACAGTAAATAATTGAGGCCTAAGGACTGATCCTCGTGACATTCCAAGTGTTACATCTTTCCAACCTGAAAAAGACCCATTAATCTCAACTCTCTTTTTTCCTTTGTGTTACTCAATGCTTAATCCATTACCCCAATTTTGTGAGCTTCTACCTTTGCAATAACCTTTTATGTGACATCTTCAAAAATGCCTTCTGGAAATACAAATGCATCACATTGAGCGATTCACCTTGATCAACTCCTCAAAGAGCCCAAAGATAGTTGTCAAATATGATTTTCTTTTAACAGAACTATGGTGACTCTGGTTGTATTATGCTTTTCTCAATTCCCTACTATTTCTTCCTTAATAATGGATTGTAACATTGTCCCATTGACAGATATTGTTTGGATAGCCTATTGTTTCCTGCTTTCTATTTCCCTCCCTTCTTGAACAGAGGTGTTACATTAACAGTTTGTCAATCTGCTAGAATCCTCCCAAAAACTAGTGAGCTCTGAAATCTTCCTTCCACTATCTCTACCGGCACTTCCTTCGAAACTCTTAGAAGCGGGCTTCAAGTCTTCGTGACTTGTCAACCTTTAGTACCATTAATTCATCAAATACTTCTTCTTACATGATAAAGACTGCTATAAAACCTTTTGTAATATTGGCGTTTTGCTTGTGTGTTACTTTGGGATATTTGTAATATCTGCTATTGGGAAAACCAATCTGAAATCTTGGTTTTAATTACTTTCCATTTCCCTGTTATTAACCCCAAATTGCATCTTGCAAATCCCACACTTACTTTAGCTAATCTCTTTCTTTGTATATACCTGGAGAAGCTCTTACTATTTGCTGTTATTTTATTAACAGTTTACCTTCGTAATGAATTCTCCCCTGCTTTTCAGTCATCTACCGTTGTTTTATCAAAGAAGAAGCCCAATCCTTCAGCCTACCACAATTCGTTGCCATGTTGCATGTCTTCAGGTTTGATTGGTTGCTCTCCTGGACTGGCTTTGTTAACCATGAGTAGTTCTTCCTTCTCATTAAGTCCTTCTTTTCGAGCAGGATAAATTTTTGTTCAGCATAATGAAATAACCGTTTAAATGTCTGCCATTGCTCATCCGTTGATTTCCCTTTCAGTTTATTTAGCAACCCACTTTAGATAACTCTTTCTCCATATCTTTTTGATTGTGTTTATTTAAATTGAGAACACTGTATTGAGACCTAAGTTGCTCACCCTCAAGGTGAATTTGTAGTTTTACCTTGTACTGTTTGCTATTCTTTAGATTATTCTTAACCTCTTATTAAAGCTACCTCATTAAACATTACTAGATCTAAAATAGAGTCGTACAGTCATACAGCAGTTGTGCAATGTATTGGTTTAAGAAATGATCCTTGATCTCAAAAAACTTGCTTCAATGTTACCCTTGTTCATCTGATTTATCTAGACAAGATGCAGATTTAAATCGACCCTGATAATTGTAGTATCTTTCCTATATATATATATACACACACAGTCATCGAGAGGTACAGACTCTTCAGTCCAGCTCATCTATGCCAACTGAATATCCTAAATTAATTTAGTCCCATTTGGCAGTTTTTGGCCCATATCTCTCCAAACCCTTCCTATTCATATACCCATCCAGACGCCTTCAAGTGCTGTAATTGTACCAGCCTGCAGCACATCCTCTAGCAGTTCATTCTATACATGGTATCACCTTGTGTGTGAAATTTTTTTTCCCCTTCGGTCCCTTTTAAATTTTTCCCCTCTTATTTTAACCAATGCTCTCTATTGTTGGACTCCCCACCCTCTGGAAAAGACCTTGACTATTTACCCTATCTATGGCCCTCATGATTTTATAAACTTCTATAAGGTCAACCCTCAGCCTCTGACGCTCCAGGAAAAATAGCTCCAGCCTATACAGCCTCTCCCTATCACTCAAACCTTTCAACTCTGACGAGTTTAATTTTGCTTGATAATATCTCCCACAAAGCACTTCAGGACATTTCACTATGATGCTATTGAATGCATGTTGTTATTGCAATAAATGCATTTTCTTGTGCCTTTATTACAGGTGGGATTTCAGCATACAATGCTGGGACAAGAAATGTTCACACTTATGAAAGAATGGATATTGGTACCACTGGAGATGATTATGCTAATGATGTGACTGCAAGAGCCCAATGGCTGAAGAATAATGGATATTAATTCCTCATCATTTTTCTTTCCATTGATACTGGTCTATCGCTAGCAATAATTCCCTTAACATTGCAGTCTATAAAACATCAGAATACTTTTTAATCCTCATACAGTATTATTAAGTAAAGTCAATTAAACTTGGATCTCAAAGAGATGTAATCACCTCAAATGCATTGGTAATAAATATAGACATCAAACATAAAAAGTACACTTGTAATTTTCATTAGTGATGTCCATGCAAATTGGGCTGAAAGGAGTAGGGATTATTTAAAAGCAAGAGATTATGTCAAAACCACTTAGATTTGCACTTTCTACTATTTGTTAAGTTAGCTCAAGGTTGAATTTGCCCAGATACATCTAGACTTCATGTCAATCTGGGCCAAGCCAATTGGTGAGACAGAAAATCGAGAGATGCTCCATTATGCATCGAGTTTATGGATAACTCAATCACACAGGTCAAAGAACTAAGAACAATACGGCACAGGAACAGGCCCCTCAGCCCTCCAAGCCTGTGCTGACACATTTTGTCCTTTCATACTATAACTGTTTTCATTTACAGGATCCCATTTCCCTCTATTCCCTTCCTACTCATGTATTCATCCAGGTGCTTCTGGAACGCTGCTGTTGTGTCTGCTTCCACCACCTCCTCTGACAGTGCATTCTAGGCACTCACCATTCTGTGTGTGAAAAATGTGCCTTGCACATCTCTTTGAAGCTCCTTTCTCCCATACCTTGAACCTATTTCCCCTAGTAATTGACACCTCCACCCTGGGAAAATGCCTCATTCTTTCCATTCTATCCATGCCATTCACAATCTTACAAACTTCTATCAGCTCACCCCTCAACTTGCTGCATTCCAGTGAAAACAAATCCAGTCTTTCCAATCTTTCTTCATAGCTAAAATCCCCATACCAAAGCGTCCATGTTCTTCTGGTACTGTTGTAACCAGAACTGTATGCAATATTCCAAGTGTGGCCTAACTAAAGTTCTATAAAACCGCAGAATAACTTGCCTATCCTTATACTCAATGCCCCTTCCAATGAAGGGAAGTATGCCATAGGCCTTGTTTACTATCTTATCTTTCTGCCTTCAGTGATCTATGGACCTGCACACTAAGATCCCTCTGAAATATGGCTGGCAGACAGTGGTGTTCTACAAGGATCAGTGTTGGGACCACAACTTTTCACTTTACCCATTAATGATCTAGATGAAGGGACTGGGATCGGTGCTGGGCCTTCTACTTTTTGTCATTTACATAAATGATTAGGATGCGAGCATAAGAGGTACAGTTAGTAAGTTTACAGATGACACCAAAATTGGATGAGTAGTGAATAGCGAAGAGGGTTACCTTAGATTACTACAGGGGTCTGGACCAGATTGGGCAATGGGCTGAGAAGTGGCAGATGGAGTTTAATTCAAATAAATGCAAGGTGCTGTGTTTTGGGAAAGCAAATCTTAGCAGGACTTATACACTTAATGGTAAGGTCCTAGGGAGTGTTGCTGAACAAAGGGACCTTGGAGTGCAGGTTCATAGCTCCTTGAAAGTGGAGTCACAGGTGGATAGGATAGTGAAGAAGACGTTTGGTATGCTTACCTTTTTTGGTCAGAATGTCGAGTACAGGAGTTGGGAGGTCATGTTGTGGCTGTCCAGGACATTGGTTCGGCCAAAGTTGGAATGTTGCATGCATTTCTGGTCTCCTTCCTGTAGGAAAGATGTTGTGAAACTTGAAAGGGTTCAGAAAAGATTTACAAGGACGTTGCCAGGGTTGGAGGATTTGAGCTATAGGGAAAGGCTGAACAGGTTGGGGCTATTTTCCCTGGAGCTTCGGAGGATGAGGGGTGACCTTATAGAGGTTTACAAAATTATGAGGGGCATGGATAGGGTAAATAGGCAAAGTCTTTTCCCTGGGTTGGGGGAGTCCAGAACTAGAGAGCATAGGTTTAGGGTGAGAGGTGAAAGATATAAAAGAGACCTACGGGGCAACTTTTACACACAGAGGGTGGTTCATGTAGGAAAGAGCTGCCAGAGGATGTGGCGGAGGCTGGTACAATTGCAACATTTAAAAAATATCTGGATGAGTATATGAACAGGAAGGGGTTGGAGCGATATGGGCTGGATGCTGGCAGGTTGGATTAGTTTGGGTTCGGATACCTGGTCGGCATGGACGGGTTGGACCGAAGGGTCTGTTTCCATGCTGTACATCTCTATGATTCTATGACTCTATGACTGAGGGCATTCTAGGTAATTTTGTAGGCAATTCAAAGATAGGTAGAGGGACAGGTAATATTGAGGAGATGGGGAGGCTGCTGAAGGGTTTGGACAGGTTAGGAGAGTGGGCAAAGAAATGGTAGATGGAGTACAACACGGGAAAGTGTGAGGCCGTGTACTTTGATAAGAAGAGTAGGAGCATGGGCTATTTTCAAATGGGGGAAGAAATTCAGACATCTGAAGTGCAAAGAAACTTGGGAGTTCTAGTCCAAGAGAAAGTGAGGACTGCAGATGCTAGAGATCAGAGCTGAAAATGTGTTGCTGGAAAAGCGCATTCAAGGAGAAGAGAGTCGATGTTTCAGTCATGAACCCTTCTTCAGGAATGAGGAAAGCGTGTCCAGCAGGCTAAGATAAAACATAGGGAGGAGGGACTTGGGGGAGGGGCGTTGGAAATTCGATAGGTGACTCACCTTGACCTCCTTCCACCTATCGCATTTCCAACGCCCCTCCCCCAAGTCCCTCCTCCCTACCTTTTATCTTAGCCTGCTGGACACACTTTCCTCATTCCTGAAGAAGGGCTCATGCCCAAAACGTAGACTCTCCTGCTCCGTGGATGCTGCCTGACCTGCTGCGTTTTTCCAGCAACACATTTTCAGTTCTAGTCCAGGATTCTCTCAAGGTAAACCTGCAGATTGAGTCATTAGTTAGGAAGGCAAATACAATGCTGGCATTTAGTTTGCGAAGACCTGACTACAAAAGCAGAGATCTGCTTCCGAGGCTCTATAAGGCTCTGGTCAGATCACAAGTGGAGTATCGTGTGCAGTTTTGTGCTCCATATCTCAGGAAGCATGTACTGGCCATGGACCGTGTTCAGAGAAGGTGTGGGGGAATGGTCCCAGGAATGACAAGCTTAACATATGAGGAACTTTTGAGGACTCTGCATCGATATATGATGGAGTTTAGGAGGATGAGGTGGGGATCTAATTGAAACTTTCAGACTATTGAATGGCCTGGACAGAATGGATGTTGGAAAGATGTTTCAATTGGGAGGAGAGATGAGGACCAGAGGGCACAGCCTTAAAGGGAAGACCTTTTAGAATGGAGATAAGGAGAATCTTTCTCAGGCAGAGGGTGGTGAATCAAAGGAATTCACTATCACAGAAAGTTGTGGAGGCCAGGTCATTGAGTACATTTAAAACAGAAACAGATAGGTTCTTGGTTGTCAAAAGGATCAAGGGTTACAGGAGAAAGCAGGAAAATGGGGTTGAGAAACTTCACGGCCATGGTTGAAAAGTAGAGCAGACTCGGTAGCCTATTTTCTGCTCCTGTGTCTTATGTCTTATTTCAATACTTCTAAGGGTTCTGGTTATCACTATACAATTTCCACCTCTACTTGGCCTTCTAAAATGCATCACCTCGCATTTGTCTGGATTATACTCCATCTGCCATTTTTCTGCCCAATCTTGCTCACTATCAGCAACTCCACCAATCTTTGTATCATCCACAACTTCCTAATTCGACCAGCTATGTTTTCCTCCAAATCATTTATGTGCACAATGAACAGCAGAGATCCCAGCACTGATCCTGGAGTCACAACACTCCATTCCAAAATGCATTTTTCCACCGCTACCCTCTGTCTCCTGTGATGAAGCCATCTTGCCAGCTCACTCCAAGATCATTTGACTTCACCTTCTGTCCTAGTCTGCCATGAGGAACCTTGTCAAAGGCTTTAGTGAAGTCCATGTGAACAACATCAACTGCTTTTCCCTCATCAATCATCTCTGTCACTTCCTCAAACAAACTCAATCAATTTGGTGAGGCATGACCTCCCCCACACAAAACCATGCTGTCCATCATCAATAAGTCAACTTGCTTCTAAATGTGTATAGATCTTGTCCCTGAGAATCTTTTCCAATAATTTCCACACCAGCAGCATGAGCCTTATAGGCCTGTAATTTCCAGGATTATCCCTGCTACCTTTCTTAAACAATGAAACAACATTAACTATGGAATATAATATGGGAAAGTGGGAGGTCATGCAGTTTGGTCGGAAGAATAGGGGCATAGACTATTTTCTAAATGGGGATAAAATTCAGAAATGTGAAGTGCAAAGGGACTTGGGAGTCCTGGTCCAGGATTCTATTAAGGTAAACTTGCAGGTTGAGTTTAGAAAGGCAAATGCAATGTTAGCATTTATTTCAAGAGGACTAAAATGTAAAGCATGGATGTACGTCTAAGGCTTTGAAAGGCTCTGGTCAGACCACATTTAGAGTTTTGTGAGTAATTTAGGATCCCATCTCTCAGACAGGATGCACTAGCCCTGACGCAGGTGCAGAGGAGATTCATGAGAATGACCCCAGGGATGAAAGGCTTAACATATCATTGAATCATAGAATTCCTAGTGTGGAAACAGGCCACTTGGCCCAACAAGTCCATACCGACCCTCCAAAGTGTAACCCACCCAGACCTGTTCCCTGCCGTTACTCTATATTTCCCCTCTTTAATGCACCTAACCTACACACCCCTGAACACTACAGACAATTTACCTAGGCCAATTCACCTGACCTGCGCATCTTCGAATGAGGGAGAAAACCAGAAAATCCCGAGGAAACCAATGCGTGCTCAGGAAGAACGTGGAAACTCCACACACACTGTCACCCGATACTGGATCAAACCCGGGTCCCTGGATGAAGACTCTGGGTAAAAATTGGATGAAATTTAGTGGGATGAGGAGGGATCTAATTGAAACTTACAGAATGCTGAATGGCCTGGACAGAGTGGATATTGGGAAGATGTTTCCATTGGCAGGAGAGACTAGGACCCAATGGCACAGCTTTCGAGTAAAGGGAAGACCTTTTTGAACAGAAATGAGGAGAAACTTCTTCAGCCAGAGGGTGGTGAATCTGTGGAATTCACTACCACAGAAGGCTGGAGGCCAGGTCACTGATATATTTAAAACAGAGATAGATAGGTTTTTGATTATCAATGGGATCAAAGGTTATGGGGAGAAGGTGAGAGAATGGGGTTGAGAAACTTTTCAGCCATGATTGAATGGTGGAGAAGACTCGATGTGCTGAATGGTCTAATTGTGGCTCCTATGTTCTATGGTCTATTCTCCAGTCCTCTGGGATTCACTTGTGGCCAAAGAGGATACAAAGATGTCTTTCAATGCTCCACCAATTAGTTCTCTTGCTTCCCTCAACATTCTGGGATCGATCCCATCAGAACCCAGGCACTCTACCTGAATTCATTTTAAGGCACAGGCCACCTCTTACTTTTGGCTTAGAAATTCGACATTCCCTTCCCTGAGACTATCCTCTACAAATTTCTGAGAATATGGGAAGAAAGTAGGAACAGAGTCCTGATTTGGTTAATGATCCATGATCATGTTGAATGGTGGAGGAAGCTCGATGGGCCGAGTGGCCTACTCCTACTCCTATATTCTTATTCTAAATCTTTCTTACATATCTGAAAGAAAATATTTCATATTTTTTTGCATCTTTCTTGACCTCCACGTGTCCTAAAGTGCTTGACAACCAAAGAAATACATTTTGCAGCATATTTCCTATTGTGATGCTGACAGCATAGATGCAACAAACAAGAATGTAAAAATGACGAGATAATCCAACTTTTTTTTCGGCTGTGGGTTGAGCAATAAAGTGACACTAGGAGAGTTCCAGATCCTGGACAGCATTATCTCTCAGATCTGATGCGAAACATTAACAACAATAACAAGAAAGGAATGATTGGAATGCACATTTTGCTGATGCTGATGACATCTTACTCTATTGTATTATCTGGTCATAACATTCACAGAAAACAGCAGCTAATCCTGGGAGATAGTCCTGTGAAGGGGAAGAATTTAAGCAGTTTCCAAGCTGAGTCAATACACAGGCATTTACTTAATATAGAAAGCCAGTTAAGCACCATTTGACAAAAATAGGAACATTCACTCCTAATTCGCTGTACAGTTTGAATGCATTAATTAAAATCCTTTTAAACTGCAGGCTCAGCTTCAATATACAATGAAATCTATTCTACTCTCAAACACAAACAGAAAGTGCTGGAGAAACTCAGCAGGTCTGGAAGCATCTGTGGAGAGAAAACAGTCCAGTAAGCCTTCTTTAGAAACCCTCAGGATTCTTGGCTCAAAGCAGAGGCAACTCCAGTTTATTTGTAATCCCTCATCCCTGGAGCTATTCCAGTGAAACCCTTCTAAACCCTCACTAAAGCCTCTGAAGTAGAAAGCCCAGTGAGAATAAGATCAAACTGTTCTATAGAAGTTCAGCAAAATCTTTTCAGTTTTTCACTCTGTGCTTATACTTATAAAATCTCTCAAAGGTTTGAGATTTTGGAGATTAGTAGCTCAGGTTGTGGTTCAGGTTGTAAGTTTGCTCACTGAGCTGGTGGGTTTGTTCTCAGATGTTTCATTACCATACTAGGCAACATCATCAGTGTGCCTCCAGTGAAGCATTGGTGTTCTGTCCCACTTGCTACTTATGGGTCCTTGTTTGTTGTGGTGGGTGATATCATTTCCGGTTCTGTTTCTGAGAAGTTGATAAAAGAGATTCAAATCTATGCGTTTGTCAATGGAGTTCCGGTTTGAATGTCAGGCCGATAGGAATTCCTGCCCTTGCCTTTGTTTAGCTTTTCCCAGGATGTATTGTCCCAGTCGAACTGGTGTAACTCTTCGTCTGTGTGTATGGAAACCAGTGATAGTTGGTCATGTCATTTCGTGGCTAGTTGGTGTTCGTGTATCCTGGTGGCTGGTTTCCTGCTGGTTTGTCCAATGTAATGTTTGGTGCATTCCTTGCAGGGTATTTTGTTGATTGAGTTCGTTATGCTGGCTGTGGGTATAGGGGTCCTTGAAATTCATCAGTAGTTGTTTCAGTGTGGTAGTAGGTTTGTGAGTTAGCATACTAAGACAATTCCTCATGAAGTTAAAGGACCCCGTACCCACAGCCAGCAAAATGAACGTGATATACAAAATACCCTGCAAGGACTGCACCAAACATTACATTTAACAAACCATCAGAAACTAGTCACCAGGATACACAAACACCAACTAGCCTCCAAAAGACATGGTCAACTATCACTGTTATCCACACACACAGATGAAGAGGGACACAAATTCAGCTGGGACAATACATCCATCCTAGGACAGGCCAAACAGAGACATGCATGGGAACTCCAAAAAGCCTGGCATTCAAACCAGAAGTCCATTAACAAATGTATAGATTTGACCCTCTTTTACTGACCTCTCAGAAACAGAACTGGGAATGATATCACGCACCACAACAAACCAAGACCCATAAATAGCAAGTGGGACAATACACCAATGCTTCACTGGAGGCTCACTGATGATGTTACCTAGCATGATGACGAAACATGTGAAAAAAAACCCACCAGCTCAGCGAGCAAACCAAAAGTGTAGCTTTCAGTATCATACACTTTTGAAACATACATTACACATAATTCATATTCTGCAGTCCGCTCTGCATCTTTGAAACTTAAGCAATATCCAGATAGCAACATCCAAAAGACTTGAACTTCACAAGTACTGCAAACAGAAACCCCACATACAAATGTGAATATATTGAACTCAGATTGACACATCCACTTAGCACATAGTTACTGGTTTCACTTTCAAGTTCTAAAATGCCATTTTTTTCTAATAAATGTGCATTAATTTACAATTGTCAGAGAATCCCTCCAGTATGAAAACAGGCCATTTGGCCCAACAGGTCAACACTGAGTCTCTGAAATCCCACCCAGACTTAGCCCCTCACCACATCCCTGTATTTCCCACAGCTAATTCATTGAGCCTGCACACCATGGGCAACTCAGCATGGCCTATCCACCTGACCTGCACATCTTTGGACTGTGGGAGTAAACTGGAGCAGCTGGAGAAAACCCATGCAGACATGGGGAGTATGTACAAACTTCACACAGAGAGTTGCCAGAGGCTGGAAGGCCTGACAGCAGTAGGGAGCCAGGTTCGATTCCAGCCTGTTTGGAGTTTGCACTTTCTCCCTGTGTCTGCATGGGTTTCTTCCAGGTGCTCTGGTTTTCTCCCACAGTCCAGGGATGTGCAGGTGAGGTGGATGGGCCAGGCTGAGTTGTCCATGGTGTGTAGGCTCAGTGAATTAGCCATGGGAAACACAGGGATAGGTTATGGGGCTAAGTCTGGGTTGGATGCTCTTTCAAGAGTCGGTGTGGACTTGTTGGGCCAAATGGCCTGTTTCCACGCTGTAAGGATTTGATTATTCCAATAGCCGCACAAGTGGGCTTTAACAGAAAATTACATTTTATAGTAAGTGACAAATATTTTCTCATTTTAAATTAAAATTAACAAGTTATAAATTTCTAACATTGAGCACATCAACCGCCATTTGTGCCATGAATTCATTTTATTCCAAATACTATATCCCTTTGAGGAAACAGCCTTTAGGTTTGCCTTTTTACCAGTTTTGGAAAAAGATTGCGGCCATTGATCCTCAACTACTTTTCCTCTAAAGACATTTCTCAGTCTGCTTCTGCCAGCTCTGCCCCCATTTTTTTGTAATTTCCCTTATTTAAGTTTAGCACAGTTGTTTCTGACCAATGTTTCTCACTGTCAAACTAAATAGCATGTGACACAATTTATAGTCACGGGTTCTGAGGGAATTCTTTACTCTGAGATCATTTATTAAGCTTGTCACATTATGAGATTCCAACTAGGTTGATTGCTAGCTATTCCACAATATATTATGGGTGGCACTGTGGCTAGCACTGCTGCATCACAGGACCAGGGTCCCAGGTTCAATTCCTGCCTTGGGCAACTGTCTGTGTGGAGTTTGCACGTTCTCCCCGTGTCTGTATGGGTTTCCTCCTGGTGTTCTGGTTTCCTCCCACAGTCCAAAGGTGGATTGGCCATGCTAAATTGCCCATAGTGTTAGATGCATTAGTCAGAGGGAAAATGGGTCTGGGTGGGTTTCTCTTTGGAGGGTCGATGAGGACTGGTTGGGCTGAAAGGCCTGTTGCCACACTCTAGGGAATCTAATCTAATCTATTGTTCTCAGAATAGACTCTGTGAGTTTTTCCTCGTTGTTACCTCTGCCAATTTGATTTTCCTAATTTATATGAAGATTGAAATCACTCTGATTAATGTACTCCCTTTATTATGTCTTGCATTATCACCTGATTTATTTTCAGTCCTACAGAATAGCTGCTGTTAGGGAGCCAATAGTTGCTCCCACAAGTGCCTTCCTCTGCTCGTTTTTACTTACCTCCACCTATATATATTCTACACCTTCAATCAAAGACAATTTATTGTTATCATACTTATTCCAACTTGTACTAACAAAGCCACCCAACACGTGTTCCTTTCTCTTGTCCTTTTCAAATGCCACCCTCCCCGAAATATTTAGTTCTCAGCTTTGAGCTCCTCGTTACCATTTCTATATAACAGCTACAAGATCATAGAAATCAACATCTCATTTGTGCCATTAATTCATTTATTTGAGAAAACAGTCATTAAGTTTGTCTTTTTGCCATTTATTTTTTTTTTAATTTTGACCCTATTTGTTACTTTTGTTTGTATCTTCTGTCTCTTGCAATCCCACTCTGGGAACATTATCTAAATAGCTGCCTTGGAATTCTGCCACGTCTTTCTCTTTGTAATATTCTACCAAGACCTATCCTCCACCTGGTTATTTTAAAGCCTTCTCTAATACTCTAATTATTCAATTCAGACAGGTCACTAGTCCCAAAACAGTTTAAGTGAAACTCATCCAACCAGAAAAGTTCCATTCTACATCTGTACTGCTATTGCCTCATGAACTGAAACCCATTCCACCCCTGCCAAGCTTTTGAGCCAGACATTTAAAGCCTTGACTTTATTTACCCTATGACAGGATGTCCAAACCTCAGGCAGTAATCTGAAAATTATTAACTTGGAGGCACTGCTTTCGAATTTAGTTCCTAAGTGTTGAAATTCTTTCAGCAGAACCTCCTTTCTAGTCTTATCAATGTCATTGGTATCAATGCCTATAACAACCAGTGGATCCTTTGTCCACCTCAATCAAAGTTCTTCTCCAGTCATCAGGAAATTTCCTTAACCCTGACACTTGACAAGCAACAAGGCCTTTGGAACACATGCTCATCACTAATCAAAAGGGCTTAGACGCCAAATTATACAATTAGACTTTTCCTTACCACTACTACATTCCCGATTCCTTTACACTTTTGAATGGCACCCTGCATCATGGTGAACTGGTCAGTTTGCTCATCCTTCCTGCAATCTCCATCTCATCCATACAGCTTGTAGGAACCTGGTACCTGCTGGACAATTGTGAGGTGAAGACTCTTCACATGTGACTCCCTGCATTCCATATCTACCCCACTTGCAGTCAGCTGCCCTAACCCCACACTGGTCCATAACCACAGACCAAATTTGAATTTAAATTACCCAGAGGTGTGTAGGCTTTCTGAAGTAAAGGGTCTAGCTAACTATCCCCTTCTCTAATGTTGTGCAACGTCTGAAGCTCAAAATCCAGCTTCTCGACACGGATCTAAAGGTCTCAAGTTGCAAACATTTACTAGAAATGTGTTCATCCTAGATTGATTGGTGTTCAGCCCAGCACACATCACCCCTCCTGCCACAACTATCATATTTGATGGAATTGGTAAGTTACTGCTCTTCACACTTTACTGTAAATCTTTCTTTAAAAATAGGGGGGAACTTCAGTGTGAAAAGATTCTGAATAATTACCAAGAGCATTCTATTCTGATGACATATCCGGTATTTGTGTAACTTCCAGCCACAGCCCAGTTCATTTGATTTCCTATGTGACAGCAGCAATGTGCACAGTAATTGGTGAGTATTTCTTCTGATATTCCGTTAGGCATTCATATTTCAAATTAATGTTAAGAGTCAAAATATGCAATGGGTAGCATATTCTGATCAGTAAGTTCAAGAATTGTAGGATAGACAGGTAGGGGGCTGCAAGAACACAGCAAGCCAGCAGCCGGAGGTGGAGAAGTCGATGTTTCAGATGTAACCCGTCTTAAGGAGGCAAGCATTGAGAATCTTAAATGCGGGGATAGAACAGACAGATCAAATGCCTTGTTCCTGTACTTTTGCTTTTAATGCCATTTTCTATGCATTAATTTGAAAGTTAACATTAAAATGTAATTTTAAGATGGCGGGAAATAATGTTTTACAAGGAGTAAGTACTGTTTCTGTACTCTCATAGCTATGAAACTGATGAAAGAATTTACTCCAATAACAACAATTCTGGCTGAAATCAATTGCCCAGCAGAGTCAAAAGTCCCTTTTCCCTCCAAAGGTCCCCTTCTCCTCCAAGGGTGTCACTCCTCATGGCATTGCTCTACGCTAACAGTCACACTGTAGTTCCCTCCTCTGCCCCGACAGATACAGAGGGGCAGGGAACGTTAGCCAGAAGCAAAGCTACTTCAAATGCCCCTATAATCGGTAATACAGAAGGAAAAACTTTGGGATATGGACAGGAGGCATGAAATGATGAGGAGGAAACAAAGGGAACTCAGGATGTTAGCTCATTTCTTTGTTCTCTTTACTGAGCCAGTCAGAGAGTATTAAGCACTCGCCAGTTTCATGCTGTCCTATACTTTTGCACTTATCATTCCAACTTTATTTGGTATGGTAAAGGAGAACATTGGGTAACTAGTTGTATAGTCTCATTATGCTACACTGGTCACAACATTTGTGTGAAAAGAAATGCAAACAAGTGTGGAAGATTGAAAGTTTGTAGCACTGGATGTTGCAGTAACAGTTGCTCAATGATGTTATGTCCAATTTACACAATCAATAATCATGGCAGTGCAGCCTCTTTAGATCACAAGACATTATGTTGGCAGTTGATCTGTCTGCTTTATCTGACGGTCTGTGCATCCCATAGCCCTGATGTTTATAGGCAACAGGAGCTGAGATGGATCTGGCAGCCATGTTGGTTCATTGTCCCTTTCCACGACAACACAGATTGGGGCATCTTAACATTGACACAGTTGGAAAAGGACAGGAACATAGGTGGATAGGCAATTTCCATGATTAAAAATCCAATTACAGACGATGTGTCAATATAGGTTGACCCCACCCCATTTCTCCATTACGATCGAGGCACCAGCAACAAAGGGAGGTAACCTCCCAGTGATAATCCAGGGATTAAGGATTTTTGAGGTAAAGCGAGTCACCACTAGGGATGTCAGAGCTAGCAACCCAACTTCCTCCAGCACGGAATCTCCTCTAACAATCGCCCACCACCCCCAACCCCATTGCCTTGAAGAGGAACAGGCTGCTGTACCTCTGGTCAGTAACCAAAGCTTCCCCAACTGCACACGGGGACAACTTGGAGGGGTCTTGTCATGAATTGCAACCCCTTTGTCCAAAAATCAGGGTAACCTTAATTTTCCATCCAATATTTGAAACATTCTAGAGTTCACTTGTACTGATTAAAACTTATATTTTAAAAGCAACATTTAATAAATAATGCCACTCCCTGGCTCTTCCCTCATAGCTCTACTAATTGTTAATCTTTGAATTTTTAATGAAAGGTGATATACAGAGTGTCATATAGAGCAGACAGGACATAAGATAGAGAGAAGCTGTTCCGCGCATACAAGGAGTGAGACGGCATCGATCTACAGTGCTGCGCAAACAATTTCAGAAAAATCTTTGTCACATAGTTTGTAGTTAGGGTATGAAATGCACTGTCTGGAAGTGTGGTGGAGGCAGGTTCAATTGCAGCATTCAAGGGGTGATTATTTGGATTGTGAAGCTGCGCAGGAATATGGCGAATGGGAAGGAAATTGGCATTAAGTAATAGAACTGGAGCAGGCACAATGGGCCAAGTCACTTCCTTCTGTGCTGTAACACTTCAGTGAGACTGCATCTCCACTGAGAATGGAGATGTTTCTTCTGCTTGACTAGAGTCAGTTACCTCAATGTGGGGAGCACTCCTGGGTCAAATACTCCCCAGAAGCTGCTTTAGCCTTCACCTCACTCAGGATCAGAGGATACATTATGGGCACTACTGCTGCATTTGCTTGGTGTTTGCCACTTTTCCATAACTCAGCCATTTTATCTTCATTGTGCTAGATACCTCCATCTATGGTGATATCACAAAGGTTGATACAACTGGTGCTTCTGATAAAACAGCAAAACAGGACAAGCTGAGTGTAACAGGTGAGGAA
Source organism: Hemiscyllium ocellatum (assembly GCF_020745735.1). Taxonomy (NCBI): domain Eukaryota; kingdom Metazoa; phylum Chordata; class Chondrichthyes; order Orectolobiformes; family Hemiscylliidae; genus Hemiscyllium; species Hemiscyllium ocellatum. The sequence continues at coordinate 11,371,037 of NC_083411.1, forward strand.
TCAACATAACTTAACATTTCCATGATTGGTATGCATCTGCAATGTATAGGGATACTTTGAAAGTGAATTCCCATTCACAGTTGTTTTATCAAGTTTTACTCATTCTGCAATTTGCATTCAAAATTGAGACCTTTATTGGAAAATTATGTTGGTCCTATCAGGAATTCTTTTGAACATAGTTTTAATGAGATGATGCTTGGGCTCACAATCTGACCTTTATCCCTTACCCACAGCACTATCCTTTACATGGTGGCATGGTGGCTCAGTGGTTAGCACTGTTGCCTCACTGCACCAGGAGGGTTGGACCAAAGTGTCTGTTTCCATGTTGTACATCTCTATGACTCTCTGAAATCCATGAACAAATTTATAAGAAGCCAGAGAACTGGACAAAAAGAGTACAATTTCCAATCATTTATTTGGGATGGTGGGGTCAGTTTTAATTGTCACGTTGAAAGCATGTATTTTCTGAATATTGAAGCAAACTTAAAGTGCAGGCTTAGCTGCCCGAATGGAAAGGCTGGGACACGGGCTGTTCCAAAATAGTTTCATGAAACAATTGGCTGTTAAAGTGATACCCGAGTTTTGGTTACTGTTTTGACAATGATTCAAATTTAGCCAATGACTTCAAATTATGCCCAGGATACTAAAACTCAATTGAGTTTGAATTTATTATTTTAATGACATTGGATCAATGAGAAGGAATGATGTTGGGGGTATAAAAAACACAGGCCTTTTGAAAATTGAGCAACTGCCACGAACAGCAGAGCAACTACTACAGAGCCGGAGACCTAACTGCCCATCTAAAATCATGCTCTCAAAGAAATTAGGAGACACACTATATCAAAAGGAACCTTTTCTTGTAACTCATACTCACAGCAAACAGAAAGTGAAACACCTAGGGAGATCAGCACATGGAAGACTGAAGACATCAGAGAACCCAGAGACTCTGTGGACATGAAATTAAGTTAATGTAACATCTAATAGTTGTCTTATTGGAACAGAATGTTAATAGGTTGTGTTCAGTTAGGCAAAACAATGTTCAGTTTTTAATAGTGCTGTTTATTTCAGAACTGCAAGGTGGTTCAGTGGTTAGCACTGCAACCTCACAGAGCCAGAGAGCAATGTTCAATTCCACTCTGTCTGTGTGGAGTTCACACATTTTCTGTGTGTCTGCATGGGATTCCTCTGGGTAGTCCAGTTTCCTTCATAGAGTCATAGAGTCAAAGAGATGTACAGCACGGAAACAGACCCTTCAGTCCATCCTGTCCATGCCGACCAGATATCCCAACCCAATCTAGTCCCACCTGCCAGCACACAGCCCATATCCCTCCAAACGCTTCCTATTCATATACCCATCCAGATGCCTCTTAAATGTTGCAATTGTACCAGCCTCCACCACTTCCTCTGGCAGCTCATTCTATTCACGTAGCACCCTCCGCATGAAAAAGTTGCCCCTTAGGTCTCTTTTATATCTTTCCCCTCACACCCTAAATCCATGCCCTCTAGTTCTGCACTACCCGACCCCAGGGAAAATACTTTGCCTATTTACCCTATTCATGCCCCACATAATTTTGTAAACCTCCGTAAGGTCACCCCTCAGTCTCCGACGCTCCAATGAAAGCAGCCCAGTCTGTTCAGCATCTCCCTATAGCTCAAATCCTCCAAAGTCCAAAGATGTGCAGATTAGGGTGGATTGACCATGCTAAATTGACAATAGTGTTAAGTGCATTAGTCAGAGAGAAATGGGTCTGGGTAGGTTAGTTTTCAGAGGGTCGGTGTGCACTTGTTGGGCCAAATGGCCTGTTTCCATACTGTAGGGAATCTAATCTTCCATTCGGAAAATAAGTTATCTTTCTTTACATATTGGAAATTAGGAGGTATCTTTCACTCCTTCACACTGTTAACGGATTACGAGGTGAGGCAAATTTTTCTGGACGTTTAGTTTTAATTAACAGAGAGGTTCTATTTCTCTGTCTGGTGGTTACAGCACACAACACACATGTTAATGCCAAGTGCAGTGCATTAGATTTTTATTTGAATTTCTTTTTCAGGTGTTGCTGCCTCTCATAAGATGATGAGCATGGATTTGAACAGAGTGAACAAGTACAAGACTTTGATTGATAAAGTTGCCTGTGCCAAGCAGATCGATCCAGCCATAATTGGTGCTATCATCTCCCGGGAATCCCGTGGTGGCAATGCCTTAGTAAATGGATGGGGAGACAACGAAAATGGTTTTGGTCTCATGCAGGTAGGCAGCAAGTCACTTTACGAAACCCTGCAAGCAGATCTACATAAATACACAGATATTAGGAACAGAGTTAGGCTATTCAGCCTTTCTGTACCATGGTTGATCGGATTGTGACCTCCAACTCCATATTCCTCCTTCAATAACCAGTGACTCCCTGATCATTACAAACCCAGCTATGAGTGCACCCAGCAGGTCAGACAGCATCTGAGGAGCAGGAATGTCAATACTTCATCAGGAATCCTTCAGCTGGCTTCCAGCATCTGCAGTCTTTACTGTTTCCTCCTCAAACCCAGCTGCGAGCTAGGTTCGATGGTAGATTTTCTGTTTCTGCTCAACCATGGAGGGGGAAAAATTGGTGTGAAAGCAGTGATTGGGTATGACAATCATGCAGTGCCCTTCCACACACCAAAGACAAAACATGCAAGTTGTTCCTTGATTCTGGGGCATTCATGAGGCTAAGGTATGGAGTTACACAGAGGAAAGTGTTTCATTGATGTGAAAAGAGTAAGAAATAGTTTATTTCTTTTCAAAGTGGATATTCTAGAGGAATGAGTAGATCATTAAATACCATGCCCTAATTACAATTATACAAGGCATCAGCCCACAGATCAGGATCATTCTTGGGTTGAAGTCATTTGAAAATATAAGCATAGATTCATATATTGATTCTTGCATATTACAATCCAGCTAGCTGTACCCTCATATTGGAAACGCAGATGCATTTAAATATACAACGTGCAAAAGGGCTTTTAAGTTGCAAGATATCAGAAAAACTAAGCAGGATTCCTTCTTGATTTTCTCATTATCTCTTAATTCACTTCATAGGTCATGGCTCATTTTAGTTTCACCCTGAGAGGTGAGCAGAGGCATATTGGTAAAATGCTGAAAAAGATCCTTCTTGCATTGTTACCAGCAGGCGAGTAGGTTTAGAGTTACTGTTTTCAATGGCATTTTATTTCTAGTCATTCATTCCTGGTGTCAGCACTGAAGAAGGAATGATGAAAAGGTGCATTCCTCGGACTGTGGTTGCACCCACAATACTATTAGCAAGGGAGAGCCAAGATTTTCACACTGCAACTGTTAAGGAATGGTAATATAATTCTAAGTCAGAAAGATCTGTGACTTTGAAGGGGAACATGCTGGTGCTTGTATCACTTGTATCTGTCCTTGTCTTTCTAGATGGTAAAGATATATTGTTGAAGAAGACTTATTGAGTTATTGATATGTGTCATCAATGGCACACGAATAGTGAAGGAAGTATATTTTAAGTTGATGTTAGAGATAAATATTAATGGATTCATTTTTGCAGACAAACTAGACCAAGCACCCCTTTAGAAATGGTCCCATGTCTCTTTTGGGAAACATCATGTAACTCTTGAGAGAGAGAAATTGCTCTTTTGGGAGAGTTGAAGGTAACATTGATAGGAATAAAAGGGAAATAAACGCATTGAATTTGTCAAGTAGAGTGGAGCTGTTAAAGGAAGTCAGGAGGCGAGCTAGAGAAGAAGCGTTGTTGAGTGTGTGGAACCTTCTCGGGATAAAGAACAGCAGAGGTCTTTTGCAGGTTTGGGACAGTATGACCCTGAGCTGGGGTAGGGCTGATTGCAGGGAGAGTAGGTGGCAACGCAAGTCTGAGAATTTGGAACAGAGGATCTGAAAAAATGTTGTCAATGTGTCAGGACATTTAAATCTTTGCTATTTAAATTTTTGAAAAAGGCAACTCCATAGCATTAAAAAGAACAATGCTTGCCATTTCATTCTGCCTGTTGACATAAGCCTGGGGATTATCATTGCAGGATTAAAGCTGCATTTTGTAACCTATCATTATCTCAGTGGGATCTTTGTCAGTTCAGAGTTTGATTGACAGCTCCAAGGGATTGTTAATTCTCCAAAGTGGGACTATGAGTACAGATGCATTTTCTTACAAGGATTTAAAGATTATTGCAATAAATTGATTTTTTTAATCAATCGAAGTACTCTTTCAAATGTTGTGGATTCTTCAGTTAGAATTTTAGAATTTAATTTAATTCCATCTCAGATCCTGAGATGTAACCACTTCGCCTCTGTTTTGGAGCCAGGGAGGTAGTGACACCAGTTTAAAAAACTGATCAACACACAGCAAAATCATAAACCATCAGGCAAAGGTCAGTCCTTCAGTGACAGCCTGCATGACAGAAATATCAACGACATGAGTAAGCCATTCAATCTAGTCAGTTTTCCACATTCAATGAGATTGTGACAGATCTATATCTCAGCATTATCTCTGTATCACTTACATAACAGAATTCCATCAATCCAGTCTTGAAAGTTCCAATTGTCCTGCAACATTTAGGGAAGGCCTTGCCCTTCAGCATTGTTACTGCACTTCTGAGGCAGAAACAAATAATTTTCTGGGGCCTTGTCATGACACATGGTGGAATCTCAATTCAATAACAAATCTGGAATTAAGGTGTTAATGATGGACATGAAACTGTTGTTTTTTTTCTCTTCAATCATTCACAGGATGAGGGCATTGACAGCTACTTATTGCCCAGAGGACAGTTGAGAACTAACCACCTTGCTGTGGGTCTGTAGTCACATGTAGGCCATTCCAAACTTCCAGCTCAGCACTGTCCCCATGACTTGTTCTACCTGCCTATCTTCCTTTCCACCTATTCACTCCCCCTTCCCCCCCACACCTCGACCTATCACCTTCATCCCCTCCCCCACTCACTATTGTACTCTATGCTACTTTCTCCCCACACCCACACGCCTATCATTTATCTCTCAGCAACTCCCAGGTAAGGATGATAGTTTCCTTCCTTAAAGGAAACTAGTGAACCAGATGAGGTTTTCCAACAACCAATTCACAGTTATCATTAGACTTTTAATTCCAGATTTTTTTTTATAAAGTGAATTCAAATTCCACCATCTGCTATGGTAGGATTTAAATCCTGGTCCCTAGAGCATTGAGTCTCTGGATGAGTAATCCAGTGATAATATCATTAGGCCATCACCTCCTGATGTTGTTGAATGTCAATAAAAAAAACCCATCTGATTCACGAGTGTCCTTTCGGGTAGGAAAATGTATGTCGAACTTACAAGAAACTCCAGATCTGAGCAATGACTCTCAATTGCCCTTGGAAATGGCCTGGTGCAGACTCTGTTTAAAATCAACAAATATTGACCATGTCAGTGACATCCACATCTCATGCAAGAATACAATGAAATCCAGAATACAACATTGAAATCATCCTGATATTTATGTTTGAATATATTCTCATTGCTCTAAGATCTCTGTGCATGGAAAAGAAATGTAATGTTTATTTCAGGTTGACAAAAGGTGGCACAGAATAGTTGGAGAGTGGGACAGCGTGGAGCACCTACAACAGGCTACTGAGATACTGATAGACATGATTAAATCAATAGCAGCAAAGTTCCCAACTTGGACCAAAGAACAGCAGCTCAAAGGTTTGAGACTTTTCGTTTACATATAGTCCGATAGCAAGGAATTTATCAATAAGAATTCATTCCAACATTAAAGATGTATGTACTGCTTAAGGTCATAAGTAAGCCATTCATCTCCCCAAGTCTGCCCCACCATTTTGATCTGCCTTATGTCTCAAATGCTGTTATGTATCAACTCCCTCCTATATTTTCAATAGTCTAGCTTTAACATACCCCTGGGGTAGAGAATTTCAGACATTCACACTCTCTGGCGGAAAGGAATTCCTTCGCTTCTCAGTTTTAATGCGTGTTCTGCTGTTCTGTAACTATGTCACCTAGTTTGTGATTCACTAACTAGCAGAAACATCTTCATGACATCCAGCCTATCAGGGCCCCTCCGAATTTGAAATCTGTCTATAAAATTACTCGTTATTCTTCTAAATACCAATGAACAGAGGCCTCATCTGCTTGGCTGTTCTTGCAATATCAATTATTCATACCAAGAATCAACTAATTGAGGCGCTGTTGCATTATCTCCTTTGCGTAAAAACGGGTGACCAAAACTGAACACAGTAGTACAGGTGTGGCCAGAACAAAGAGCCTGTATTGTTGTAGTAAAACTTACCATTAAACTCCAACCACCAAGAAACAAAGGTCAAAATTCCATTTGCCTTCTTAACTACTTGTTGAATCTGCACGCAACTATTTGTATTTCATGCACAGGGAAAATCAGATCCCTCTGAGCTGAACTTTCTTTAGTGATACTGTGCTTTGTTATTCTTCCTTCACAGTGCATGACCTCACACCTCCCCACATTCAATACCATCTTTATAGACATTCACTCAACCCATTCAAATCTCCTTGCAGACAACTCACATTTTCATCATGCCCTCCTTGTATTATCAGTCAACATGGATTTATGACAGTCTGTGTCCTCTTCCACATTAGCATACAGACAGTAAATAATTGAGGCCTAAGGACTGATCCTCGTGACACTCCAAGTGTTACATCTTTCCAACCTGAAAAAGACCCATTAATCTCAACTCTCTTTTTTCCTTCGTGTTACCCAATGCTTAATCCATTACCCCAATTTTGTGAGCTTCTACCTTTGCAATAAACTTTTATGTGACATCTTCAAAAATGCCTTCTGGAAATCCAAATGCATCACATTGAGCGATTCACCTTGATCAACTCCTCAAAGAGCCCAAAGATAGTTGTCAAATATGATTTTCTTTTAACAGAACTATGGTGACTCTGGTTGCATTATGCTTTTCTCAATGCCATACTATTTCTTCCTTAATAATGGATTGTAACATTGTCCCAATGACAGATATTGTTTGGGTAGCCTATTGTTTCCTGCTTTCTATTTCCCTCCCTTCTTGAACAGAGGTGTTACATTAACAGTTTGTCAGTCTGCTAAAGTCCTCCCAAAAACCAGTGAGTTCTGAAATCTTCCTTCCACTATCTCTACCGGCACTTCCTTTGAAACTCTTAGAAGCGGGCTTCAAGTCTTCGTGACTTGTCCACCTTTAGTACCATTAATTCATCAAATACTTCTTCTTACATGATAAAGACTGTTATAAAACCTTTTGTAATATTGGCGTTTTGCTTGTGTGTTACTTTGGGATATTTGTAATATCTGCTATTGGGAAAACCAATCTGAAATCTTGGTCTTAATTACTTTCCATTTCCCTGTTATTAACCCCAAATTGCATCTTGCAAATCCCACACTTACTTTAGCTAATCTCTTTCTTTGTATATACCTGGAGAAGCTCTTACTACTTGCTGTTATTTTATTAACAGTTTACCTTCGTAATGAATTCTCCCCTGCTTTTCAGTCATCTACTGCTGTTTTCTCAAAGAAGAAGCCCAATCCTTCAGCCTACCGCAATTCGTTGCCATGTTGCATGTCTTTGATTGGCTGCTCTCCTGGACTGGCTTTGTTAATCACGAGTAGTTCTTCCTTCTCATTAAGTCCTTCTTTTTGACCAGGATAAATTTTTGTTCAGCATAATGAAATAACTGTTTAAATATCTGCCATTGCTCATCCATTGATTTCCCTCTTATTTAGCAACCCACTTTAGATAACTCTTTCTTCATAACTTTTTGATTGTGTTTATTTAAATTGAGAACACTGTATTGAGACCTAAGTTGCTCACCTTCAAGGTGAATTTGTAGTTTTGCCTTGTACTGTTTGCTATTCTTTAGATTATTCTTAACCTTTAATTAAAGCTACCTCATTAAACATTATTAGATCTAAAATAGAGTCATACAGTCATACAGCAGTTGTGCAATGTATTGGTTTAAGAAATGATCCTTGATCTCAACAAACTTGCTTCAGTGTTACCCTTATTCATCTGATTTATCTAGACAAGATGCAGATTTAAATTGACCATGATAATTGTAGTATCTTTCCTCTATATATATATATATAAACAGTCATCGAGAGGTACAGACTCTTCAGTCCAGCTCATCTATGCCAACTGGATGTCCTACATTAATTTAATCCCATTTTGCAGTTTTTGGCCCATATCTCTCCAAACCCTTCCTATTCATATACCCATCCAGATGCCTTCAAGTGCTGTAATTGTACCAGCCTGCACCACTTCCTGCAGCAGTTCATTCCATACATGGTATCACCTTGTGTGTGAAATTTATTTTTCCCTGAGGTCCCTTTTAAATCTTTCCCCTCTTATTTTAACCAATGCCCTCTTTTGTTGGACTCCCCACCCTCTTAAAAAGACCTTGACTATTTACTCTATCTGTGTCCCTCATGATTTTATAAACTTCTATAAGGTCAACCCTCAGCCTCTGACCCTCCAGAGAAAATAGCCCCAGCCTATACTCCCTATCACTCAAACCTTCCAACCCTGATGAGTTTAATTTTGCTTGATAATATCTCCCACAAAGCACTACAAGACATTTCACTATAATGCTATTGAATGCATGTTGTTATTGCAGTAAATGCATGTTCTTGTCCCTATATTACAGGTGGGATTTCAGCATATAATGCTGGGACAAGAAATGTTCACACTTATGAAAGAATGGATATTGGTACCACTGGAGATGATTATGCTAATGATGTGACTGCAAGAGCCCAATGGCTGAAGAGTAATGGATATTAATTCATCAACATTTTTCTTTCCATTGATACTGGTCTATCTCTGGCAATAATTCCCTTAACATTGCAGTCTATAAAACATCAGAATACTTTTTAATCCTCATACAGTATTATTAAGTAAAGTCAATTAAACTTGGATCTCAAAGAGATGTAATCACCTAAAATGCATTGGTAATAAATATAGACATCAAACATAAAAAGTACACTTGTAATTTTCATTAGTGATGTCCATGCAAATTGGGCTGAAAGGAGTAGGGATTATTTAAAAGCAAGAGATTATGTCAAAACCACTTAGATTCGCACTTTCTACTATTTGTTAAGTTAGCTCAAGGTTGAATTTGCCCAGATACATCTAGACTTCATGTCAATCTGGGCCAAGCCAATTGGTGAGACAGAAAATCGAGAGATGCTCCATTATGCATCGAGTTTATGGATAACTCAATCGTACAGGTCAAAGAACTAAGAGCAATACGGCACAGGAACAGGCCCTTCAGCCCTCCAAGCCTGTGCTGACACATTTTGTCCTTTCATACTATAACTGTTTTCATTTACAGGATCCCATTTCCCTCTATTCCCTTCCTATTCATGTATTCATCCAGGTGCTTCTGGAATGCTGCTGTTGTGTCTGCTTCCACCACCTCCTCTGACAGTGCATTCTAGGCACTCACCACTCTGTGTGTGAAAAATGTGCCTTGCACATCTCTTTGAAGCTCCTTTCTCCCATACCTTGAACCTATTTCCCCTAGTAATTGACACCTCCACCCTGGGAAAATGCCTCATTCTTTCCATTCTATCCATGCCATTTACAATCTTACAAACTTCTATCAGCTCACCCCTCAACTTGCTGCATTCCAGTGAAAACAAACCCAGTCTATCCAATCTTTCCTCATAGCTAAAATCCCCATACCAAAGCGTCCATGTTCTTCTGGTACTGTTGTAACCAGAACTGTATGCAATATTCCAAGTGTGGCTTAACTAAAGTTCTATAAAACCGCAGAATAACTTGCCTATCCTTATACTCCCAATGAAGGGAAACATGCCATAGGCCTTGTTTACTATCTTATCTATCTGCACTGCTGACTTCAGTGATCTGTAGACCTGCACACTGAGATCCCTCTGACATATGGATGGCAAACTGTGGTGTTCTGCAAGGATCAGTGTTGAGACCACAATCTTTCACTCTATCCACTAATGATCTAGATGAAGGGACTGGGATCGGTGCTGGGCCCTCTATTTTTCGTCATTTACATAAATGATTAGGATGCGAGCATAAGAGGTACAGTTAGTAAGTTTGCAGATGACACCAAAATTGGAGGTGTAGTGAAAATCGAAGAGGGTTACCTTAGATTACTACAGGGGTCTGGACCAGATGGGCCAATGGGCTGAGAAGTAGCAGATAGAGTTTAATTCAGATAAATGCAAGGTGCTGTGTTTTGGGAAAGCAAATCTTAGCAGGACTTATACACTTAATGGTAAGGTCCTAGGGATTGTTGCTGAACAAAGGGACCTTGGAATGCAGGTTCATAGCTCCTTGAAAGTGGAGTCACAGGTGGATAGGATAGTGAAGAAGGCGTTTGGTATGCTTTCCTTTATTGTTCAGAGTGTTGAGTACAGGTGTTGGGAGGTCATGTTGTGGCTGTACAGGACATTGGTTTGGCCACTGTTGGAGTATTGCATGCAATTCTGGTCTCCTTCCTGTTGGAAAGATGTTGTGAAACTTGAGGATTCAAAAAAGATTGACAAGGACGTTGCCAGGGTTGGAGGATTTGAGCTATAGGGAAAGGCTGAACAGGTTGGGGCTATTTTCCCTGGAGCATCGGAGGCTGAGGGGTGACCTTATAGAGGTTTACAAAATTATGAGGGGCATGGATAGGATAAACAGACAAAGTCTTTTCCCTGGGTTGGGGGAGTCCAGAACTAGAGAGCATAGGTTTGGGGTGAGAGGTGAAAGATATAAACGAGACCTACGGGGCAACTTTTTCACACAGAGGGTGGTACATGTAGGAAAGAGCTGCCAGAGGATGTGGTGGAGGCTGGTACAATTGCAACATTTAAAAAATATCTGGATGAGTATATGAACAGGAAGGGGTTGGAGCGATATGGGCTGGATGCTGGCAGGTGGGATTAGTTTGGGTTCGGATACCTGGTCGGCATGGACGGGTTGGACCGAAGGGTCTGTTTCCATGCTGTACATCTCTATGATTCTATGACTCTATGACTGAGGGCATTCTAGGTAATTTTGTAGGCAATACAAAGATAGGTAGAGGGACAGGTAATATTGAGGAGATGGGGAGGCTGCTGAAGGATTTGGACAGGTTAGGAGAGTGGGCAAAGAAATGGTAGATGGAGTACAACACGGGAAAGTGTGAGGCCGTGTACTTTGATAAGAAGAGTAGGAGCATGGGCTATTTTCAAATGGGGGAAGAAATTCAGACATCTGAAGTGCAAAGAAACTTGGGAGTTCTAGTCCAGGAGAAAGTGAGGACTGCAGATGCTGGAGATCAGAGCTGAAAATGTGTTGCTGGAAAAGCGCAGCAGGTCAGGCAGCATTCAAGGAGAAGAGAGTCAATGTTTCAGTCATGAGCCCTTCTTCAGGAATGAGGAAAGTGTGTCCAGCAGGCTAAGATAAAAGGTAGGGAGGAGGGACTTGGGGGAGGGGCGTTGGAAATTCGATAGGTGACTCACCTTGACCTCCTTCCACCTATCGCATTTCCAACGCCCCTCCCCCAAGTCCCTCCTCCCTACCTTTTATCTTAGCCTGCTGGACACACTTTCCTCATTCCTGAAGAAGGGCTCATGCCCGAAACGTAGACTCTCCTGCTCCTTGGATGCTGCCTGACCTGCTGCGTTTTTCCAGCAACACATTTTCAGTTCTAGTCCAGGATTCTCTCAAGGTAAACCTGCAGATTGAGTCATTAGTTAGGAAGGCAAATACAATGCTGGCATTTAGTTTGCGAAGACCTGACTACAAAAGCAGAGATCTGCTTCCGAGGCTCTATAAGGCTCTGGTCAGATCACAATTGGAGTATCGTGTGCAGTTTTGTGCTCCATATCTCAGGAAGCATGTACTGGCCATGGACCATGTTCAGAGAAGGTGTGTGAGAATGGTCCCAGGAATGAAAAGCTTAACATATGAGGAACTTTTGAGGACTCTGCATCGATATATGATGGAGTTTAGGAGGATGAGGTGGGATCTAATTGAAACTTTCAGACTATTGCATGGCCTGGACAGAATGGATGTTGGAAAGATGTTTCAATTGGGAGGAGAGATGAGGACCAGAGGGCACAGCCTTAAAGTGAAGACCTTTTAGAATGGAGTTGAGGAGAATCTTTCTCAGGCAGAGGGTGGTGAATCAAAGGAATTCACTATCACAGAAAGTTGTGGAGGCCAGGTCATTGAGTACATTTAAAACAGAAACAGATAGGTTCTTGGTTGTCAAAAGGATCAAGGGTTACAGGAGAAAGCAGGAAAATGGGGTTGAGAAACTTCACGGCCATGGTTGAAAAGTAGAGCAGACTCGGTAGCCTATTTTCTGCTCCTGTGTCTTATGTCTTATTTCAATACTTCTAAGGGTTCTGGTATTCACTATACAATTTCCACCTCTACTTGGCCTTCTAAAATGCATCACCTCACATTTCTCTGGATTATACTCCATCTGCCATTTTTCTGCCCAATCTTGCTCACTATCAGCAACTCCACCAATCTTTGTATCATCCACAACTTCCTAATTCGACCAGCTATGTTTTCCTCCAAATTATTTATGTGCACAATGAACAGCAGAGATCCCAGCACTGATCCTGGAGTCACAACACTCCATTCCAAAATGCATTTTTCCACCGCTACCCTCTGTCTCCTGTGATGAAGCCATCTTGCCAGCTCACTCCAAGATCATTTGACTTCACCTTCTGTCCTAGTCTGCCATGAGGAACCTTGTCAAAGGCTTTAGTGAAGTCCATGTGAACAACATCAACTGCTTTTCCCTCATCAATCATCTCTGTCACTTCCTCAAACAAACTCAATCAATTTGGTGAGGCATGACCTCCCCCACACAAAACCATGCTGTCCATCATCAATAAGTCAACTTGCTTCTAAATGTGTATAGATCTTGTTCCTGAGAATCTTTTCCAATAATTTCCACACCAGCAGCATGGGCCTTATAGGCCTGTAATTTCCAGGATTATCCCTGCTATCTTTCTTAAACAATGAAACAACATTAACTATGGAATATAATATGGGAAAGTGGGAGGTCATGCAGTTTGGTCGGAAGAATAGGGGCATAGACTATTTTCTAAATGGGGATAAAATTCAGAAATGTGAAGTGCAAAGGGACTTGGGAGTCCTGGTCCAGGATTCTATTAAGGTAAACTTGCAGGTTGAGTTTAGAAAGGCCAATGCAATGTTAGCATTTATTTCAAGAGGACTAAAATGTAAAGCATGGATGTACGTCTAAGGCTTTGAAAGGCTCTGGTCAGACCACATTTAGAGTTTTGTGAGTAATTTAGGATCCCATCTCTCAGACAGGATGCACTAGCCCTGACGCAGGTGCAGAGGAGATTCATGAGAATGACCCAGGGATGAAAGGCTTAACATATCATTGAATCATAGAATCCCTAGTGTGGAAACAGGCCACTTGGCCCAACAAGTCCATACCGACCCTCCAAAGTGTAACCCAACCAGACCTGTTCCCTGCCATTACTCTACATTTCCCCTCTTTAATGCACCTAACCTACACACCCCTGAACACTACAGGCAATTTACCAAGGCCAATTCACCTGACCTGCACACCTTTGAATGAGGGAGAAAACCAGAAAATCCCGAGGAAACCAATGCGTGCTCAGGAAGAACGTGGAAACTCCACACACACTGTCACCCGATACTGGATCAAACCCGGGTCCCTGGATGAAGACTCTGGGTAAAAATTGGATGAAATTTAGTGGGATGAGGAGGGATCTAATTGAAACTTACAGAATGCTGAATGGCCTGGACAGAGTGGACATTGGGAAGATGTTTCCATTGGCAGGAGAGACTAGGACCCAACGGCACAGCTTTTGAACAGAAATGAGGAGAAACTTCTTCAGCCAGAGGGTGGTGAATCTGTGGAATTCACTACCACAGAAGGCTGGAGGCCAGGTCACTGATATATTTAAAACAGAGATAGATAGGTTTTTATTATCAATGGGATCAAAGGTTATGGGGAGAAGGTGAGAGAATGGGTTTGAGAAACTTATCAGCCATGATTGAATGGTGGAGAAGACTCGATGTACTGAATGGTCTAATTGTGGCTCCTATGTTCTATGGTCTATTCTCCAGTCCTCTGGGATTCACTTGTGGCCAAAGAGGATACAAAGATGTCTTTCAATGCTCCACCAATTAGTTCTCTTGCTTCCCTCAACATTCTGGGATCGATCCCATCAGAACCCAGGCACTCTACCTGAATTCATTTTAAGGCACAGGCCACCTCTTACTTTTGGCTTAGAAATTCGACATTCCCTTCCCTGAGACTATCCTCCACAAATTTCTGAGGATATGGGGAGAAAGTAGGAACAGAGTCCTGATTTGGTTAATGATCCATGATCATGTTGAATGGTGGAGGAAGCTCGATGGGCCGAGTGGCCTACTCCTACTCCTATATTCTTATTCTAAATCTTTCTTACATATCTGAAAGAAAATATTTCATTTTTTTTGCATCTTTCTTGACCTCCACGTGTCCTAAAGTGCTTGACAACCAAAGAAATACATTTTGCAGCATATTTCCTATTGTGATGCTGACAGCATAGATGCAACAAACAAGAATGTAAAAATGACGAGATAATCCAACTTTTTTTTCGGCTGTGGGTTGAGCAATAAAGTGACACTAGGAGAGTTCCAGATCCTGGATAGCATTATCTCTCAGATCTGATGCGAAACATTAACAACAATAACAAGAAAGGAATGATTGGAATGCACATTTTGCTGATGCTGATGACATCTTACTCTATTGTATTATCTGGTCATAACATTCACAGAAAACAGCAGCTAATCCTGGGAGATAGTCCTGTGAAGGGGAAGAATTTAAGCAGTTTCCAAGCTGAGTCAATACACAGGCATTTACTTAATATAGAAAGCCAGTTAAGCACCATTTGACAAAAATAGGAACATTCACTCCTAATTCGCTGTACAGTTTGAATGCATAAATTAAAATCCTTTTAAACTGCAGGCTCAGCTTCAATATACAATGAAATCTATTCTACTCTCAAACACAAACAGAAAGTGCTGGAGAAACTCAGCAGGTCTGGCAGCATCAGTGGAGAGAAAACCGAGTCCAGTAAGCCTTCTTTAGAAACCCTCAGGATTCTTGGCTCAAAGCAGAGGCAACTCCAGTTTATTTGTAATCCCTCATCCCTGGAGCTATTCCAGTGAAACCCTTCTAAACCCTCACTAAAGCCTCTGAAGTAGAAAGCCCAGTGAGAATAAGATCAAACTGTTCTATAGAAGTTCAGCAAAATCTTTTCAGTTTTTCACTCTGTGCTTATACTTATGAAGTCTCTCAAAAGTTTGAGATTTTGGAGAAGATTTGTAGCTCAGGAGGTGGATCAGGTTGTTAATTTGCTCGCTAAGCTGGTGGGTTTGTTCTCAGATGTTTCATTACCATACTAGGTAATATCATCAGTGAGCCTCCAGTGAAGCATTGGTGTTCTGTCCCACTTGCTACTTATGGGTCCTTGTTTGTTGTGGTGGGTGATATCATTTCCGGTTCTGTTTCTGAGAAGTTGGTTAAAGAGATTCAAATCTATGCGTTTGTCAATGGAGTTCCGGTTTGAATGTCAGGCCTCTAGGAATTCCTACCCTTGCCTTTGTTTAGCTTTTCCCAGGATGTATTGTCCCAGTCGAACTGGTGTAGCTCTTCGTCTGTGTTTATGGAAACCTGTGATAGTTGGTCATGTCATTTCGTGGCTAGTTGGTGTTCGTGTATCCTGGTGGCTGGTTTCCTGCTGGTTTGTCCAATGTAATGTTTGGTGCATTCCTTGCAGGGTATTTTGTTTATTGAGTTCGTTATGCTGGCTGTGGGTATAGGGGTCCTTGAAATTCATCAGTAGTTGTTTCAGTGTGGTAGTAGGTTTGTGAGTTAGCATACTTAGACAATTCCTCATGAAGTTAAAGGACCCCGTACCCACAGCCAGCAAAATGAACGTGATATACAAAATACCCTGCAAGGACTGCACCAAACATTACATTTGACAAACCGGCAGAAACCAGCCACCAGGTTACACAAACACCAACTAGCCTCCAAAAGACATGGTCAACTATCATTGTCATCCATACACACAGATAAAGAGGGACACCAGTTCAGCTGGGACAATACATCCATCCTAAGACAGGCCAAACAGAGACATGCATGGGAACTCCGAAAAGCCTGGCATTCAAACCGGAAGTCCATTAACAAATGTATAGGAGATTCAAGATGGCGGCGACTCAGCAAGTCTGAGCCTATAGTGCTCCTTCCAAGACTTGGGCAAAGTGGATCTCCCACCCCCACCACACTCACCAAATTATCTAAAATAGCTCTTATTTAATATAATTAGTTGTTTGGTAGTGTTAGTATTAAATTTAAATAATCTAATCTCTTAGGAAAAATGACTAAAGGGAGGAGAGCCCACAGCTCTCAGAAAGCAGGGACCCCTCCCCTACCTTCTCTCTCTCCAGCTGCAGCAGAGGCATCCACAGCCGCCCCGGGGGACTTACCGATGGAAACAAGCCTTGTAGAGATGATTACCAAGCTGGATGCGAAGATCGATGCCTTCATCGAGGAGTCCCAACATCGCTGAGAATCGCTCTCGGCCGCACTGCAGATGCACGGCCGAGACATTCAGGAACTGGAGCGCCGAGTCGGAGGGGCTGAGTTAAAGGCCGCGACCTCGGAGACCGCAGCTCAATCGGCTGCCGACCAGGTCCAGACTCTCGAACAACGAGTCCGGACCTTAGAGAATTACATCGACGCCCTCGATAATCGAGGTCGTCGAAAAATATTCGTTTGCTGGGCCTTCCCGACCCGAACGGGAAGAGAAAGGCCAGCTCACAGCATTCCTGGAGCAGTGGTTGCCACAATTTTTGGATCTGGAGGGTGGATCAGGCCAGGTGTGGGTAGAATGGGCCTACCGGGTTGCAATACGCGGGCCTGGCTCGAACCAGCGCCCACGCCCGGTCCTGTTCCGGCTGCAGAGCTATAGGGAGAGGCAGATACTCCTAGATGCCTCTAGAAATCTTGGAAAAGATCCTAAAGCCATGATCTATAAAGGATCCAAGATCATGTTATTTCAGGACTTCTCCCCGGCTTTGGCCCAAAGGAGGAAGACGTTCGATGAGGTGAAGAAGTGTTTAAGGGACTCAAATATTCAATACACCTTACGCTACCCAGCGACGTTATGTTTTAACCACGAAGGATCCAGGTATAATTTTAGATTGCCAGAAAAGGCTAAGGAATTTTTGGACTCTCTTAAATAAATTGTAACAGACAATGTATGTTGGCTTGCCTTTTCCCCACTCCGATTTATATCCCCCCGACTTTTTTTCTTTTTCCTATCTTACTGTTTATTATTATCTCGGGGGTGGGGGGAAGAGGGAATTACTTATTTGCTCTCCATTTAACGATTTTCTCCATCCCCCTTAGGGTTTTTTTTAAAATTTTATTATTATACGTATGTATGTGTGTATGTATATATATATGTGTATGCATGTATGTGTATATATGTATATATATAAACCGGGGGGTTTAGTTAAGGTTGGTGGGGAGAGGTGGTTACCTTATTCTATTTTAGTTTTGCCTCTAGGAGCGGGGTTATTTTCCCTTGCTATTTTATATTATTATATTTAATTGTAATTTGTTGAAGTTGTAATTCTATAGTTATATATGTTTATACATGGTATTGATACTACCAAATATACTTAGGTGTGGGTGGGGGGTGGGGGGGTGGGATGCTCACTGTTAACTCTAGCTCGGTATTATATCTGAATTCTCCTCATCCTATTAAGGAGCGCCTGGGTCAAGGGTGGGGCACTGGTTGGGAGAGGATATGATGGACTGTTGGAAAAGAAGTGATACCCCCTGGGAACAAGGGGGATAATCTCCATTCAAATATGTTTTATAATTTTTTTTATTATTGAGAAATAGTTTCCTTTTTATCATACTGTTATGAGTGTATTAGAGAACCTTTATTTTTGTAAATTCTATATGCTCTTTGCTCGGGATGTTTTAGATAGGGTCTCCCCTCCCGGGGGGTCTCGGATTTACCTGGATAATTATGGTTGATCAGTCGGCAAAGTGGTACACCTGGAATGTCAAATAGGAAGAGATTATTTTCTGTTCTCTCTTTGCATATAAGGAAAAATATTTTGGTAAACTGGGTGGTTGAAGGTTCCCCTGGATTTTCAAATTGGCATAGATTAATCATGGAATGTACTCCCCTTGACTTCCTTATAAATATGGTGCACCGAAAGACCGAATTTTTTTTTATAAAATATGGCAGCCCTTTTACATAGATATTTTGGCTATCCTAACAAGGGCTTTTATCTAATTGAGATTACAGATATGGCTGGTCCGGGGCCCCTTGGGAGAGGAATCCCATATGAATACGGGTTTTGTTATATATGATGTTAACACATTCCGAGCAAGTATTTTAATATCCAACTTCTATGTTAATCGTTGGGGGGTTTTTAGACCCCCACCTCTATTTGTTTTCTCTCATTTTCTCTTATTTGAAAGATGTAAGTGACTCAATTACACACTCTGGCTAATTGTAGGTTAGATTAGTAGTTAATTGAGTTTTGTTTTTTCTCTTTCAGTATTTTTCTTTTGTCAAATTTTGATGATTGTATATTTAAGATTTACTTCTATATTAATGTTTGTACTTGAGAGTTTTGTTTATTTTTGTAAATTTGTTAAAATGTTAAATTTCTAATAAAAATATCTATAAAAAAAAACAAATGCATAGATTTGACCCTCTTTTACTGATCTCTCATAAACAGAACTGGGAATGATATCACGCACCACAACAAACCAAGACCCATATAGCAAATGGGACAGTACACCAATGCTTCACTGGAGGCTCACTGATGATATTACCGAGCATGATGACGAAACATCTGAAAACAAGCCCACCAGTTCAGCGAGCAAACCAACAGCTTTCAGTCTCATATACTTTCCAAACATACATTACACATAATTCATATTCTGCAGTCCGCTCTGCATCTTTGAAATTTAAGCAATATCCAGATAGCAACATCCAAAAGACTTGAACTACACAAGTACTGCAAACAGAAACCCCACATACAAATGTGAATATATTGAACTCAGATTGGCACATCCACTTAGCACATAGTTACTGGTTTCACTTTCAAGTTCTAAAATGCCATTTTTTCTGATAAATGTGCATTAATTTGTTATTGTCAGAGAATTCCTCCAGTATGAAACAAGCCATTTGGCCCAACAGGTCGACACTGAGTCTCTGAAATCCCACCCAGACTTAGCCCCTCACCACATCCCTATATTTCCCACAGCTAATTCATTGAGCCTGCACACCATGGGCAACTCAGCATGGCCTATCCACCTGACCTGCACATCTTTGGACTGTGGGAGTAACTGGAGCAGCTGGAGAAAACACATGCAGACATGGGGAGTATGTACAAACTTCACACAGAGAGTTGCCAGAGGCTGGAAGGCCTGACAGCAGTAGGGAGCCAGGTTCGATTCCAGCCTGTTTGGAGTTTGCACATTCTCCCTGTGTCCGCATGGGTTTCTTCCAGGTGCTCTGGTTTTCTCCCACAGTCCAGGGGTGTGCTGGTGAGGTGGATGGGCCAGGCTGAGTTGTCCATGGTGTGCAGGCTTGGTGAATTAGCCATGGGAAACACAGGGATAGGTTATGGGGCTAAGTCTGAGTTGGATGCTCTTTCAAGAGTCGGTGTGGACTTGTTGGGCCAAAGGGCCTGTTTCCACACTGTAAGGATTTGATTATTCCAATAGCTGCACAAGTGGGCTTTAACAGAAAATTACATTTTACAGTAAGTGACAAATATTTTCTCATTTTAAATTAAAATTAACAAGTTATAAATTTCTAACATTGAGCACATCAACCGCCATTTGTGCCATGAATTCATTTTATTCCGAATACTATATCCCTTTGAGGAAACAGCCTTTAGGTTTGCCTTTTTACCAGTTTTGGAAAAAGATTGCGGCCATTGATCCTCAACTACTTTTCCTCTAAAGTCATTTCTCAGTCTGCTCCTGGCAGCTCTGCCCCCATTTTTTTGTAATTTCCCTTATTTAAGTTTAGCACAGTTGTTTCTGACCAATGTTTCTCACTGTCAAACTAAATAGCATGTGACACAATTTATAGTCACGGGTTCTGAGGGAATTCTTTACTCTGAGATCATTTAATAAACTTGTCACATTATGAGATTCCAACTAGGTTGACTGCTAGCTATTCCACAATATATTATGGGTGGCACTGTGGCTAGCACTGCTGCCTCACAGGACCAGCGTCCCAGGTTCAATTCCTGCCTTGGGCAACTGTCTGTGTGGAGTTTGCACGTTCTCCCCGTGTCTGCATGGGTTTCCTCCTGGTGTTCTGGTTTCCTCCCACAGTCCAAAGGTGTGCAGGTCAGGTGGATTGGCCATGCTAAATTGCCCATAGTGTTAGATGCATTAGTCAGAGGGAAAATGGGTCTGGGTGGGTTTCTCTTTGGAGGGTCGATGAGGACTGGTTGGGCTGAAAGGCCTGTTGCCACACTCTAGGGAATCTAATCTAATCTATTGTTCTCAGAATAGACTCTGTGAGTTTTTCCTCGTTGTTACCTCTGCCAATTTGATTTTCCTAATTTATATGGAGATTGAAATCACTCTGATTAATGTACTCCCTTTATTATGTCTTGCATTATCACCTGATTTATTTTCAGTCCTACAGAATAGCTGCTGTTAGGGAGCCAATAGTTGCTCCCACAAGTGCCTTCCTCTGCTCGTTTGTACTTACCTCCACCTATATATATTCTAAACCTTCAATCAAAGACAATTTATTGTTATCATACTTATTCCAACTTGTCCTAACAAAGCCACCCAACACGTGTTCCTTTCTCTTGTCCTTTTGAAATGCCACCCTCCCCGAAATATTTAGTTCTCAGCTTTGAGCTCCTCATTACCATTTCTATATAACAGCTACAAGATCATAGAAATCAACCTCTCATTTGTGCCATTAATTCATTTATTTGAGAAAGCAGCCATTAAGTTTGCCTTTTTGCCATTTATTTTTTTTAAATTTTGACCCTATTTGTTACTTTTGTTTGTATCTTCTGTCTCTTGCAATCCCACTCTGGGAACATTATCTAAATAGCTGCCTTGGAATTCTGCCACGTCTTTCTCTTTGTAATATTCTACCAATACCTATCCTCCACCTGGTTATTTTAAAGCCTTCTCTAATACTCTAATTATTCAATTCAGACAGGTCACTAGTCCCAAAACAGTTTAAGTGAAACTCATCCAATCAGAAAAGTTCCATTGTACACCTGTACTGCTATTGCCTCATGAACTGAAACCCATTCCACCCCTGCCAAGCTTTTGAGCCAGACATTTAAAGCCTTGACTTTATTTACCCTATGACAGGATGTCCAAACCTCAGGCAGTAATCTGAAAATTATTAACTTGGAGGCACTGCTTTCGAATTTAGTTCCTAAGTGTTGAAATTCTTTCAGCAGAACCTCCTTTCTAGTCTTATCAATGTCATTGGTATCAATGTCTATAACAACCAGTGGATCCTTTGTCCACCTCAATCAAAGTTCTTCTCCAGTCATCAGGAAATTTCCTTAACCCTGACACTTGACAAGCAACAAGGCCTTTGGAACACATGCTCATCACTACATCAAAAGGGCTTAGACGCCAAATTATACAATTAGACTTTTCCTTACCACTACTCCATTCCTGATTCCTTTAGCCTTTTGAATGGCACCCTGCATCATGGTGAACTGGTCAGTTTGCTCATCCTTCCTGCAATCTCCATCTCATCCATACAGCTTGTAGGAACCTGGTACCTGCTGGACAATTGTGAGGTGAAGACTCTTCACATGTGACTCCCTGCATTCCATATCTACCCCACTTGCAGTCAGCTGCCCTAACCCCACACTGGTCCATAACCACAGACCAAATTTGAATTTAAATTACCCAGAGGTGTGTAGGCTTTCTGAAGTAAAGGGTCTAGCTAACTATCCCCTTCTCTAATGTTGTGCAACGTCTGAAGCTCAAAATCCAGCTTCTCGACACGGATCTAAAGGTCTCAAGTTGCAAACATTTACTAGAAATGTGTTCAGCCTCGATCGATTGGTATTCAGCCCAGCACACATCACCCCTCCTGCCACAACTATCATATTTGATGGAATTGGTAAGTTACTGCTCTTCACACTTTACTGTAAATCTTTCTTTAAAAATAGGGGGGAACTTCAGTGTGAAAAGATTCTGAATAATTACCAAGAGCATTCTATTCTGATGACATATCCGGTATTTGTGTAACTTCCAGCCACAGCCCAGCTCATTTGATTTCCTGTGTGACAGCAGCAATGTGCACAGTAATTGGTGAGTATTTCTTCTGATATTCCGTTAGGCATTCATATTTCAAATTAATGTTAAGAGTCAAAATATGCAATGGGTAGCATATTCTGATCAGTAAGTTCAAGAATTGTAGGATAGACAGGTAGGGGGCTGCAAGAACACAGCAAGCCAGCAGCCGGAGGTGGAGAAGTCGATGTTTCAGATGTAACCCGTCTTAAGGAGGCAAGCATTGAGAATCTTAAATGCGGGGATAGAACAGACAGATCAAATGCCTTGTTCCTGTACTTTTGCTTTTAATGCCATTTTCTATGCATTAATTTGAAAGTTAACATTAAAATGTAATTTTAAGATGGCGGGAAATAATGTTTTACAAGGAGTAAGTACTGTTTCTGTACTCTCATAGCTATGAAACTGATGAAAGAATTTACTCCAATAACAACAATTCTGGCTGAAATCAATTGCCCAGCAGAGTCAAAAGTCCCTTTTCCCTCCAAAGGTCCCCTTCTCCTCCAAAGGTGTCACTCCTCATGGCATTGCTCTACGCTAACAGTCACACTGTAGTTCCCTCCTCTGCCCCGACAGATACAGAGGGGCAGGGAACGTTAGCCAGAAGCAAAGCTACTTCAAATGCCCCTATAATCGGTAATACAGAAGGAAAAACTTTGGGATATGGACAGGAGGCATGAAATGATGAGGAGGAAACAAAGGGAACTCAGGATGTTAGCTCATTTCTTTGTTCTCTTTACTGAGCCAGTCAGAGAGTATTAAGCACTCGCCAGTTTCATGCTGTCCTATACTTTTGCACTTATCATTCCAACTTTATTTGGTATGGTAAAGGAGAACATTGGGTAACTAGTTGTATAGTCTCATTATGCTACACTGGTCACAACATTTGTGTGAAAAGAAATGCAAACAAGTGTGGAAGATTGAAAGTTTGTAGCACTGGATGTTGCAGTAACAGTTGCTCAATGATGTTATGTCCAATTTACACAATCAATAATCATGGCAGTGCAGCCTCTTTAGATCACAAGACATTATGTTGGCAGTTGATCTGTCTGCTTTATCTGACGGTCTGTGCATCCCATAGCCCTGATGTTTATAGGCAACAGGAGCTGAGATGGATCTGGCAGCCATGTTGGTTCATTGTCCCTTTCCACGACAACACAGATTGGGGCATCTTAACATTGACACAGTTGGAAAAGGACAGGAACATAGGTGGATAGGCAATTTCCATGATTAAAAATCCAATTACAGACGATGTGTCAATATAGGTTGACCCCACCCCATTTCTCCATTACGATCGAGGCACCAGCAACAAAGGGAGGTAACCTCCCAGTGATAATCCAGGGATTAAGGATTTTTGAGGTAAAGCGAGTCACCACTAGGGATGTCAGAGCTAGCAACCCAACTTCCTCCAGCGCAGAATCCCCTCTAACAATCGCCCACCACCCCCAACCCCATTGCCTTGAAGAGGAACAGGCTGCTGTACCTCTGGTCAGTAACCAAAGCTTCCCCAACTGCACACGGGGACAACTTGGAGGGGTCTTGTCATGAATTGCAACCCCTTTGTCCAAAAATCAGGGTAACCTTAATTTTCCATCCAATATTTGAAACATTCTAGAGTTCACTTGTACTGATTAAAACTTATATTTTAAAAGCAACATTTAATAAATAATGCCACTCCCTGGCTCTTCCCTCATAGCTCTACTAATTGTTAATCTTTGAATTTTTAATGAAAGGTGATATACAGAATGTCATATAGAGCAGACAGGACATAAGATAGAGAGAAGCTGTTCCTGTGCATACAAGGAGTGAGACGGCATCGATCTACAGTGCTGCGCAAACAATTTCAGAAAAATCTTTGTCACATAGTTTGTAGTTAGGGTATGAAATGCACTGTCTGGAAGTGTGGTGGAGGCAGGTTCAATTGCAGCATTCAAGGGGTGATTATTTGGATAGTAAAGCTGCGCAGGAATATGGTGAAAGGGAAGGAAATTGGCATTAAGTAATAGAACTGGAGCAGGCACAATGGGCCAAGTCACTTCCTTCTGTGCTGTAACACTTCAGTGAGACTGTATCTCCACTGAGAATGGAGATGTTTCTTCTGCTTGACTAGAGTCAGTTACCTCAATGTGGGGAGCACTCCTGGGTCAAATACTCCCCAGAAGCTGCTTTAGCCTTCACCTCACTCAGGATCAGAGGATACATTATGGGCACTACTGCTGCATTTGCTTGGTGTTTGCCACTTTTCCATAACTCAGCCATTTTATCTTCATTGTGCTAGATACCTCCATCTATGGTGATATCACAAAGGTTGATACAACTGGTGCTTCTGATAAAACAGCAAAACAGGACAAGCTGAGTGTAACAGGTGAGGAATCAACATAACTTAACATTTCCATGATTGGTATGCATCTGCAATGTATAGGGATACTTTGAAAGTGAATTCCCATTCACAGTTGTTTTATCAAGTTTTACTCATTCTGCAATTTGCATTCAAAATTGAGACCTTTATTGGAAAATTATGTTGGTCCTATCAGGAATTCTTTTGAACATAGTTTTAATGAGATGATGCTTGGGCTCACAATCTGACCTTTATCCCTTACCCACAGCACTATCCTTTACATGGTGGCATGGTGGCTCAGTGGTTAGCACTGTTGCCTCACTGCACCAGGAGGGTTGGACCAAAGTGTCTGTT
The DNA here is from genome assembly GCF_020745735.1 of Hemiscyllium ocellatum. NCBI lineage: Eukaryota > Metazoa > Chordata > Chondrichthyes > Orectolobiformes > Hemiscylliidae > Hemiscyllium > Hemiscyllium ocellatum. The sequence goes on from NC_083411.1 coordinate 11,396,098, forward strand.
TCCATGTTGTACATCTCTATGACTCTCTGAAATCCATGAACAAATTTATAAGAAGCCAGAGAACTGGACAAAAAGAGTACAATTTCCAATCATTTATTTGGGATGGTGGGGTCAGTTTTAATTGTCACGTTGAAAGCATGTATTTTCTGAATATTGAAGCAAACTTAAAGTGCAGGCTTAGCTGCCCGAATGGAAAGGCTGGGACACGGGCTGTTCCAAAATAGTTTCATGAAACAATTGGCTGTTAAAGTGATACCCGAGTTTTGGTTACTGTTTTGACAATGATTCAAATTTAGCCAATGACTTCAAATTATGCCCAGGATACTAAAACTCAATTGAGTTTGAATTTATTATTTTAATGACATTGGATCAATGAGAAGGAATGATGTTGGGGGTATAAAAAACACAGGCCTTTTGAAAATTGAGCAACTGCCACGAACAGCAGAGCAACTACTACAGAGCCGGAGACCTAACTGCCCATCTAAAATCATGCTCTCAAAGAAATTAGGAGACACACTATATCAAAAGGAACCTTTTCTTGTAACTCATACTCACAGCAAACAGAAAGTGAAACACCTAGGGAGATCAGCACATGGAAGACTGAAGACATCAGAGAACCCAGAGACTCTGTGGACATGAAATTAAGTTAATGTAACATCTAATAGTTGTCTTATTGGAACAGAATGTTAATAGGTTGTGTTCAGTTAGGCAAAACAATGTTCAGTTTTTAATAGTGCTGTTTATTTCAGAACTGCAAGGTGGTTCAGTGGTTAGCACTGCAACCTCACAGAGCCAGAGAGCAATGTTCAATTCCACTCTGTCTGTGTGGAGTTCACACATTTTCTGTGTGTCTGCATGGGATTCCTCTGGGTAGTCCAGTTTCCTTCATAGAGTCATAGAGTCAAAGAGATGTACAGCACGGAAACAGACCCTTCAGTCCATCCTGTCCATGCCGACCAGATATCCCAACCCAATCTAGTCCCACCTGCCAGCACACAGCCCATATCCCTCCAAACGCTTCCTATTCATATACCCATCCAGATGCCTCTTAAATGTTGCAATTGTACCAGCCTCCACCACTTCCTCTGGCAGCTCATTCTATTCACGTAGCACCCTCCGCATGAAAAAGTTGCCCCTTAGGTCTCTTTTATATCTTTCCCCTCACACCCTAAATCCATGCCCTCTAGTTCTGCACTACCCGACCCCAGGGAAAATACTTTGCCTATTTACCCTATTCATGCCCCACATAATTTTGTAAACCTCCGTAAGGTCACCCCTCAGTCTCCGACGCTCCAATGAAAGCAGCCCAGTCTGTTCAGCATCTCCCTATAGCTCAAATCCTCCAAAGTCCAAAGATGTGCAGATTAGGGTGGATTGACCATGCTAAATTGACAATAGTGTTAAGTGCATTAGTCAGAGAGAAATGGGTCTGGGTAGGTTAGTTTTCAGAGGGTCGGTGTGCACTTGTTGGGCCAAATGGCCTGTTTCCATACTGTAGGGAATCTAATCTTCCATTCGGAAAATAAGTTATCTTTCTTTACATATTGGAAATTAGGAGGTATCTTTCACTCCTTCACACTGTTAACGGATTACGAGGTGAGGCAAATTTTTCTGGACGTTTAGTTTTAATTAACAGAGAGGTTCTATTTCTCTGTCTGGTGGTTACAGCACACAACACACATGTTAATGCCAAGTGCAGTGCATTAGATTTTTATTTGAATTTCTTTTTCAGGTGTTGCTGCCTCTCATAAGATGATGAGCATGGATTTGAACAGAGTGAACAAGTACAAGACTTTGATTGATAAAGTTGCCTGTGCCAAGCAGATCGATCCAGCCATAATTGGTGCTATCATCTCCCGGGAATCCCGTGGTGGCAATGCCTTAGTAAATGGATGGGGAGACAACGAAAATGGTTTTGGTCTCATGCAGGTAGGCAGCAAGTCACTTTACGAAACCCTGCAAGCAGATCTACATAAATACACAGATATTAGGAACAGAGTTAGGCTATTCAGCCTTTCTGTACCATGGTTGATCGGATTGTGACCTCCAACTCCATATTCCTCCTTCAATAACCAGTGACTCCCTGATCATTACAAACCCAGCTATGAGTGCACCCAGCAGGTCAGACAGCATCTGAGGAGCAGGAATGTCAATACTTCATCAGGAATCCTTCAGCTGGCTTCCAGCATCTGCAGTCTTTATTGTTTCCTCCTCAAACCCAGCTGCGAGCTAGGTTCGATGGTAGATTTTCTGTTTCTGCTAAACCATGGAGGGGGAAAATTGGTGTGAAAGCAGTGATTGGGTATGACAATGATGCAGTGCCCTTCCACACACCAAAGACAAAACATGCAAGTTGTTCCTTGATTCTGGGGCATTCATGAGGCTAAGGTATGGAGTTACACAGAGGAAAGTGTTTCATTGATGTGAAAAGAGTAAGAAATAGTTTATTTCTTTTCAAAGTGGATATTCTAGAGGAATGAGTAGATCATTAAATACCATGCCCTAATTACAATTATACAAGGCATCAGCCCACAGATCAGGATCATTCTTGGGTTGAAGTCATTTGAAAATATAAGCATAGATTCATATATTGATTCTTGCATATTACAATCCAGCTAGCTGTACCCTCATATTGGAAACGCAGATGCATTTAAATATACAACGTGCAAAAGGGCTTTTAAGTTGCAAGATATCAGAAAAACTAAGCAGGATTCCTTCTTGATTTTCTCATTATCTCTTAATTCACTTCATAGGTCATGGCTCATTTTAGTTTCACCCTGAGAGGTGAGCAGAGGCATATTGGTAAAATGCTGAAAAAGATCCTTCTTGCATTGTTACCAGCAGGCGAGTAGGTTTAGAGTTACTGTTTTCAATGGCATTTTATTTCTAGTCATTCATTCCTGGTGTCAGCACTGAAGAAGGAATGATGAAAAGGTGCATTCCTCGGACTGTGGTTGCACCCACAATACTATTAGCAAGGGAGAGCCAAGATTTTCACACTGCAACTGTTAAGGAATGGTAATATAATTCTAAGTCAGAAAGATCTGTGACTTTGAAGGGGAACATGCTGGTGCTTGTATCACTTGTATCTGTCCTTGTCTTTCTAGATGGTAAAGATATATTGTTGAAGAAGACTTATTGAGTTATTGATATGTGTCATCAATGGCACACGAATAGTGAAGGAAGTATATTTTAAGTTGATGTTAGAGATAAATATTAATGGATTCATTTTTGCAGACAAACTAGACCAAGCACCCCTTTAGAAATGGTCCCATGTCTCTTTTGGGAAACATCATGTAACTCTTGAGAGAGAGAAATTGCTCTTTTGGGAGAGTTGAAGGTAACATTGATAGGAATAAAAGGGAAATAAACGCATTGAATTTGTCAAGTAGAGTGGAGCTGTTAAAGGAAGTCAGGAGGCGAGCTAGAGAAGAAGCGTTGTTGAGTGTGTGGAACCTTCTCGGGATAAAGAACAGCAGAGGTCTTTTGCAGGTTTGGGACAGTATGACCCTGAGCTGGGGTAGGGCTGATTGCAGGGAGAGTAGGTGGCAACGCAAGTCTGAGAATTTGGAACAGAGGATCTGAAAAAATGTTGTCAATGTGTCAGGACATTTAAATCTTTGCTATTTAAATTTTTGAAAAAGGCAACTCCATAGCATTAAAAAGAACAATGCTTGCCATTTCATTCTGCCTGTTGACATAAGCCTGGGGATTATCATTGCAGGATTAAAGCTGCATTTTGTAACCTATCATTATCTCAGTGGGATCTTTGTCAGTTCAGAGTTTGATTGACAGCTCCAAGGGATTGTTAATTCTCCAAAGTGGGACTATGAGTACAGATGCATTTTCTTACAAGGATTTAAAGATTATTGCAATAAATTGATTTTTTTAATCAATCGAAGTACTCTTTCAAATGTTGTGGATTCTTCAGTTAGAATTTTAGAATTTAATTTAATTCCATCTCAGATCCTGAGATGTAACCACTTCGCCTCTGTTTTGGAGCCAGGGAGGTAGTGACACCAGTTTAAAAAACTGATCAACACACAGCAAAATCATAAACCATCAGGCAAAGGTCAGTCCTTCAGTGACAGCCTGCATGACAGAAATATCAACGACATGAGTAAGCCATTCAATCTAGTCAGTTTTCCACATTCAATGAGATTGTGACAGATCTATATCTCAGCATTATCTCTGTATCACTTACATAACAGAATTCCATCAATCCAGTCTTGAAAGTTCCAATTGTCCTGCAACATTTAGGGAAGGCCTTGCCCTTCAGCATTGTTACTGCACTTCTGAGGCAGAAACAAATAATTTTCTGGGGCCTTGTCATGACACATGGTGGAATCTCAATTCAATAACAAATCTGGAATTAAGGTGTTAATGATGGACATGAAACTGTTGTTTTTTTTCTCTTCAATCATTCACAGGATGAGGGCATTGACAGCTACTTATTGCCCAGAGGACAGTTGAGAACTAACCACCTTGCTGTGGGTCTGTAGTCACATGTAGGCCATTCCAAACTTCCAGCTCAGCACTGTCCCCATGACTTGTTCTACCTGCCTATCTTCCTTTCCACCTATTCACTCCCCCTTCCCCCCCACACCTCGACCTATCACCTTCATCCCCTCCCCCACTCACTATTGTACTCTATGCTACTTTCTCCCCACACCCACACGCCTATCATTTATCTCTCAGCAACTCCCAGGTAAGGATGATAGTTTCCTTCCTTAAAGGAAACTAGTGAACCAGATGAGGTTTTCCAACAACCAATTCACAGTTATCATTAGACTTTTAATTCCAGATTTTTTTTTATAAAGTGAATTCAAATTCCACCATCTGCTATGGTAGGATTTAAATCCTGGTCCCTAGAGCATTGAGTCTCTGGATGAGTAATCCAGTGATAATATCATTAGGCCATCACCTCCTGATGTTGTTGAATGTCAATAAAAAAAACCCATCTGATTCACGAGTGTCCTTTCGGGTAGGAAAATGTATGTCGAACTTACAAGAAACTCCAGATCTGAGCAATGACTCTCAATTGCCCTTGGAAATGGCCTGGTGCAGACTCTGTTTAAAATCAACAAATATTGACCATGTCAGTGACATCCACATCTCATGCAAGAATACAATGAAATCCAGAATACAACATTGAAATCATCCTGATATTTATGTTTGAATATATTCTCATTGCTCTAAGATCTCTGTGCATGGAAAAGAAATGTAATGTTTATTTCAGGTTGACAAAAGGTGGCACAGAATAGTTGGAGAGTGGGACAGCGTGGAGCACCTACAACAGGCTACTGAGATACTGATAGACATGATTAAATCAATAGCAGCAAAGTTCCCAACTTGGACCAAAGAACAGCAGCTCAAAGGTTTGAGACTTTTCGTTTACATATAGTCCGATAGCAAGGAATTTATCAATAAGAATTCATTCCAACATTAAAGATGTATGTACTGCTTAAGGTCATAAGTAAGCCATTCATCTCCCCAAGTCTGCCCCACCATTTTGATCTGCCTTATGTCTCAAATGCTGTTATGTATCAACTCCCTCCTATATTTTCAATAGTCTAGCTTTAACATACCCCTGGGGTAGAGAATTTCAGACATTCACACTCTCTGGCGGAAAGGAATTCCTTCGCTTCTCAGTTTTAATGCGTGTTCTGCTGTTCTGTAACTATGTCACCTAGTTTGTGATTCACTAACTAGCAGAAACATCTTCATGACATCCAGCCTATCAGGGCCCCTCCGAATTTGAAATCTGTCTATAAAATTACTCGTTATTCTTCTAAATACCAATGAACAGAGGCCTCATCTGCTTGGCTGTTCTTGCAATATCAATTATTCATACCAAGAATCAACTAATTGAGGCGCTGTTGCATTATCTCCTTTGCGTAAAAACGGGTGACCAAAACTGAACACAGTAGTACAGGTGTGGCCAGAACAAAGAGCCTGTATTGTTGTAGTAAAACTTACCATTAAACTCCAACCACCAAGAAACAAAGGTCAAAATTCCATTTGCCTTCTTAACTACTTGTTGAATCTGCACGCAACTATTTGTATTTCATGCACAGGGAAAATCAGATCCCTCTGAGCTGAACTTTCTTTAGTGATACTGTGCTTTGTTATTCTTCCTTCACAGTGCATGACCTCACACCTCCCCACATTCAATACCATCTTTATAGACATTCACTCAACCCATTCAAATCTCCTTGCAGACAACTCACATTTTCATCATGCCCTCCTTGTATTATCAGTCAACATGGATTTATGACAGTCTGTGTCCTCTTCCACATTAGCATACAGACAGTAAATAATTGAGGCCTAAGGACTGATCCTCATGACACTCCAAGTGTTACATCTTTCCAACCTGAAAAAGACCCATTAATCTCAACTCTCTTTTTTCCTTCGTGTTACCCAATGCTTAATCCATTACCCCAATTTTGTGAGCTTCTACCTTTGCAATAAACTTTTATGTGACATCTTCAAAAATGCCTTCTGGAAATCCAAATGCATCACATTGAGCGATTCACCTTGATCAACTCCTCAAAGAGCCCAAAGATAGTTGTCAAATATGATTTTCTTTTAACAGAACTATGGTGACTCTGGTTGCATTATGCTTTTCTCAATGCCATACTATTTCTTCCTTAATAATGGATTGTAACATTGTCCCAATGACAGATATTGTTTGGGTAGCCTATTGTTTCCTGCTTTCTATTTCCCTCCCTTCTTGAACAGAGGTGTTACATTAACAGTTTGTCAGTCTGCTAAAGTCCTCCCAAAAACCAGTGAGTTCTGAAATCTTCCTTCCACTATCTCTACCGGCACTTCCTTTGAAACTCTTAGAAGCGGGCTTCAAGTCTTCGTGACTTGTCCACCTTTAGTACCATTAATTCATCAAATACTTCTTCTTACATGATAAAGACTGTTATAAAACCTTTTGTAATATTGGCGTTTTGCTTGTGTGTTACTTTGGGATATTTGTAATATCTGCTATTGGGAAAACCAATCTGAAATCTTGGTCTTAATTACTTTCCATTTCCCTGTTATTAACCCCAAATTGCATCTTGCAAATCCCACACTTACTTTAGCTAATCTCTTTCTTTGTATATACCTGGAGAAGCTCTTACTACTTGCTGTTATTTTATTAACAGTTTACCTTCGTAATGAATTCTCCCCTGCTTTTCAGTCATCTACTGCTGTTTTCTCAAAGAAGAAGCCCAATCCTTCAGCCTACCGCAATTCGTTGCCATGTTGCATGTCTTTGATTGGCTGCTCTCCTGGACTGGCTTTGTTAATCACGAGTAGTTCTTCCTTCTCATTAAGTCCTTCTTTTTGACCAGGATAAATTTTTGTTCAGCATAATGAAATAACTGTTTAAATATCTGCCATTGCTCATCCATTGATTTCCCTCTTATTTAGCAACCCACTTTAGATAACTCTTTCTTCATAACTTTTTGATTGTGTTTATTTAAATTGAGAACACTGTATTGAGACCTAAGTTGCTCACCTTCAAGGTGAATTTGTAGTTTTGCCTTGTACTGTTTGCTATTCTTTAGATTATTCTTAACCTTTAATTAAAGCTACCTCATTAAACATTATTAGATCTAAAATAGAGTCATACAGTCATACAGCAGTTGTGCAATGTATTGGTTTAAGAAATGATCCTTGATCTCAACAAACTTGCTTCAGTGTTACCCTTATTCATCTGATTTATCTAGACAAGATGCAGATTTAAATTGACCATGATAATTGTAGTATCTTTCCTCTATATATATATATATAAACAGTCATCGAGAGGTACAGACTCTTCAGTCCAGCTCATCTATGCCAACTGGATGTCCTACATTAATTTAATCCCATTTTGCAGTTTTTGGCCCATATCTCTCCAAACCCTTCCTATTCATATACCCATCCAGATGCCTTCAAGTGCTGTAATTGTACCAGCCTGCACCACTTCCTGCAGCAGTTCATTCCATACATGGTATCACCTTGTGTGTGAAATTTATTTTTCCCTGAGGTCCCTTTTAAATCTTTCCCCTCTTATTTTAACCAATGCCCTCTTTTGTTGGACTCCCCACCCTCTTAAAAAGACCTTGACTATTTACTCTATCTGTGTCCCTCATGATTTTATAAACTTCTATAAGGTCAACCCTCAGCCTCTGACCCTCCAGAGAAAATAGCCCCAGCCTATACTCCCTATCACTCAAACCTTCCAACCCTGATGAGTTTAATTTTGCTTGATAATATCTCCCACAAAGCACTACAAGACATTTCACTATAATGCTATTGAATGCATGTTGTTATTGCAGTAAATGCATGTTCTTGTCCCTATATTACAGGTGGGATTTCAGCATATAATGCTGGGACAAGAAATGTTCACACTTATGAAAGAATGGATATTGGTACCACTGGAGATGATTATGCTAATGATGTGACTGCAAGAGCCCAATGGCTGAAGAGTAATGGATATTAATTCATCAACATTTTTCTTTCCATTGATACTGGTCTATCTCTGGCAATAATTCCCTTAACATTGCAGTCTATAAAACATCAGAATACTTTTTAATCCTCATACAGTATTATTAAGTAAAGTCAATTAAACTTGGATCTCAAAGAGATGTAATCACCTAAAATGCATTGGTAATAAATATAGACATCAAACATAAAAAGTACACTTGTAATTTTCATTAGTGATGTCCATGCAAATTGGGCTGAAAGGAGTAGGGATTATTTAAAAGCAAGAGATTATGTCAAAACCACTTAGATTCGCACTTTCTACTATTTGTTAAGTTAGCTCAAGGTTGAATTTGCCCAGATACATCTAGACTTCATGTCAATCTGGGCCAAGCCAATTGGTGAGACAGAAAATCGAGAGATGCTCCATTATGCATCGAGTTTATGGATAACTCAATCGTACAGGTCAAAGAACTAAGAGCAATACGGCACAGGAACAGGCCCTTCAGCCCTCCAAGCCTGTGCTGACACATTTTGTCCTTTCATACTATAACTGTTTTCATTTACAGGATCCCATTTCCCTCTATTCCCTTCCTATTCATGTATTCATCCAGGTGCTTCTGGAATGCTGCTGTTGTGTCTGCTTCCACCACCTCCTCTGACAGTGCATTCTAGGCACTCACCACTCTGTGTGTGAAAAATGTGCCTTGCACATCTCTTTGAAGCTCCTTTCTCCCATACCTTGAACCTATTTCCCCTAGTAATTGACACCTCCACCCTGGGAAAATGCCTCATTCTTTCCATTCTATCCATGCCATTTACAATCTTACAAACTTCTATCAGCTCACCCCTCAACTTGCTGCATTCCAGTGAAAACAAACCCAGTCTATCCAATCTTTCCTCATAGCTAAAATCCCCATACCAAAGCGTCCATGTTCTTCTGGTACTGTTGTAACCAGAACTGTATGCAATATTCCAAGTGTGGCTTAACTAAAGTTCTATAAAACCGCAGAATAACTTGCCTATCCTTATACTCCCAATGAAGGGAAACATGCCATAGGCCTTGTTTACTATCTTATCTATCTGCACTGCTGACTTCAGTGATCTGTAGACCTGCACACTGAGATCCCTCTGACATATGGATGGCAAACTGTGGTGTTCTGCAAGGATCAGTGTTGAGACCACAATCTTTCACTCTATCCACTAATGATCTAGATGAAGGGACTGGGATCGGTGCTGGGCCCTCTATTTTTCGTCATTTACATAAATGATTAGGATGCGAGCATAAGAGGTACAGTTAGTAAGTTTGCAGATGACACCAAAATTGGAGGTGTAGTGAAAATCGAAGAGGGTTACCTTAGATTACTACAGGGGTCTGGACCAGATGGGCCAATGGGCTGAGAAGTAGCAGATAGAGTTTAATTCAGATAAATGCAAGGTGCTGTGTTTTGGGAAAGCAAATCTTAGCAGGACTTATACACTTAATGGTAAGGTCCTAGGGATTGTTGCTGAACAAAGGGACCTTGGAATGCAGGTTCATAGCTCCTTGAAAGTGGAGTCACAGGTGGATAGGATAGTGAAGAAGGCGTTTGGTATGCTTTCCTTTATTGTTCAGAGTGTTGAGTACAGGTGTTGGGAGGTCATGTTGTGGCTGTACAGGACATTGGTTTGGCCACTGTTGGAGTATTGCATGCAATTCTGGTCTCCTTCCTGTTGGAAAGATGTTGTGAAACTTGAGGATTCAAAAAAGATTGACAAGGACGTTGCCAGGGTTGGAGGATTTGAGCTATAGGGAAAGGCTGAACAGGTTGGGGCTATTTTCCCTGGAGCATCGGAGGCTGAGGGGTGACCTTATAGAGGTTTACAAAATTATGAGGGGCATGGATAGGATAAACAGACAAAGTCTTTTCCCTGGGTTGGGGGAGTCCAGAACTAGAGAGCATAGGTTTGGGGTGAGAGGTGAAAGATATAAACGAGACCTACGGGGCAACTTTTTCACACAGAGGGTGGTACATGTAGGAAAGAGCTGCCAGAGGATGTGGTGGAGGCTGGTACAATTGCAACATTTAAAAAATATCTGGATGAGTATATGAACAGGAAGGGGTTGGAGCGATATGGGCTGGATGCTGGCAGGTGGGATTAGTTTGGGTTCGGATACCTGGTCGGCATGGACGGGTTGGACCGAAGGGTCTGTTTCCATGCTGTACATCTCTATGATTCTATGACTCTATGACTGAGGGCATTCTAGGTAATTTTATAGGCAATACAAAGATAGGTAGAGGGACAGGTAATATTGAGGAGATGGGGAGGCTGCTGAAGGATTTGGACAGGTTAGGAGAGTGGGCAAAGAAATGGTAGATGGAGTACAACACGGGAAAGTGTGAGGCCGTGTACTTTGATAAGAAGAGTAGGAGCATGGGCTATTTTCAAATGGGGGAAGAAATTCAGACATCTGAAGTGCAAAGAAACTTGGGAGTTCTAGTCCAGGAGAAAGTGAGGACTGCAGATGCTGGAGATCAGAGCTGAAAATGTGTTGCTGGAAAAGCGCAGCAGGTCAGGCAGCATTCAAGGAGAAGAGAGTCAATGTTTCAGTCATGAGCCCTTCTTCAGGAATGAGGAAAGTGTGTCCAGCAGGCTAAGATAAAAGGTAGGGAGGAGGGACTTGGGGGAGGGGCGTTGGAAATTCGATAGGTGACTCACCTTGACCTCCTTCCACCTATCGCATTTCCAACGCCCCTCCCCCAAGTCCCTCCTCCCTACCTTTTATCTTAGCCTGCTGGACACACTTTCCTCATTCCTGAAGAAGGGCTCATGCCCGAAACGTAGACTCTCCTGCTCCTTGGATGCTGCCTGACCTGCTGCGTTTTTCCAGCAACACATTTTCAGTTCTAGTCCAGGATTCTCTCAAGGTAAACCTGCAGATTGAGTCATTAGTTAGGAAGGCAAATACAATGCTGGCATTTAGTTTGCGAAGACCTGACTACAAAAGCAGAGATCTGCTTCCGAGGCTCTATAAGGCTCTGGTCAGATCACAATTGGAGTATCGTGTGCAGTTTTGTGCTCCATATCTCAGGAAGCATGTACTGGCCATGGACCATGTTCAGAGAAGGTGTGTGAGAATGGTCCCAGGAATGAAAAGCTTAACATATGAGGAACTTTTGAGGACTCTGCATCGATATATGATGGAGTTTAGGAGGATGAGGTGGGATCTAATTGAAACTTTCAGACTATTGCATGGCCTGGACAGAATGGATGTTGGAAAGATGTTTCAATTGGGAGGAGAGATGAGGACCAGAGGGCACAGCCTTAAAGTGAAGACCTTTTAGAATGGAGTTGAGGAGAATCTTTCTCAGGCAGAGGGTGGTGAATCAAAGGAATTCACTATCACAGAAAGTTGTGGAGGCCAGGTCATTGAGTACATTTAAAACAGAAACAGATAGGTTCTTGGTTGTCAAAAGGATCAAGGGTTACAGGAGAAAGCAGGAAAATGGGGTTGAGAAACTTCACGGCCATGGTTGAAAAGTAGAGCAGACTCGGTAGCCTATTTTCTGCTCCTGTGTCTTATGTCTTATTTCAATACTTCTAAGGGTTCTGGTATTCACTATACAATTTCCACCTCTACTTGGCCTTCTAAAATGCATCACCTCACATTTCTCTGGATTATACTCCATCTGCCATTTTTCTGCCCAATCTTGCTCACTATCAGCAACTCCACCAATCTTTGTATCATCCACAACTTCCTAATTCGACCAGCTATGTTTTCCTCCAAATTATTTATGTGCACAATGAACAGCAGAGATCCCAGCACTGATCCTGGAGTCACAACACTCCATTCCAAAATGCATTTTTCCACCGCTACCCTCTGTCTCCTGTGATGAAGCCATCTTGCCAGCTCACTCCAAGATCATTTGACTTCACCTTCTGTCCTAGTCTGCCATGAGGAACCTTGTCAAAGGCTTTAGTGAAGTCCATGTGAACAACATCAACTGCTTTTCCCTCATCAATCATCTCTGTCACTTCCTCAAACAAACTCAATCAATTTGGTGAGGCATGACCTCCCCCACACAAAACCATGCTGTCCATCATCAATAAGTCAACTTGCTTCTAAATGTGTATAGATCTTGTTCCTGAGAATCTTTTCCAATAATTTCCACACCAGCAGCATGGGCCTTATAGGCCTGTAATTTCCAGGATTATCCCTGCTATCTTTCTTAAACAATGAAACAACATTAACTATGGAATATAATATGGGAAAGTGGGAGGTCATGCAGTTTGGTCGGAAGAATAGGGGCATAGACTATTTTCTAAATGGGGATAAAATTCAGAAATGTGAAGTGCAAAGGGACTTGGGAGTCCTGGTCCAGGATTCTATTAAGGTAAACTTGCAGGTTGAGTTTAGAAAGGCCAATGCAATGTTAGCATTTATTTCAAGAGGACTAAAATGTAAAGCATGGATGTACGTCTAAGGCTTTGAAAGGCTCTGGTCAGACCACATTTAGAGTTTTGTGAGTAATTTAGGATCCCATCTCTCAGACAGGATGCACTAGCCCTGACGCAGGTGCAGAGGAGATTCATGAGAATGACCCAGGGATGAAAGGCTTAACATATCATTGAATCATAGAATCCCTAGTGTGGAAACAGGCCACTTGGCCCAACAAGTCCATACCGACCCTCCAAAGTGTAACCCAACCAGACCTGTTCCCTGCCATTACTCTACATTTCCCCTCTTTAATGCACCTAACCTACACACCCCTGAACACTACAGGCAATTTACCAAGGCCAATTCACCTGACCTGCACACCTTTGAATGAGGGAGAAAACCAGAAAATCCCGAGGAAACCAATGCGTGCTCAGGAAGAACGTGGAAACTCCACACACACTGTCACCCGATACTGGATCAAACCCGGGTCCCTGGATGAAGACTCTGGGTAAAAATTGGATGAAATTTAGTGGGATGAGGAGGGATCTAATTGAAACTTACAGAATGCTGAATGGCCTGGACAGAGTGGACATTGGGAAGATGTTTCCATTGGCAGGAGAGACTAGGACCCAACGGCACAGCTTTTGAACAGAAATGAGGAGAAACTTCTTCAGCCAGAGGGTGGTGAATCTGTGGAATTCACTACCACAGAAGGCTGGAGGCCAGGTCACTGATATATTTAAAACAGAGATAGATAGGTTTTTATTATCAATGGGATCAAAGGTTATGGGGAGAAGGTGAGAGAATGGGTTTGAGAAACTTATCAGCCATGATTGAATGGTGGAGAAGACTCGATGTACTGAATGGTCTAATTGTGGCTCCTATGTTCTATGGTCTATTCTCCAGTCCTCTGGGATTCACTTGTGGCCAAAGAGGATACAAAGATGTCTTTCAATGCTCCACCAATTAGTTCTCTTGCTTCCCTCAACATTCTGGGATCGATCCCATCAGAACCCAGGCACTCTACCTGAATTCATTTTAAGGCACAGGCCACCTCTTACTTTTGGCTTAGAAATTCGACATTCCCTTCCCTGAGACTATCCTCCACAAATTTCTGAGGATATGGGGAGAAAGTAGGAACAGAGTCCTGATTTGGTTAATGATCCATGATCATGTTGAATGGTGGAGGAAGCTCGATGGGCCGAGTGGCCTACTCCTACTCCTATATTCTTATTCTAAATCTTTCTTACATATCTGAAAGAAAATATTTCATTTTTTTTGCATCTTTCTTGACCTCCACGTGTCCTAAAGTGCTTGACAACCAAAGAAATACATTTTGCAGCATATTTCCTATTGTGATGCTGACAGCATAGATGCAACAAACAAGAATGTAAAAATGACGAGATAATCCAACTTTTTTTTCGGCTGTGGGTTGAGCAATAAAGTGACACTAGGAGAGTTCCAGATCCTGGATAGCATTATCTCTCAGATCTGATGCGAAACATTAACAACAATAACAAGAAAGGAATGATTGGAATGCACATTTTGCTGATGCTGATGACATCTTACTCTATTGTATTATCTGGTCATAACATTCACAGAAAACAGCAGCTAATCCTGGGAGATAGTCCTGTGAAGGGGAAGAATTTAAGCAGTTTCCAAGCTGAGTCAATACACAGGCATTTACTTAATATAGAAAGCCAGTTAAGCACCATTTGACAAAAATAGGAACATTCACTCCTAATTCGCTGTACAGTTTGAATGCATAAATTAAAATCCTTTTAAACTGCAGGCTCAGCTTCAATATACAATGAAATCTATTCTACTCTCAAACACAAACAGAAAGTGCTGGAGAAACTCAGCAGGTCTGGCAGCATCAGTGGAGAGAAAACCGAGTCCAGTAAGCCTTCTTTAGAAACCCTCAGGATTCTTGGCTCAAAGCAGAGGCAACTCCAGTTTATTTGTAATCCCTCATCCCTGGAGCTATTCCAGTGAAACCCTTCTAAACCCTCACTAAAGCCTCTGAAGTAGAAAGCCCAGTGAGAATAAGATCAAACTGTTCTATAGAAGTTCAGCAAAATCTTTTCAGTTTTTCACTCTGTGCTTATACTTATGAAGTCTCTCAAAAGTTTGAGATTTTGGAGAAGATTTGTAGCTCAGGAGGTGGATCAGGTTGTTAATTTGCTCGCTAAGCTGGTGGGTTTGTTCTCAGATGTTTCATTACCATACTAGGTAATATCATCAGTGAGCCTCCAGTGAAGCATTGGTGTTCTGTCCCACTTGCTACTTATGGGTCCTTGTTTGTTGTGGTGGGTGATATCATTTCCGGTTCTGTTTCTGAGAAGTTGGTTAAAGAGATTCAAATCTATGCGTTTGTCAATGGAGTTCCGGTTTGAATGTCAGGCCTCTAGGAATTCCTACCCTTGCCTTTGTTTAGCTTTTCCCAGGATGTATTGTCCCAGTCGAACTGGTGTAGCTCTTCGTCTGTGTTTATGGAAACCTGTGATAGTTGGTCATGTCATTTCGTGGCTAGTTGGTGTTCGTGTATCCTGGTGGCTGGTTTCCTGCTGGTTTGTCCAATGTAATGTTTGGTGCATTCCTTGCAGGGTATTTTGTTTATTGAGTTCGTTATGCTGGCTGTGGGTATAGGGGTCCTTGAAATTCATCAGTAGTTGTTTCAGTGTGGTAGTAGGTTTGTGAGTTAGCATACTTAGACAATTCCTCATGAAGTTAAAGGACCCCGTACCCACAGCCAGCAAAATGAACGTGATATACAAAATACCCTGCAAGGACTGCACCAAACATTACATTTGACAAACCGGCAGAAACCAGCCACCAGGTTACACAAACACCAACTAGCCTCCAAAAGACATGGTCAACTATCATTGTCATCCATACACACAGATAAAGAGGGACACCAGTTCAGCTGGGACAATACATCCATCCTAAGACAGGCCAAACAGAGACATGCATGGGAACTCCGAAAAGCCTGGCATTCAAACCGGAAGTCCATTAACAAATGTATAGGAGATTCAAGATGGCGGCGACTCAGCAAGTCTGAGCCTATAGTGCTCCTTCCAAGACTTGGGCAAAGTGGATCTCCCACCCCCACCACACTCACCAAATTATCTAAAATAGCTCTTATTTAATATAATTAGTTGTTTGGTAGTGTTAGTATTAAATTTAAATAATCTAATCTCTTAGGAAAAATGACTAAAGGGAGGAGAGCCCACAGCTCTCAGAAAGCAGGGACCCCTCCCCTACCTTCTCTCTCTCCAGCTGCAGCAGAGGCATCCACAGCCGCCCCGGGGGACTTACCGATGGAAACAAGCCTTGTAGAGATGATTACCAAGCTGGATGCGAAGATCGATGCCTTCATCGAGGAGTCCCAACATCGCTGAGAATCGCTCTCGGCCGCACTGCAGATGCACGGCCGAGACATTCAGGAACTGGAGCGCCGAGTCGGAGGGGCTGAGTTAAAGGCCGCGACCTCGGAGACCGCAGCTCAATCGGCTGCCGACCAGGTCCAGACTCTCGAACAACGAGTCCGGACCTTAGAGAATTACATCGACGCCCTCGATAATCGAGGTCGTCGAAAAATATTCGTTTGCTGGGCCTTCCCGACCCGAACGGGAAGAGAAAGGCCAGCTCACAGCATTCCTGGAGCAGTGGTTGCCACAATTTTTGGATCTGGAGGGTGGATCAGGCCAGGTGTGGGTAGAATGGGCCTACCGGGTTGCAATACGCGGGCCTGGCTCGAACCAGCGCCCACGCCCGGTCCTGTTCCGGCTGCAGAGCTATAGGGAGAGGCAGATACTCCTAGATGCCTCTAGAAATCTTGGAAAAGATCCTAAAGCCATGATCTATAAAGGATCCAAGATCATGTTATTTCAGGACTTCTCCCCGGCTTTGGCCCAAAGGAGGAAGACGTTCGATGAGGTGAAGAAGTGTTTAAGGGACTCAAATATTCAATACACCTTACGCTACCCAGCGACGTTATGTTTTAACCACGAAGGATCCAGGTATAATTTTAGATTGCCAGAAAAGGCTAAGGAATTTTTGGACTCTCTTAAATAAATTGTAACAGACAATGTATGTTGGCTTGCCTTTTCCCCACTCCGATTTATATCCCCCCGACTTTTTTTCTTTTTCCTATCTTACTGTTTATTATTATCTCGGGGGTGGGGGGGAAGAGGGAATTACTTATTTGCTCTCCATTTAACGATTTTCTCCATCCCCCTTAGGGTTTTTTTTAAAATTTTATTATTATACGTATGTATGTGTGTATGTATATATATATGTGTATGCATGTATGTGTATATATGTATATATATAAACCGGGGGGTTTAGTTAAGGTTGGTGGGGAGAGGTGGTTACCTTATTCTATTTTAGTTTTGCCTCTAGGAGCGGGGTTATTTTCCCTTGCTATTTTATATTATTATATTTAATTGTAATTTGTTGAAGTTGTAATTCTATAGTTATATATGTTTATACATGGTATTGATACTACCAAATATACTTAGGTGTGGGTGGGGGGTGGGGGGGTGGGATGCTCACTGTTAACTCTAGCTCGGTATTATATCTGAATTCTCCTCATCCTATTAAGGAGCGCCTGGGTCAAGGGTGGGGCACTGGTTGGGAGAGGATATGATGGACTGTTGGAAAAGAAGTGATACCCCCTGGGAACAAGGGGGATAATCTCCATTCAAATATGTTTTATAATTTTTTTTATTATTGAGAAATAGTTTCCTTTTTATCATACTGTTATGAGTGTATTAGAGAACCTTTATTTTTGTAAATTCTATATGCTCTTTGCTCGGGATGTTTTAGATAGGGTCTCCCCTCCCGGGGGGTCTCGGATTTACCTGGATAATTATGGTTGATCAGTCGGCAAAGTGGTACACCTGGAATGTCAAATAGGAAGAGATTATTTTCTGTTCTCTCTTTGCATATAAGGAAAAATATTTTGGTAAACTGGGTGGTTGAAGGTTCCCCTGGATTTTCAAATTGGCATAGATTAATCATGGAATGTACTCCCCTTGACTTCCTTATAAATATGGTGCACCGAAAGACCGAATTATTTTTTTATAAAATATGGCAGCCCTTTTACATAGATATTTTGGCTATCCTAACAAGGGCTTTTATCTAATTGAGATTACAGATATGGCTGGTCCGGGGCCCCTTGGGAGAGGAATCCCATATGAATACGGGTTTTGTTATATATGATGTTAACACATTCCGAGCAAGTATTTTAATATCCAACTTCTATGTTAATCGTTGGGGGGTTTTTAGACCCCCACCTCTATTTGTTTTCTCTCATTTTCTCTTATTTGAAAGATGTAAGTGACTCAATTACACACTCTGGCTAATTGTAGGTTAGATTAGTAGTTAATTGAGTTTTGTTTTTTCTCTTTCAGTATTTTTCTTTTGTCAAATTTTGATGATTGTATATTTAAGATTTACTTCTATATTAATGTTTGTACTTGAGAGTTTTGATTATTTTTGTAAATTTGTTAAAATGTTAAATTTCTAATAAAAATATCTATAAAAAAAAACAAATGCATAGATTTGACCCTCTTTTACTGATCTCTCATAAACAGAACTGGGAATGATATCACGCACCACAACAAACCAAGACCCATATAGCAAATGGGACAGTACACCAATGCTTCACTGGAGGCTCACTGATGATATTACCGAGCATGATGACGAAACATCTGAAAACAAGCCCACCAGTTCAGCGAGCAAACCAACAGCTTTCAGTCTCATATACTTTCCAAACATACATTACACATAATTCATATTCTGCAGTCCGCTCTGCATCTTTGAAATTTAAGCAATATCCAGATAGCAACATCCAAAAGACTTGAACTACACAAGTACTGCAAACAGAAACCCCACATACAAATGTGAATATATTGAACTCAGATTGGCACATCCACTTAGCACATAGTTACTGGTTTCACTTTCAAGTTCTAAAATGCCATTTTTTCTGATAAATGTGCATTAATTTGTTATTGTCAGAGAATTCCTCCAGTATGAAACAAGCCATTTGGCCCAACAGGTCGACACTGAGTCTCTGAAATCCCACCCAGACTTAGCCCCTCACCACATCCCTATATTTCCCACAGCTAATTCATTGAGCCTGCACACCATGGGCAACTCAGCATGGCCTATCCACCTGACCTGCACATCTTTGGACTGTGGGAGTAACTGGAGCAGCTGGAGAAAACACATGCAGACATGGGGAGTATGTACAAACTTCACACAGAGAGTTGCCAGAGGCTGGAAGGCCTGACAGCAGTAGGGAGCCAGGTTCGATTCCAGCCTGTTTGGAGTTTGCACATTCTCCCTGTGTCCGCATGGGTTTCTTCCAGGTGCTCTGGTTTTCTCCCACAGTCCAGGGGTGTGCTGGTGAGGTGGATGGGCCAGGCTGAGTTGTCCATGGTGTGCAGGCTTGGTGAATTAGCCATGGGAAACACAGGGATAGGTTATGGGGCTAAGTCTGAGTTGGATGCTCTTTCAAGAGTCGGTGTGGACTTGTTGGGCCAAAGGGCCTGTTTCCACACTGTAAGGATTTGATTATTCCAATAGCTGCACAAGTGGGCTTTAACAGAAAATTACATTTTACAGTAAGTGACAAATATTTTCTCATTTTAAATTAAAATTAACAAGTTATAAATTTCTAACATTGAGCACATCAACCGCCATTTGTGCCATGAATTCATTTTATTCCGAATACTATATCCCTTTGAGGAAACAGCCTTTAGGTTTGCCTTTTTACCAGTTTTGGAAAAAGATTGCGGCCATTGATCCTCAACTACTTTTCCTCTAAAGTCATTTCTCAGTCTGCTCCTGGCAGCTCTGCCCCCATTTTTTTGTAATTTCCCTTATTTAAGTTTAGCACAGTTGTTTCTGACCAATGTTTCTCACTGTCAAACTAAATAGCATGTGACACAATTTATAGTCACGGGTTCTGAGGGAATTCTTTACTCTGAGATCATTTAATAAACTTGTCACATTATGAGATTCCAACTAGGTTGACTGCTAGCTATTCCACAATATATTATGGGTGGCACTGTGGCTAGCACTGCTGCCTCACAGGACCAGCGTCCCAGGTTCAATTCCTGCCTTGGGCAACTGTCTGTGTGGAGTTTGCACGTTCTCCCCGTGTCTGCATGGGTTTCCTCCTGGTGTTCTGGTTTCCTCCCACAGTCCAAAGGTGTGCAGGTCAGGTGGATTGGCCATGCTAAATTGCCCATAGTGTTAGATGCATTAGTCAGAGGGAAAATGGGTCTGGGTGGGTTTCTCTTTGGAGGGTCGATGAGGACTGGTTGGGCTGAAAGGCCTGTTGCCACACTCTAGGGAATCTAATCTAATCTATTGTTCTCAGAATAGACTCTGTGAGTTTTTCCTCGTTGTTACCTCTGCCAATTTGATTTTCCTAATTTATATGGAGATTGAAATCACTCTGATTAATGTACTCCCTTTATTATGTCTTGCATTATCACCTGATTTATTTTCAGTCCTACAGAATAGCTGCTGTTAGGGAGCCAATAGTTGCTCCCACAAGTGCCTTCCTCTGCTCGTTTGTACTTACCTCCACCTATATATATTCTAAACCTTCAATCAAAGACAATTTATTGTTATCATACTTATTCCAACTTGTCCTAACAAAGCCACCCAACACGTGTTCCTTTCTCTTGTCCTTTTGAAATGCCACCCTCCCCGAAATATTTAGTTCTCAGCTTTGAGCTCCTCATTACCATTTCTATATAACAGCTACAAGATCATAGAAATCAACCTCTCATTTGTGCCATTAATTCATTTATTTGAGAAAGCAGCCATTAAGTTTGCCTTTTTGCCATTTATTTTTTTTAAATTTTGACCCTATTTGTTACTTTTGTTTGTATCTTCTGTCTCTTGCAATCCCACTCTGGGAACATTATCTAAATAGCTGCCTTGGAATTCTGCCACGTCTTTCTCTTTGTAATATTCTACCAATACCTATCCTCCACCTGGTTATTTTAAAGCCTTCTCTAATACTCTAATTATTCAATTCAGACAGGTCACTAGTCCCAAAACAGTTTAAGTGAAACTCATCCAATCAGAAAAGTTCCATTGTACACCTGTACTGCTATTGCCTCATGAACTGAAACCCATTCCACCCCTGCCAAGCTTTTGAGCCAGACATTTAAAGCCTTGACTTTATTTACCCTATGACAGGATGTCCAAACCTCAGGCAGTAATCTGAAAATTATTAACTTGGAGGCACTGCTTTCGAATTTAGTTCCTAAGTGTTGAAATTCTTTCAGCAGAACCTCCTTTCTAGTCTTATCAATGTCATTGGTATCAATGTCTATAACAACCAGTGGATCCTTTGTCCACCTCAATCAAAGTTCTTCTCCAGTCATCAGGAAATTTCCTTAACCCTGACACTTGACAAGCAACAAGGCCTTTGGAACACATGCTCATCACTACATCAAAAGGGCTTAGACGCCAAATTATACAATTAGACTTTTCCTTACCACTACTCCATTCCTGATTCCTTTAGCCTTTTGAATGGCACCCTGCATCATGGTGAACTGGTCAGTTTGCTCATCCTTCCTGCAATCTCCATCTCATCCATACAGCTTGTAGGAACCTGGTACCTGCTGGACAATTGTGAGGTGAAGACTCTTCACATGTGACTCCCTGCATTCCATATCTACCCCACTTGCAGTCAGCTGCCCTAACCCCACACTGGTCCATAACCACAGACCAAATTTGAATTTAAATTACCCAGAGGTGTGTAGGCTTTCTGAAGTAAAGGGTCTAGCTAACTATCCCCTTCTCTAATGTTGTGCAACGTCTGAAGCTCAAAATCCAGCTTCTCGACACGGATCTAAAGGTCTCAAGTTGCAAACATTTACTAGAAATGTGTTCAGCCTCGATCGATTGGTATTCAGCCCAGCACACATCACCCCTCCTGCCACAACTATCATATTTGATGGAATTGGTAAGTTACTGCTCTTCACACTTTACTGTAAATCTTTCTTTAAAAATAGGGGGGAACTTCAGTGTGAAAAGATTCTGAATAATTACCAAGAGCATTCTATTCTGATGACATATCCGGTATTTGTGTAACTTCCAGCCACAGCCCAGTTCATTTGATTTCCTATGTGACAGCAGCAATGTGCACAGTAATTGGTGAGTATTTCTTCTGATATTCCGTTAGGCATTCATATTTCAAATTAATGTTAAGAGTCAAAATATGCAATGGGTAGCATATTCTGATCAGTAAGTTCAAGAATTGTAGGATAGACAGGTAGGGGGCTGCAAGAACACAGCAAGCCAGCAGCCGGAGGTGGAGAAGTCGATGTTTCAGATGTAACCCGTCTTAAGGAGGCAAGCATTGAGAATCTTAAATGCGGGGATAGAACAGACAGATCAAATGCCTTGTTCCTGTACTTTTGCTTTTAATGCCATTTTCTATGCATTAATTTGAAAGTTAACATTAAAATGTAATTTTAAGATGGCGGGAAATAATGTTTTACAAGGAGTAAGTACTGTTTCTGTACTCTCATAGCTATGAAACTGATGAAAGAATTTACTCCAATAACAACAATTCTGGCTGAAATCAATTGCCCAGCAGAGTCAAAAGTCCCTTTCCCCTCCAAAGGTCCCCTTCTCCTCCAAAGGTGTCACTCCTCATGGCATTGCTCTACGCTAACAGTCACACTGTAGTTCCCTCCTCTGCCCCGACAGATACAGAGGGGCAGGGAACGTTAGCCAGAAGCAAAGCTACTTCAAATGCCCCTATAATCGGTAATACAGAAGGAAAAACTTTGGGATATGGACAGGAGGCATGAAATGATGAGGAGGAAACAAAGGGAACTCAGGATGTTAGCTCATTTCTTTGTTCTCTTTACTGAGCCAGTCAGAGAGTATTAAGCACTCGCCAGTTTCATGCTGTCCTATACTTTTGCACTTATCATTCCAACTTTATTTGGTATGGTAAAGGAGAATATTGCGTAACTAGTTGTATAGTCTCATTATGCTACACTGGTCACAACATTTGTGTGAAAAGAAATGCAAACAAGTGTGGAAGATTGAAAGTTTGTAGCACTGGATGTTGCAGTAACAGTTGCTCAATGATGTTATGTCCAATTTACACAATCAATAATCATGGCAGTGCAGCCTCTTTAGATCACAAGACATTATATTGGCAGTTGATCTGTCTGCTTTATCTGACGGTCTGTGCATCCCATAGCCCTGATGTTTATAGGCAACAGGAGCTGAGATGGATCTGGCAGCCATGTTGGTTCATTGTCCCTTCCCACGACAACACAGATTGGGGCATCTTAACAATGACACAGTTGGAAAAGGACAGGAACATAGGTGGATAGGTAATTTCCATGATTAAAAATCCAATTACAGACGATGTGTCAATATAGGTTGACCCCACCCCATTTCTCCTTTATGATCGAGGCACCAGGAATAAAGGGAGGTAACCTCCCAGTGATAATCCAGGGATTAAGGATTTTTGAGGTAAAGTGAGTCACCACTAGGGATGTCAGAGCTAGCAACCCAACTTCCTCCAGCGCAGAATCCCCTCTAACAATCGCCCACCACCCCCAACCCCATTGCCTTGAAGAGGAACAGGCTGCTGTACCTCTGGTCAGTAACCAAAGCTTCCCCAACTGCACACGGGGACAACTTGGAGGGGTCTTGTCATGAATTGCAACCCCTTTGTCCAAAAATCAGGGTAACCTTAATTTTCCATCCAATATTTGAAACATCCTGGAGTTCACTTGTACTGATTAAAAGTTATATTTTAAAAGCAACATTTAATAAATAATGCCACTCCCTGGCTCTTCCCTCATAGCTCTACTAATTGTTAATCTTTGAATTTTTAATGAAAGGTGATATACAGAATGTCATATAGAGCAGACAGGACATAAGATAGAGAGAAGCTGTTCCGCGCATACAAGGAGTGAGACGGCATCGATCTACAGTGCTGCGCAAACAATTTCAGAAAAATCTTTGTCACATAGTTTGTAGTTAGGGTATGAAATGCACTGTCTGGAAGTGTGGTGGAGGCAGGTTCAATTGCAGCATTCAAGGGGTGATTATTTGGATAGTAAAGCTGCGCAGGAATATGGCGAATGGGAAGGAAATTGGCATTAAGTAATAGAACTGGAGCAGGCACAATGGGCCAAGTCACTTCCTTCTGTGCTGTAACACTTCAGTGAGACTGTATCTCCACTGAGAATGGAGATGTTTCTTCTGCTTGACTAGAGTCAGTTACCTCAATGTGGGGAGCACTCCTGGGTCAAATACTCCCCAGAAGCTGCTTTAGCCTTCACCTCACTCAGGATCAGAGGATACATTATGGGCACTACTGCTGCATTTGCTTGGTGTTTGCCACTTTTCCATAACTCAGCCATTTTGTCTTCATTGTGCTAGATACCTCCATCTATGGTGATATCACAAAGGTTGATACAACTGGTGCTTCTGATAAAACAGCAAAACAGGACAAGCTGAGTGTAACAGGTGAGGAATCAACATAACTTAACATTTCCATGATTGGTATGCATCTGCAATGTATAGGGATACTTTGAAAGTGAATTCCCATTCACAGTTGTTTTATCAAGTTTTACTCATTCTGCAATTTGCATTCAAAATTGAGACCTTTATTGGAAAATTATGTTGGTCCTATCAGGAATTCTTTTGAACATAGTTTTAATGAGATGATGCATGGGCTCACAATCTGACCATTATCCCTTACCCACAGCACTATCATTTACATGGTGGCTCAGTGGTTAGCACTGTTGCCTTACAGCACCAGGGTTCCCTGGTTCGATTTCAGCCTCAGGCGACTGTCTGTGTGGAGTTTACATATTCTCTCCACATCTGCGTGGGTTTCCTTTGGGTGTTCAAGTTTCCTCCTGCAGTCCAAAGATGTGCAGGTCAGGTGAATTGGCCATGCTAAATTGCCTATGGCATTAGGTGCATTAGTCAAAGGGAAATGGGACTGGGTGGGTTATTCTTCAGAGGGTCTTTGTGGAATTGTTGGGCTGAAGGGTCTGTTTCCACACTGTAGGGGAATCTAATCTACATTGAGAGATAAGACTGACTCAGGCCTTCCAGTTGTATTACCACTACAATAAACCACTTTGTTGCCAGGCTAACATTTCTGTTGTTGTGGTTCTGTTCGCCGAGCTGGAAGTTTTTGCTGCAAACGTTTCGTCCCCTGGCTAGGAGACATCATCAGTGCAGTGGGAGCCTCCTGTGAAGCGCTGCTTTGATGTTTCTTCCGGTATTTATAGTGGTTTGTTCTTGCCGCTTCCGGGTGTCAGTTTCAGCTGTCCGTTGTAGTGGTTTGTATATGGGGTCCAGGTCGATGTGTCTGTTGATGGAGTTTGTGGTTGAATACCATGCTTCTAGGAATTTCCTGCCTGTTCTCTGTCTGGCTTGCCCTATGATAGTAGTGTTTTCCCAGTCGAATTCATGTTGCTGGTTGTCTGAGTGTATGGCTACTAGGGATAGCTGGTCGTGTCGTTTTGTGGCTAGCTGATGTTCATGGATGAGGATTGTTAGCTGTCTTCCTGTTTGTCCTATATAGTGTTTTGTGCAGTCCCTGCATGGTATCTTGTAAACTACGTTAGTTTGGCTCGTGCTGGGTATTGGGTCCTTTGTCCTAGTAAGTTGTTGTCTGAGCGTGGATGTTGGCTTGTGTGCCGTTATGAGTGCTAAGGGTCGCAGTAGTCTGGCTGTCAGTTCTGAGACGCTCCTGACGTATGGTAGTGTGGCTAGTCCTTTTGGTTGTGGCATGTCCTCGTTCCGTGGTCTATCTCTTAGGCATCTGGTGATAAAGTTGCGTGGGTATCCGTTTTTGGCGAATACCTTGTATAGGTGTTCCTCTTCCTCTTTTCGCAGTTCTGGTGTACTGCAGTGTGTTGTGGCTCTTTTGAATAGTGTCCTGATGCAGCTTCGTTTGTGTGTGTTGGGGTGGTTACTTTCATAGTTTAGGACTTGGTCTGTGTGTGTTGGTTTCCTGTGTACCCTTGTGGTGAATTCTCCGTTAGGTGTTCTCTCTACTAACACGTCTAGGAACGGGAGTTGGCTATCCTTTTCCTCTTCTATCGTGAATCGGATTCCTGTGAGTGTGGCGTTGATGATCCGGTGTGTTTTTTGTATTTCTGTGTTTTTGATGATTACAAAGGTGTCATCTACATATCTGATCCAGAGTTTGGGTTGGATTTGTGGTAGGGCTGTATGTTCTAACCTTTGCATAACTGCCTCTGCTATGAGTCCCGAGATTGGTGACCCCATGGGTGTTCCGTTGATTTGTTCGTATATCTGATTGTTGAATGTAAAGTGTGTGGTGGGGCATAGGTCCAGTAGTTTCAGTATGCCGTCCTTGTTGATAGGTTCGGCCTCCTGTGTTCTGTTATGTATGTCCAGTAGGTTGGCTATAGTTTCTCTGGCTAGGGTTTTGTCAATTGAAGTGAACAGTGCCGTCACGTCGAATGAGATCATGGTTTCTTCTTTGTCTATGTGTGTATTCCTGATGATGTCCAAGAATTCCTGTGTTGATTGTATGAAGTGTTTGGATCCGCTGACCAGGTGTTTCAGTTTTTGTTGTAGTTCTTTGGCCAGTTTGTATGCTGGTATCCCTGGTAGTGATACTATGGGTCTCAGTGGGATGTCTGGTTTGTGTACTTTGGGTAGTCCATAGAATCTGGGGGTGTTGTTGCTTTCAGGTTTCATTCTTTGTAGGTCCGCTTTGGTTATCTGTCCGTTTTTTTGTAGATTCCTTAGTGTGTTGTTTATTCTATTGGTGAGTTGTGGTGTGGGGTCGGAATCCTTCATTTGGTAGGTGTTGGTGTCTGCAAGTAGTTGTTGTGCTTTATTGATGTAGTCTGATTTATCTAGGATGACCGTCATTCTGCCTTTATCTGCCGGTAGTATGATTATGTTCTTGTCATTTTTCAGTGCTTTCAGTGCTTCCCTCTCCTTGGTGTTGACGTTATGTGTTTGTCGTTTTCTTATCATCATAGGTACGACCGTTTGTCTCACTGTTTGTTGTGTCTCTTCTGTCAGTCCATTGTTCCTGAGTGTGCATTCTAGAGCTGCTAGGAAGTCTGCTGTGTTGGCATCCCTGTGGTTGTATTTAAGTCCCTTGGCAAGTATAGTTCTTTCCATGTCTGTGAGCTGTCTGTGGGAGAGGTTTTTAACCCAGGTGTGTGTTGTAGTGTCCTCCTTTTTGTGTGTTAGTTTGGCCATTTTTTCTTTTAGTGCCGTTTTTTTGCGCAGTACACCAGAACTGCGAAAAGAGGAAGAGGAACACCTATACAAGGTATTCGCCAAAAACGGATACCCACGCAACTTTATCACTAGATGCCTAAGAGATAGACCGAGGTACGAGGACATGCCACAACCAAAAGGACTAGTCACACTACCATACGTCAGGAGTGTCTCAGAACTGACAGCCACTCTACTGCGACCCTTAGCACTCATAACGGCACACAAGCCAACATCCACGCTCAGACAACAACTTACTAGAACAAAGGACCCAATACCCAGCACGAGCCAAACTAACATAGTTTACAAGATACCATGCAGGGACTGCACAAAACACTATATAGGACAAACAGGAAGACAGCTAACAATCCTCATCCATGAACATCAGCTAGCCACAAAACGACACGACCAGCTATCCCTAGTAGCCATACACTCAGACAACCAGCAACATGAATTCGACTGGGAAAACACTACTATCATAGGGCAAGCCAGACAGAGAACAGCCAAGGAATTCCTAGAAGCATGGCATTCATCCACAAACTCCATCAACAGACACATCGACCTGGACCCCATATACAAACCACTACAACGGACAGCTGAAACTGACACCCGGAAGCGGCAAGAACAAACCACTATAATTACCGGAAGAAACATCAAAGCAGCGCTTCACAGGAGGCTCCCACAGCACTAATGATGCCTCCTAGCCAGGGGACGAAACGTTTGCAGCAAAAACTTCCAGCTCGGCGAACAAAACCACAACAACCGACATCCGAGCTACAAATCTTCACTCAGACTTTAACATTTCTGTCCTGGGCCGGCCATAGCATTCCAATGAAATGCAACACAAACAACGTTTTACGTTTTTGCATGTGTTTAATGTGTGGCCTTTCACCTCCTCCTTCCTCACTGTCAAAAGGTGAAGCAGTGTTTTACTTACACTTCCTTTTGTCTAATATACTGCAATTGCTACTCATAATGTGGTCTCCTTTACATTGGCAAGATCAAAAACAGACTGGATGAGTCCTTTGTGGAATGCATCAACTCTGTCCAGAGGATTGTGGGCCTGTCACTCATCCAACGAAAAGCCAGAGGAACAATCTGCTCATTTTTTTCTCACTATTTCCAGCCCTTTCAATTCTGAAGAAGAGTTACTGTCGCCAAAACATTAATTCTGCTTTCTCTTCAGAAAGGCGGGCGGCACGGTGGCACAGTGGTTAGCACTGCTGCCTCACAGCGCCTGAGACCTGGGTTCAATTCCCGACTCAGGCGACTGACTGTGGGGAGTTTGCACGTTCGCCCCGTGTCTGCGTGGGTTTCCTCCGGGTGCTCCGGTTTCCTCCCACAGTCCAAAGATGTGCGGGTCAGGTGAATTGGCCGTGCTAAATTGCCCGTAGTGTTAGGTAAAGGGTAAATGTAGGGGTATGGGTGGGTTGCACTTCGATGGGTCGGTGTAGACTTGTTGGGCCGAAGGGCCTGTTTCCACACTGTAAGTAATCTAATCTAATCTAAAAAAATTGGTACCAGACCTGCTGAGTTTCTCCAGCACTTTCTGTGTCTGTATTGAGAGACAAGTCAGATAACCATAGACACCTGGGCTTGGCATTGGGTACTCTAACCTTTCAAATCCTGACCAAATCCTTAAAGGTGGTGGCAAACAACATAGTCTGTGCTTTATTAGCTGTTTATCTTAAAATACTGTACTCTAATGTAATCTCCAGGATCCCAAACTCCCTGTTCCCCAAAAACTAGTCCTTAATATGTTCATTGTTGATGAGGAATAAATGTGTCCTTTGTAGTAAGAAGATAACCGGTAGTCAGATATGATTTGGACAGAGGTTGGATTGGGACTTGGCTACATTTTTATGCCTTCACATCTCCACCAGAGTCAGACACAAAAGAATGCGTGGTGAATGACTGAGAGCTGTCTGAACCTTCAATCACGTTAAGGGGAGGGTAATATCATTGGACATGTAATCAAGAACTAGCTGTTTGGATACAGAACTGGCTCAAAGGTAGAAGACAGAGGGTGGAGATGGAGGGATGTTTTTCAGACTGGAGGCCTGTGACCAGTGGAGTGCTACATGGATACGGTGCTGGGTCCTTTACTTATTGTTATTTACATAAATGATTTGGATGCGAGCATAAGAGGTACAGTTAGTAAGTTTGCAGATGACACCAAAATTGGAGGTGTAGTGGACAGTGAAGAGGGTTACCTCAGATTACAACAGGATCTGGACCAGGTGGGCCAATGAGCTGAGAAGTGGCAGATGGAGTTTAATTCAGATAACTGCGAGGTGCTGCATTTTGGGAAAGCGAATCTCAGCAGGACTTATACACCTAATGGTAAGGTCCTAGGGAGTGTTGCTGAACAAAGAGACCTTGTAGTGCAGTTCATAGTTCCTTGAAATTGGAGTCGCAGGTAGATAGGATAGTGAAGAAGGCGTTTGGTATGCATTCCTCTATTAGTCAGAGTATTAGATTAGATTCCCTACAGTGTGGAAACAGGCTCTGCGGCCCAACCAGTCCACATCGACCCTCTGAAAAGTAACCCACCAGACCCATTTCCCTCTGACTAATGCACCTAACACTATGGGAAATTTAACATGGCCAATTCATCTGATCTGCACATCTTTGTGACTGTGGGAGGAAACCGGAGCACCCGGTGGAAACCCACACAGACACAGGGAGAATGTGTAAACTCCACACAGACAGTTGCCCAAGACTGGAATCGAACCTGGGACGCTGGTGTGGTGAGGCAGCTGTGCTAACCATTGAGCCACTGTGTCACCCCAAAGTACAGGAGTTGGGAGGTCATATTGCGGCTGTTCAGGACATTAGTTAGGCCACTGTTGGAATATTGTGTGCAATTCTGGTCTCCTTCTTCCGAACAGAAAGATGTGAAACTTGAAAGGGTTCAGAAAAGATTTACAAGGATGTTGCCAGGGTTGGAGGATCTGAGCTACAGGGAGAGGCTGAATAGGCTGGGGCTGTTTTCCCTGGAGCGTCAGAGGCTGAGGGGTGACCTTATCGAGGTTTACAAAATTATGAGGGGCATGGAAAGGATAAATAGGCAAAGTATTTTCCCTGGGGTCGGGGAGTGCAGAACTAGAGGGTATAGGTTTAGGGTGAGAGGGGAAAGATATAACAGAGACCTAAGGGTCAACGTTTTCATGTGCAGGGTGGTACATGTATGGAATGAGCTGCCAGAAGATGTGGTGGAGGCTAGTACAATTGCAACATTTAAGAGGCATTTGGATGGGTATATGAATAAGAAAGTTTTGGAGGGATATTGGCTGGGTGCAGGCAGGTGGGACTAGATTGGGTTGGGATATCTGGTTGGCATGGATGGGTTGGACCAAAGTGTCTGTTTCCATGTTGTACATCTCTATGACTCTCTGACATCCATGAACAAATTTATAAGAAGCCAGAGAACTGGACGAAAAGAGTACAATTTCCAATCATTTATTTGGGATGGTGGGGTCAGTTTTAATTGTCACGTTGAAAGCATGTGTTTTCTGAAGATTGAAGAAAACTTAAAGTGCAGGCTTAGCTGCCCGAATGGAAAGGCTGGGACACGGGCTGTTCCAAAATAGTTTCATGAAACAATTGGCTGTTAAAGTGATACCCGAGTTTTGGTTACTGTTTTGACAATGATTCAAATTTAGCCAATGACTTCAAATTATGCCCAGGATACTAAAACTCAATTGAGTTTGAAGTTATTGTTTTAATGACATTGGACCAATGAGAAGGAATGATGTTGGGGGTATAAAAAACACAGGCCTTTTGAAAATTGAGCAACTGCCACGAACAGCAGAGCAACTACTACAGAGCCGGAGACCTAACTGCCCATCTAAAATCTTGCTCTCAAAGAAATTAGGAGACACACTATATCAAAAGGAACCTTTTCTTGTAACTCATACTCACAGCAAACAGAAAGTGGAACACCTAGGGAGATCAGCAGATGGAAGACTGAAGACATCAGAGAACCCAGAGACTCTGTGGACATGAAATTAAGTTAATGTAACATCTAATAGTTGTCTTATTGGAACAGAATGTTAATAGGTTGTGTTCAGTTAGGCGAAAAAATGTTCAGATTTTTAATAGTGCTGTTTATTTCAGGACTGCAAGGTGGTTCAGTGGTTAGCACTGCAACCTCACAGAGCCAGAAACTGTTCAATGTTCAATTCCACTCTGTCTGTGTGGAGTTCACACATTTCCTGTGTATCTGTATGGGATTCCTCTGGGTAGTCCAGTTTCCTTCATAGAGTCATAGAGTCATAGAGACGTACAGCATGGAAACAGACCCTTCAGTCCAACCTGTTTATGCCGACCAGATATCCCAACCCAATCTTGTCACACCTGCCAGCACCCGACCATATCCCTCCAAACCCTTCCTATTCATATACCCATCTAGATGCCTCTTAAATGTTGCAATTGGACCACCTCCACCACATCCTCTGGCATCTCATTCCATACACGTACCACCCTCTGCATGAAAAAGTTGCCCCTTAGGTGTCTTTTATATCTTTGCTCTCACACCCTAAACCTATGACCTTTAGTTCTACACTCCCCGACCCCAGGGAAAATACTTTGCCTATTTAGATTAGATTATTTACAGTGTGGAAACAGGCCCTTCGGCCCAACAAGTCCACACCGACCCGCCGAAGCGCAACCCACCCATACTCCTACATTTACTCCCTACCTAACACTAAGGGCAATTTAGCATGGCCAATTCACCTGACCCGCACATCTTTGGACTGTGGGAGGAAACCGGAGCACCCGGAGGAAACCCACGCAGACACGGGGAGAACGTGCAAACTCCACACAGTCAGTCGCCTGAGTCGGGAATTGAACCCGGGTCTCAGGCGCTGTGAGACAGCAGCGCTAACCACTGTGCCATGGTGCTGCCTTATCCATGCCCCTCATAATTTTGTAAACCTCCATAAGGTCACCCCTCAGTCTCCGACGCTCCAATGAAAGCAGCCCCAGCCTGTTCAGTCTCTCCCTGTAGCTCAAATCTTCCAACCCTGGCAACCTTCCACAGTCCAAAGACGTGCAGATTAGGGTGGATTGACCATGCTAAATTGACAATAGTGTTAAGTGCATTAGTCAGAGAGAAATGGGTCTGGGTGGGTTAGTTTTCAGAGGGTCGGTGTGCACTTGTTGGGCCAAATGGCCTGTTTCCATACTGTAGGGAATCTAATCTTCCATTCGGAAAATAAGTTATCTTTCTTTACATATTGGAAATTAGGAGGTATCTTTCACTCCCTCACACTGTTAACAGATTACGAGGTGAGGCAAATTTTTCTGGACGTTTAGTTTTAATTAACAGAGACGTAAGTTTTCTGTGTCTGATGGTTACAGCACACAACACACAGGTTTATGCCAAGTGCAGTGCATTGGATTTTTGGTTGAATTTCTTTTTCAGGTGTTGCTGCCTCTCATAAGATGATGAGCATGGATTTGAACAGAGTGAACAAGTACAAGACTTTGATCGATAAAGTTGCCTGTGCCAACCAGATCGATCCAGCCATAATTGGTGCTCTCATCTCCCGGGAATCCCGTGGTGGCAATGTCTTAATAAATGGATGGGGAGACAACGGAAATGCTTTTGGTCTCATGCAGGTAGGCAGCAAGTCACTTTACAAAACCCTGTAAAGCAGATCTACATAAATACACAGATATTAGGAACAGAGTTAGGCTATTCAGCCTTTCTAGAAGAGTCTGGGCATTCAGATGGACCATGGTTGATCGGATTGTGACCTCCGACTCCATATTCCTCCTTCAATAACCAGTGACTCCCTGATCATGTAATCCATTATAAACCCAGCTATGAGTGCACACAGCAGGTCAGAAAGCATCTGAGGAGCAGGAATGTCAATACTTCATCAGGAATCCTTCAGCTGGCTTCCAGCATCTGCAGTCTTTATTGTTTCCTCCTCAAACCCAGCTACGAGCTAGGTTCGATGGTAGATTTTCTGTTTCTGCTAAACCATGGAGGGGGAAAATTGGTGTGAAAGCAGTGATTGGGTATGACAATGATGCAGTGCCCTTCCACACACCAAAGACAAAACGTGCAAGTTGTTCCTTGATTCTGGGGCATTCATGAGGCTAAGGTATGGAGTTACACAGAGGAAAGTGTTTCATTGATGTGAAAAGAGTAAGGAATAGTTTATTTCTTTTCAAAATGGATATTCTAGAGGAATGAGTAGATCATTAAATACCATGTCCTAATTACAATTATACAAGGCATCAGCCCACAGATCAGGATCATTCTTGGGTTGAAGTCATTTGAAAATATAAGCATAGATTAATATATTGAATTTTGCATATTACAATCCAGCTAGCTGTACCCTCATATTGGAAACGCAGAGGCATTTAAATATACAACGTGCAGAAGTGCTTTTAAGTTGCAAGATATCAGAAGAACTAAGCAGGATTCCTTCTTGATTTGCTCATTTTCTCTTAATTCACTTCATAGGTCGTGACTCATTTTAGTTTCACCCTGTGAGGTGAGCAGAGGCATGTTGGTAAAATGTTGAAAAAGATCCTTCGTGCATTGTTACCAGCAGGCGGGTAGGTTTGGAGTTACTGTTTTCAATGGCATTTTACTTCTAGTCATTCATTCCTGGTGTCAGCACTGAAGAAGGAATGATGAAAAGGTGCATTCCTCGGACTGTGGTTGCACCCACAATACTATTAGGAAGGGAGAGCCAAGATTTTCACACTGCAACTGTTAAGGAATGGTAATATAATTCTAAGTCAGAAAGATCTGTGACTTTGAAGGGGAACATGCTGGTGCTTGTATCACTTGTATCTGCCCTTGTCTTTCTAGATAGTAAAGATATATTGTTGAAGAAGACTTATTGAGTTATTGATATGTGTCATCAATGGCACACGAATAGTGAAGGAAGTATATTTTAAGATGATGTTAGAGATAAATATTAATGGATTCTTTTTTGCAGACAAACTAGACCAAGCACCCCTTTAGAAATGGTCCCATGTCTCTTTTGGGAAACATCATGAAACTCTTGAGAGAGAGAGAAATTGCTCTTTTGGGAGAGTTGAAGGTAACATTGATAGGAATAAAAGGGAAATAAACGCATTGAATTTGTCAAGTAGAGTGGAGCTGTTAAAGGAAGTCAGGAGGCGAGCTAGAGAAGAAGCGTTGTTGAGTGTGTGGAACCTTCACAGGATAAAGAACAGCAGAGGTCTTTTGCAGGTTTGGGACAGTATGACCCTGATCTGGGGTAGGGCTGATTGCAGGGAGAGTAGGTGACAACACATGTCTGAGAATTTGGAACAGAGGATCCGAAAAAATGTTGTCAAGGTGTCAGGACATTTAAATCTTTGCTATTTAAATTTTTGAAAAAGGAAACTCCATAGCATTAAAAAGAACAATGCTTGCCATTTCATTCTGCCTGTTGACATAAGCCTGGGGATTATCATTGCAGGATTAAAGCTGCATTTTGTAACCTATCATTATCTCAGTGGGATCTTTGTCAGTTCAGAGTTTGATTGACAGCTCCAAGGGATTGTTAATTCTCCAAAGTGGGACTATGAGTACAGATGCATTTTCTTACAAGGATTTAAAGATTATTGCAATAAATTGATTTTTTTAATCAATCGAAGTACTCTTTCAAATGTTGTGGATTCTTCAGTTAGAATTTTAGAATTTAATTTAATCCCATCTCAGATCCTGAGATGTAACCACTTCGCCTCTGTTTTGGAGCCAGGGAGGTAGTGACACCAGTTTAAAAAACTGATCAACACACAGCAAAATCATAAACCATCAGGCAAAGGTCAGTCCTTCAGTGACAGCCTGCATGACAGAAATATCAACGACATGAGTAAGCCATTCAATCTAGTCAGTTTTCCACATTCAATGAGATTGTGACAGATCTATATCTCAGCATTATCTCTGTATCACTTACATAACAGAATTCCATCAATCCAGTCTTGAAAGTTCCAATTGTCCTGCAACATTTAGGGAAGGCCTTGCCCTTCAGCATTGTTACTGCACTTCTGAGGCAGAAACAAATAATTTTCTGGGGCCTTGTCATGACACATGGTGGAATCTCAATTCAATAACAAATCTGGAATTAAGGTGTTAATGATGGACATGAAACTGTTGTTTTTTTTCTCTTCAATCATTCACAGGATGAGGGCATTGACAGCTACTTATTGCCCAGAGGACAGTTGAGAACTAACCACCTTGCTGTGGGTCTGTAGTCACATGTAGGCCATTCCAAACTTCCAGCTCAGCACTGTCCCCATGACTTGTTCTACCTGCCTATCTTCCTTTCCACCTATTCACTCCCCCTTCCCCCCCACACCTCGACCTATCACCTTCATCCCCTCCCCCACTCACTATTGTACTCTATGCTACTTTCTCCCCACACCCACACGCCTATCATTTATCTCTCAGCAACTCCCAGGTAAGGATGATAGTTTCCTTCCTTAAAGGAAACTAGTGAACCAGATGAGGTTTTCCAACAACCAATTCACAGTTATCATTAGACTTTTAATTCCAGATTTTTTTTTATAAAGTGAATTCAAATTCCACCATCTGCTATGGTAGGATTTAAATCCTGGTCCCTAGAGCATTGAGTCTCTGGATGAGTAATCCAGTGATAATATCATTAGGCCATCACCTCCTGATGTTGTTGAATGTCAATAAAAAAAACCCATCTGATTCACGAGTGTCCTTTCGGGTAGGAAAATGTATGTCGAACTTACAAGAAACTCCAGATCTGAGCAATGACTCTCAATTGCCCTTGGAAATGGCCTGGTGCAGACTCTGTTTAAAATCAACAAATATTGACCATGTCAGTGACATCCACATCTCATGCAAGAATACAATGAAATCCAGAATACAACATTGAAATCATCCTGATATTTATGTTTGAATATATTCTCATTGCTCTAAGATCTCTGTGCATGGAAAAGAAATGTAATGTTTATTTCAGGTTGACAAAAGGTGGCACAGAATAGTTGGAGAGTGGGACAGCGTGGAGCACCTACAACAGGCTACTGAGATACTGATAGACATGATTAAATCAATAGCAGCAAAGTTCCCAACTTGGACCAAAGAACAGCAGCTCAAAGGTTTGAGACTTTTCGTTTACATATAGTCCGATAGCAAGGAATTTATCAATAAGAATTCATTCCAACATTAAAGATGTATGTACTGCTTAAGGTCATAAGTAAGCCATTCATCTCCCCAAGTCTGCCCCACCATTTTGATCTGCCTTATGTCTCAAATGCTGTTATGTATCAACTCCCTCCTATATTTTCAATAGTCTAGCTTTAACATACCCCTGGGGTAGAGAATTTCAGACATTCACACTCTCTGGCGGAAAGGAATTCCTTCGCTTCTCAGTTTTAATGCGTGTTCTGCTGTTCTGTAACTATGTCACCTAGTTTGTGATTCACTAACTAGCAGAAACATCTTCATGACATCCAGCCTATCAGGGCCCCTCCGAATTTGAAATCTGTCTATAAAATTACTCGTTATTCTTCTAAATACCAATGAACAGAGGCCTCATCTGCTTGGCTGTTCTTGCAATATCAATTATTCATACCAAGAATCAACTAATTGAGGCGCTGTTGCATTATCTCCTTTGCGTAAAAACGGGTGACCAAAACTGAACACAGTAGTACAGGTGTGGCCAGAACAAAGAGCCTGTATTGTTGTAGTAAAACTTACCATTAAACTCCAACCACCAAGAAACAAAGGTCAAAATTCCATTTGCCTTCTTAACTACTTGTTGAATCTGCACGCAACTATTTGTATTTCATGCACAGGGAAAATCAGATCCCTCTGAGCTGAACTTTCTTTAGTGATACTGTGCTTTGTTATTCTTCCTTCACAGTGCATGACCTCACACCTCCCCACATTCAATACCATCTTTATAGACATTCACTCAACCCATTCAAATCTCCTTGCAGACAACTCACATTTTCATCATGCCCTCCTTGTATTATCAGTCAACATGGATTTATGACAGTCTGTGTCCTCTTCCACATTAGCATACAGACAGTAAATAATTGAGGCCTAAGGACTGATCCTCGTGACACTCCAAGTGTTACATCTTTCCAACCTGAAAAAGACCCATTAATCTCAACTCTCTTTTTTCCTTCGTGTTACCCAATGCTTAATCCATTACCCCAATTTTGTGAGCTTCTACCTTTGCAATAAACTTTTATGTGACATCTTCAAAAATGCCTTCTGGAAATCCAAATGCATCACATTGAGCGATTCACCTTGATCAACTCCTCAAAGAGCCCAAAGATAGTTGTCAAATATGATTTTCTTTTAACAGAACTATGGTGACTCTGGTTGCATTATGCTTTTCTCAATGCCATACTATTTCTTCCTTAATAATGGATTGTAACATTGTCCCAATGACAGATATTGTTTGGGTAGCCTATTGTTTCCTGCTTTCTATTTCCCTCCCTTCTTGAACAGAGGTGTTACATTAACAGTTTGTCAGTCTGCTAAAGTCCTCCCAAAAACCAGTGAGTTCTGAAATCTTCCTTCCACTATCTCTACCGGCACTTCCTTTGAAACTCTTAGAAGCGGGCTTCAAGTCTTCGTGACTTGTCCACCTTTAGTACCATTAATTCATCAAATACTTCTTCTTACATGATAAAGACTGTTATAAAACCTTTTGTAATATTGGCGTTTTGCTTGTGTGTTACTTTGGGATATTTGTAATATCTGCTATTGGGAAAACCAATCTGAAATCTTGGTCTTAATTACTTTCCATTTCCCTGTTATTAACCCCAAATTGCATCTTGCAAATCCCACACTTACTTTAGCTAATCTCTTTCTTTGTATATACCTGGAGAAGCTCTTACTACTTGCTGTTATTTTATTAACAGTTTACCTTCGTAATGAATTCTCCCCTGCTTTTCAGTCATCTACCGCTGTTTTCTCAAAGAAGAAGCCCAATCCTTCAGCCTACCGCAATTCGTTGCCATGTTGCATGTCTTTGATTGGCTGCTCTCCTGGACTGGCTTTGTTAATCACGAGTAGTTCTTCCTTCTCATTAAGTCCTTCTTTTTGACCAGGATAAATTTTTGTTCAGCATAATGAAATAACTGTTTAAATATCTGCCATTGCTCATCCATTGATTT
Organism: Hemiscyllium ocellatum; assembly: GCF_020745735.1. NCBI lineage: Eukaryota > Metazoa > Chordata > Chondrichthyes > Orectolobiformes > Hemiscylliidae > Hemiscyllium > Hemiscyllium ocellatum. The sequence continues at coordinate 11,434,409 of NC_083411.1, forward strand.
CCCTCTTATTTAGCAACCCACTTTAGATAACTCTTTCTTCATAACTTTTTGATTGTGTTTATTTAAATTGAGAACACTGTATTGAGACGTAAGTTGCTCACCTTCAAGGTGAATTTGTAGTTTTGCCTTGTACTGTTTGCTATTCTTTAGATTATTCTTAACCTTTAATTAAAGCTACCTCATTAAACATTATTAGATCTAAAATAGAGTCATACAGTCATACAGCAGTTGTGCAATGTATTGGTTTAAGAAATGATCCTTGATCTCAACAAACTTGCTTCAGTGTTACCCTTATTCATCTGATTTATCTAGACAAGATGCAGATTTAAATTGACCATGATAATTGTAGTATCTTTCCTCTATATATATATATAAACAGTCATCGAGAGGTACAGACTCTTCAGTCCAGCTCATCTATGCCAACTGGATGTCCTACATTAATTTAATCCCATTTTGCAGTTTTTGGCCCATATCTCTCCAAACCCTTCCTATTCATATACCCATCCAGATGCCTTCAAGTGCTGTAATTGTACCAGCCTGCACCACTTCCTGCAGCAGTTCATTCCATACATGGTATCACCTTGTGTGTGAAATTTATTTTTCCCTGAGGTCCCTTTTAAATCTTTCCCCTCTTATTTTTACCAATGCCCTCTATTGTTGGACTCCCCACCCTCTTAAAAAGACCTTGACTATTTACTCTATCTGTGTCCCTCATGATTTTATAAACTTCTATAAGGTCAACCCTCAGCCTCTGACCCTCCAGAGAAAATAGCCCCAGCCTATACAGCCTCTCCCTATCAATCAAACCTTCCAACCCTGGCGAGTTTAATTTTGCTTCATAATATCTCCCACAAAGCACTACAAGACATTTCACTATGATGCTATTGAATGCATGTTGTTATTGCAGTAAATGCATTTTCTTCTCCCTATATTACAGGTGGGATTTCAGCATACAATGCTGGGACAAGAAATGTTCACTCTTATGAAAGAATGGATATTGGTACCCCTGGAGATGATTATGCTAATGATGTGACTGCAAGAGCCCAATGGCTGAAGAGTAATGGATATTAATTCATCAACATTTTTCTTTCCATTGATACTGGTCTATCTCTGGCAATAATTCCCTGAACATTGCAGTCTATAAAACATCAGAATACTTTTTATCCTCATACAATATTATTAAGTAAAGTCAATTAAACTTGGATCTCAAAGAGATGTAATCACCTCAAATGCATTGGTAATAAATATAGACATCAAACATAAAAAGTACACTTGTAATTTTCATTAGTGATGTCCATGCAAATTGGGCTGAAAGGAGTAGGGATTATTTAAAAGCAAGAGATTATGTCAAAACCACTTAGATTCGCACTTTCTACTATTTGTTAAGTTAGCTCAAGGTTGAATTTGCCCAGATACATCTAGACTTCATGTCAATCTGGGCCAAGCCAATTGGTGAGACAGAAAATCGAGAGATGCTCCATTATGCATCGAGTTTATGGATAACTCAATCGTACAGGTCAAAGAACTAAGAGCAATACGACACAGGAACAGGCCCTTCAGCCCTCCAAGCCTGTGCTGACACATTTTGTCCTTTCATACTATAACTGTTTTCATTTACAGGATCCCATTTCCCTCTATTCCCTTCCTATTCATGTATTCATCCAGGTGCTTCTGGAATGCTGCTGTTGTGTCTGCTTCCACCACCTCCTCTGACAGTGCATTCTAGGCACTCACCACTCTGTGTGTGAAAAATGTGCCTTGCACATCTCTTTGAAGCTCCTTTCTCCCATACCTTGAACCTATTTCCCCTAGTAATTGACACCTCCACCCTGGGAAAATGCCTCATTCTTTCCATTCTATCCATGCCATTTACAATCTTACAAACTTCTATCAGCTCACCCCTCAACTTGCTGCATTCCAGTGAAAACAAACCCAGTCTATCCAATCTTTCCTCATAGCTAAAATCCCCATACCAAAGCGTCCATGTTCTTCTGGTACTGTTGTAACCAGAACTGTATGCAATATTCCAAGTGTGGCTTAACTAAAGTTCTATAAAACCGCAGAATAACTTGCCTATCCTTATACTCCCAATGAAGGGAAACATGCCATAGGCCTTGTTTACTATCTTATCTATCTGCACTGCTGACTTCAGTGATCTGTAGACCTGCACACTGAGATCCCTCTGACATATGGATGGCAAACTGTGGTGTTCTGCAAGGATCAGTGTTGAGACCACAATCTTTCACTCTATCCACTAATGATCTAGATGAAGGGACTGGGATCGGTGCTGGGCCCTCTATTTTTCGTCATTTACATAAATGATTAGGATGCGAGCATAAGAGGTACAGTTAGTAAGTTTGCAGATGACACCAAAATTGGAGGTGTAGTGAAAATCGAAGAGGGTTACCTTAGATTACTACAGGGGTCTGGACCAGATGGGCCAATGGGCTGAGAAGTAGCAGATAGAGTTTAATTCAGATAAATGCAAGGTGCTGTGTTTTGGGAAAGCAAATCTTAGCAGGACTTATACACTTAATGGTAAGGTCCTAGGGATTGTTGCTGAACAAAGGGACCTTGGAATGCAGGTTCATAGCTCCTTGAAAGTGGAGTCACAGGTGGATAGGATAGTGAAGAAGGCGTTTGGTATGCTTTCCTTTATTGTTCAGAGTGTTGAGTACAGGTGTTGGGAGGTCATGTTGTGGCTGTACAGGACATTGGTTTGGCCACTGTTGGAGTATTGCATGCAATTCTGGTCTCCTTCCTGTTGGAAAGATGTTGTGAAACTTGAGGATTCAAAAAAGATTGACAAGGACGTTGCCAGGGTTGGAGGATTTGAGCTATAGGGAAAGGCTGAACAGGTTGGGGCTATTTTCCCTGGAGCATCGGAGGCTGAGGGGTGACCTTATAGAGGTTTACAAAATTATGAGGGGCATGGATAGGATAAACAGACAAAGTCTTTTCCCTGGGTTGGGGGAGTCCAGAACTAGAGAGCATAGGTTTGGGGTGAGAGGTGAAAGATATAAACGAGACCTACGGGGCAACTTTTTCACACAGAGGGTGGTACATGTAGGAAAGAGCTGCCAGAGGATGTGGTGGAGGCTGGTACAATTGCAACATTTAAAAAATATCTGGATGAGTATATGAACAGGAAGGGGTTGGAGCGATATGGGCTGGATGCTGGCAGGTGGGATTAGTTTGGGTTCGGATACCTGGTCGGCATGGACGGGTTGGACCGAAGGGTCTGTTTCCATGCTGTACATCTCTATGATTCTATGACTCTATGACTGAGGGCATTCTAGGTAATTTTGTAGGCAATACAAAGATAGGTAGAGGGACAGGTAATATTGAGGAGATGGGGAGGCTGCTGAAGGATTTGGACAGGTTAGGAGAGTGGGCAAAGAAATGGTAGATGGAGTACAACACGGGAAAGTGTGAGGCCGTGTACTTTGATAAGAAGAGTAGGAGCATGGGCTATTTTCAAATGGGGGAAGAAATTCAGACATCTGAAGTGCAAAGAAACTTGGGAGTTCTAGTCCAGGAGAAAGTGAGGACTGCAGATGCTGGAGATCAGAGCTGAAAATGTGTTGCTGGAAAAGCGCAGCAGGTCAGGCAGCATTCAAGGAGAAGAGAGTCAATGTTTCAGTCATGAGCCCTTCTTCAGGAATGAGGAAAGTGTGTCCAGCAGGCTAAGATAAAAGGTAGGGAGGAGGGACTTGGGGGAGGGGCGTTGGAAATTCGATAGGTGACTCACCTTGACCTCCTTCCACCTATCGCATTTCCAACGCCCCTCCCCCAAGTCCCTCCTCCCTACCTTTTATCTTAGCCTGCTGGACACACTTTCCTCATTCCTGAAGAAGGGCTCATGCCCGAAACGTAGACTCTCCTGCTCCTTGGATGCTGCCTGACCTGCTGCGTTTTTCCAGCAACACATTTTCAGTTCTAGTCCAGGATTCTCTCAAGGTAAACCTGCAGATTGAGTCATTAGTTAGGAAGGCAAATACAATGCTGGCATTTAGTTTGCGAAGACCTGACTACAAAAGCAGAGATCTGCTTCCGAGGCTCTATAAGGCTCTGGTCAGATCACAATTGGAGTATCGTGTGCAGTTTTGTGCTCCATATCTCAGGAAGCATGTACTGGCCATGGACCATGTTCAGAGAAGGTGTGTGAGAATGGTCCCAGGAATGAAAAGCTTAACATATGAGGAACTTTTGAGGACTCTGCATCGATATATGATGGAGTTTAGGAGGATGAGGTGGGGATCTAATTGAAACTTTCAGACTATTGCATGGCCTGGACAGAATGGATGTTGGAAAGATGTTTCAATTGGGAGGAGAGATGAGGACCAGAGGGCACAGCCTTAAAGTGAAGACCTTTTAGAATGGAGTTGAGGAGAATCTTTCTTAGGCAGAGGGTGGTGAATCAAAGGAATTCACTATCACAGAAAGTTGTGGAGGCCAGGTCATTGAGTACATTTAAAACAGAAACAGATAGGTTCTTGGTTGTCAAAAGGATCAAGGGTTACAGGAGAAAGCAGGAAAATGGGGTTGAGAAACTTCACGGCCATGGTTGAAAAGTAGAGCAGACTCGGTAGCCTATTTTCTGCTCCTGTGTCTTATGTCTTATTTCAATACTTCTAAGGGTTCTGGTATTCACTATACAATTTCCACCTCTACTTGGCCTTCTAAAATGCATCACCTCACATTTCTCTGGATTATACTCCATCTGCCATTTTTCTGCCCAATCTTGCTCACTATCAGCAACTCCACCAATGTTTGTATCATCCACAACTTCCTAATTCGACCAGCTATGTTTTCCTCCAAATTATTTATGTGCACAATGAACAGCAGAGATCCCAGCACTGATCCTGGAGTCACAACACTCCATTCCAAAATGCATTTTTCCACCGCTACCCTCTGTCTCCTGTGATGAAGCCATCTTGCCAGCTCACTCCAAGATCATTTGACTTCACCTTCTGTCCTAGTCTGCCATGAGGAACCTTGTCAAAGGCTTTAGTGAAGTCCATGTGAACAACATCAACTGCTTTTCCCTCATCAATCATCTCTGTCACTTCCTCAAACAAACTCAATCAATTTGGTGAGGCATGACCTCCCCCACACAAAACCATGCTGTCCATCATCAATAAGTCAACTTGCTTCTAAATGTGTATAGATCTTGTTCCTGAGAATCTTTTCCAATAATTTCCACACCAGCAGCATGGGCCTTATAGGCCTGTAATTTCCAGGATTATCCCTGCTATCTTTCTTAAACAATGAAACAACATTAACGATGGAATATAATATGGGAAAGTGGGAGGTCATGCAGTTTGGTCGGAAGAATAGGGGCATAGACTATTTTCTAAATGGGGATAAAATTCAGAAATGTGAAGTGCAAAGGGACTTGGGAGTCCTGGTCCAGGATTCTATTAAGGTAAACTTGTAGGTTGAGTTTAGAAAGGCCAATGCAATGTTAGCATTTATTTCAAGAGGACTAAAATGTAAAGCATGGATGTACGTCTAAGGCTTTGAAAGGCTCTGGTCAGACCACATTTAGAGTTTTGTGAGTAATTTAGGATCCCATCTCTCAGACAGGATGCACTAGCCCTGACGCAGGTGCAGAGGAGATTCATGAGAATGACCCAGGGATGAAAGGCTTAACATATCATTGAATCATAGAATCCCTAGTGTGGAAACAGGCCACTTGGCCCAACAAGTCCATACCGACCCTCCAAAGTGTAACCCACCCAGACCTGTTCCCTGCCATTACTCTACATTTCCCCTCTTTAATGCACCTAACCTACACACCCCTGAACACTACAGGCAATTTACCAAGGCCAATTCACCTGACCTGCACACCTTTGAATGAGGGAGAAAACCAGAAAATCCCGAGGAAACCAATGCGTGCTCAGGAAGAACGTGGAAACTCCACACACACTGTCACCCGATACTGGATCAAACCCGGGTCCCTGGATGAAGACTCTGGGTAAAAATTGGATGAAATTTAGTGGGATGAGGAGGGATCTAATTGAAACTTACAGAATGCTGAATGGCCTGGACAGAGTGGACATTGGGAAGATGTTTCCATTGGTAGGAGAGACTAGGACCCAACGGCACAGCTTTTGAACAGAAATGAGGAGAAACTTCTTCAGCCAGAGGGTGGTGAATCTGTGGAATTCACTACCACAGAAGGCTGGAGGCCAGGTCACTGATATATTTAAAACAGAGATAGATAGGTTTTTATTATCAATGGGATCAAAGGTTATGGGGAGAAGGTGAGAGAATGGGTTTGAGAAACTTATCAGCCATGATTGAATGGTGGAGAAGACTCGATGTACTGAATGGTCTAATTGTGGCTCCTATGTTCTATGGTCTATTCTCCAGTCCTCTGGGATTCACTTGTGGCCAAAGAGGATACAAAGATGTCTTTCAATGCTCCACCAATTAGTTCTCTTGCTTCCCTCAACATTCTGGGATCGATCCCATCAGAACCCAGGCACTCTACCTGAATTCATTTTAAGGCACAGGCCACCTCTTACTTTTGGCTTAGAAATTCGACATTCCCTTCCCTGAGACTATCCTCCACAAATTTCTGAGAATATGGGGAGAAAGTAGGAACAGAGTCCTGATTTGGTTAATGATCCATGATCATGTTGAATGGTGGAGGAAGCTCGATGGGCCGAGTGGCCTACTCCTACTCCTATATTCTTATTCTAAATCTTTCTTACATATCTGAAAGAAAATATTTCATTTTTTTTGCATCTTTCTTGACCTCCACGTGTCCTAAAGTGCTTGACAACCAAAGAAATACATTTTGCAGCATATTTCCTATTGTGATGCTGACAGCATAGATGCAACAAACAAGAATGTAAAAATGACGAGATAATCCAACTTTTTTTTCGGCTGTGGGTTGAGCAATAAAGTGACACTAGGAGAGTTCCAGATCCTGGATAGCATTATCTCTCAGATCTGATGCGAAACATTAACAACAATAACAAGAAAGGAATGATTGGAATGCACATTTTGCTGATGCTGATGACATCTTACTCTATTGTATTATCTGGTCATAACATTCACAGAAAACAGCAGCTAATCCTGGGAGATAGTCCTGTGAAGGGGAAGAATTTAAGCAGTTTCCAAGCTGAGTCAATACACAGGCATTTACTTAATATAGAAAGCCAGTTAAGCACCATTTGACAAAAATAGGAACATTCACTCCTAATTCGCTGTACAGTTTGAATGCATAAATTAAAATCCTTTTAAACTGCAGGCTCAGCTTCAATATACAATGAAATCTATTCTACTCTCAAACAGAAACAGAAAGTGCTGGAGAAACTCAGCAGGTCTGGCAGCATCACTGGAGAGAAAACCGAGTCCAGTAAGCCTTCTTTAGAAACCGAGTAAAAAATGAGGTCTGCAGATGCTGGAGATCACAGCTGCAAATGTGTTGCTGGTCAAAGCACAGCAGGCCAGGCAGCATCTCAGGAATAGAGAATTCGACGTTTCGAGCATAAGCCCTTCATCAGGAATAAGAGAGAGAGAGCCAAGCAGGCTGAGATAAAAGGTAGGGAGGAGGGACTAGGGGGAGGGGCGATGGAGGTGGGATAGGTGGAAGGAGGTCAAGGTGAGGGTGATAGGCCGGAGTGGGGTGGGGGCGGAGAGGTCAGGAAGAGGATTGCAGGTTAGGAGGGCGGTGCTGAGTTGAGGGAACCGACTGAGACAAGGTGGGGGGAGGGGAAATGAGGAAGCTGGAGAAATCTGAATTCATACCTTGTGGTTGGAGGGTTCCCAGGCGGAAGATGAGGCGCTCCTCCTCCAGCCGTCGTGTAGTTGTGTTCTGCCGGTGGAGGAGTCCAAGGACCTGCATGTCCTCGGTGGAGTGGGAGGGGGAGTTAAAGTGTTGAGCCACGGGGTGATTGGGTTGGTTGGTTCGGGCGGCCCAGAGGTGTTCTCTGAAGCGTTCCGCAAGTAAGCGGCCTGTCTCACCAATATAGAGGAGGCCACATCAGGTGCAGCGGATGCAATAGATGATGTGTGTGGAGGTACAGGTCCACACACATCATCTATTGCATCCGCTGCACCCGATGTGGCCTCCTCTATATTGGTGAGACAGGCCGCTTACTTGCGGAACGCTTCAGAGAACACCTCTGGGCCGCCCGAACCAACCAACCCAATCACCCCGTGGCTCAACACTTTAACTCCCCCTCCCACTCCACCGAGGACATGCAGGTCCTTGGACTCCTCCACCGGCAGAACACAACTACACGACGGCTGGAGGAGGAGCGCCTCATCTTCCGCCTGGGAACCCTCCAACCACAAGGTATGAATTCAGATTTCTCCAGCTTCCTCATTTCCCCTCCCCCCACCTTGTCTCAGTCGGTTCCCTCAACTCAGCACCGCCCTCCTAACCTGCAATCCTCTTCCTGACCTCTCCGCCCCCACCCCACTCCGGCCTATCACCCTCACCTTGACCTCCTTCCACCTATCCCACCTCCATCGCCCCTCCCCCTAGTCCCTCCTCCCTACCTTTTATCTCAGCCTGCTTGGCTCTCTCTCTCTTATTCCTGATGAAGGGCTTATGCTCGAAATGTCGAATTCTCTATTCCTGAGATGCTGCCTAACCTGCTGTGCTTTGACCAGCAACACATTTGCAGCTTCTTTAGAAACCCTCAGGATTCTTGGCTCAAAGCAGAGGCAACTCCAGTTTATTTGTAATCCCTCATCCCTGGAGCTATTCCAGTGAAACCCTTCTAAACCCTCACTAAAGCCTCTGAAGTAGAAAGCCCAGTGAGAATAAGATCAAACTGTTCTATAGAAGTTCAGCAAAATCTTTTCAGTTTTTCACTCTGTGCTTATACTTATGAAGTCTCTCAAAAGTTTGAGATTTGGGAGAAGATTTGTAGCTCAGGAGGTGGATCAGGTTGTTAATTTGCTCGCTAAGCTGGTGGGTTTGTTCTCAGATGTTTCATTACCATACTAGGTAATATCATCAGTGAGCCTCCAGTGAAGCATTGGTGTTCTGTCCCACTTGCTACTTTTGGGTCCTTGTTTGTTGTGGTGGGTGATATCATTTCCGGTTCTGTTTCTGAGAAGTTGGTTAAAGAGATTCAAATCTATGCGTTTGTCAATGGAGTTCCGGTTTGAATGTCAGGCCTCTAGGAATTCCTACCCTTGCCTTTGTTTAGCTTTTCCCAGTATGTATTGTCCCAGTCGAACTGGTGTAACTCTTCGTCTGTGTTTATGGAAACCTGTGATAGTTGGTCATGTCATTTCGTGGCTAGTTGGTGTTCGTGTATCCTGGTGGCTGGTTTCCTGCTGGTTTGTCCAATGTAATGTTTGGTGCATTCCTTGCATTGTATTTTGTTTATTGAGTTCGTTATGCTGGCTGTGGGTATAGGGGTCCTTGAAATTCATCAGTAGTTGTTTCAGTGTGGTAGTAGGTTTGTGAGTTAGCATACTTAGACAATTCCTCATGAAGTTAAAGGACCCCGTACCCACAGCCAGCAAAATGAACGTGATATACAAAATACCCTGCAAGGACTGCACCAAACATTACATTTGACAAACCGGCAGAAACCAGCCACCAGGTTACACAAACACCAACTAGCCTCCAAAAGACATGGTCAACTATCATTGTTATCCATACACACAGATAAAGAGGGACACCAGTTCAGCTGGGACAATACATCCATCCTAAGACAGGCCAAACAGAGACATGCATGGGAACTCCAAAAAGCCTGGCATTCAAACCGGAAGTCCATTAACAAATGTATAGGAGATTCAAGATGGCGGCAACTCAGCAAGTCTGAGCCTATAGTGCTCCTTCCAAGACTTGGGCAAAGTGGATCTCCCACCCCCACCACACTCACCAAATTATCTAAAATAGCTCTTATTTAATATAATTAGTTGTTTGGTAGTGTTAGTATTAAATTTAAATAATCTAATCTCTTAGGAAAAATGACTAAAGGGAGGAGAGCCCACAGCTCTCAGAAAGCAGGGACCCCTCCCCCACCTTCTCTCTCTCCAGCTGCAGCAGAGGCATCCACAGCTGCCCCGGGGGACTTACCGATGGAAACAAGCCTTGTAGAGATGATTACCAAGCTGGATGCGAAGATCGATGCCTTCATCGAGGAGTCCCGACATCGCTGGGAATCGCTCTCGGCCGCGCTGCAGAAGCACGGCCGAGACATTCAGGAACTGGAGCGCCGAGTCGGAGGGGCGGAGTTAAAGGCCGCGACCTCGGAGACTGCAGCTCAATCGGCTGCCGACCAGGTCCGGACTCTCGAACAACGAGTCCGGACCTTAGAGAATTACATCGACGCCCTCAATAATCGAGGTCGTCGAAAAATATTCGTTTGCTGGGCCTTCCCGAACGGGAAGAGAAAGGCCAGCTCACAGCATTCCTGGAGCAGTGGTTGCCACAATTTTTGGATCTGGAGGGTGGATCGGGCCAGGTGTGGGTAGAATGGGCCTACCGGGTCGCAATACGCGGGCCTGGCTCGAACCAGCGCCCACGCCCGGTCCTGTTCCGGCTGCAGAGCTATAGGGAGAGGCAGATACTCCTAGATGCCTCTAGAAATCTTGGAAAAGATCCTAAAGCCATGATCTATAAAGGATCCAAGATCATGTTATTTCAGAACTTCTCCCCGGCTTTGGCCCAAAGGAGGAAGACGTTCGATGAGGTGAAGAAGTGTTTAAGGGACTCAAATATTCAATACACCTTACGCTACCCAGCGACGTTATATTTTAACCACGAAGGATCCGGGTATAATTTTAGATTGCCAGAAAAGGCTAAGGAATTTTTGGACTCTCTTAAATAAATCGTAAGAGACAATGTATGTTGGCTTGCCTTTTCCCCACTCCGATTTATATCCCCCCCACTTTTTTTCTTTTTCCTATCTTACTGTTTATTATTATCTCGGGTGGGGGGAAGAGGGAATTACTTATTTGCTCTCCATTTAACGATTTTCTCCTCCCCCTTAGGGTTTTTTTATAATTTTATTATTATACGTATGTATGTGTGTATGTATATATATATGTGTATGCATGTATGTGTATATATGTATATATATAAACCGGGGGGTTTAGTTAAGGTTGGTGGGGAGAGGTGGTTACCTTATTCTATTTTATTTTTGCCTCTAGGAGCGGGGTTATTTTCCCTTGCTATTTTATATTATTATATTTAATTATAATTTGTTGAAGTTGTAATTCTATAGTTATATATGTTTATACATGGTATTGATACTACCAAATATACTTAGGTGTGGGTGGGGGGGGGGGGGGGGGGAGGAGGTGGGATGCTCACTGTTAACTCTAGCTCGGTATTATATCTGAATTCTCCTCATCCGATTAAGGAGCGCCTGGGTCAAGGGTGGGGCACTGGTAGGGGGAGGATATGATGGACTGTTGGAAAAGAAGTGATACCCCCTGGGAACAAGGGGGATAATCTCTATTCAAATATGTTTTATAATTTTTTTTATTATTTAGAAATAGTTTCCTTTTTATCATACTGTTATGAGTGTATTAGAGAACCTTTATTTTTGTAAATTCTATATGCTCTTTGCTCGGGATGTTTTAGATAGGGTCTCCCGTCCCGGGGGGTCTCGGATTTACCTGGATAACTATGGTTGATCAGTCGGCAAAGTGGTACACCTGGAATGTCAAATAGGAAGAGATTATTTTCTGTTCTCTCTTTCCATATAAGGAAAAATATTTTGGTAAACTGGGTGGTTGAAGGTTCCCCTGGATTTTCAAATTGGCATAGATTAATCATGGAATGTACTCCCCTTGACTTCCTTATAAATATGGTGCACCGAAAGACCGAATTATTTTTTTATAAAATATGGCAGCCCTTTTACATAGATATTTTGGCTATCCTAACAAGGGCTTTTATCTAATTGAGATTACAGATATGGCTGGTCCGGGGCCCCTTGGGAGAGGAATCCCATATGAATACGGGTTTTGTTATATATGATGTTAACACATTCCGAGCAAGTATTTTAATATCCAACTTCTATGTTAATCGTTGGGGGGTTTTTAGACCCCCACCTCTATTTGTTTTCTCTCATTTTCTCTTATTTGAAAGATGTAAGTGACTCAATTATACACTCTGGCTAATTGTAGGTTAGATTAGTAGTTAATTGAGTTTTGTTTTTTCTCTTTCAGTATTTTTCTTTTGTCAAATTTTGATGATTGTATATTTAAGATTTACTTCTATATTAATGTTTGTACTTGAGAGTTTTGTTTATTTTTGTAAATTTGTTAAAATGTTAAATTTCTAATAAAAATATCTATAAAAAAAAACAAATGTATAGATTTGACCCTCTTTTACTGACCTCTCATAAACAGAACTGGGAATGATATCACGCACCACAACAAACCAAGACCCATATAGCAAATGGGACAGTACACCAATGCTTCACTGGAGGCTCACTGATGATATTACCGAGCATGATGACGAAACATCTGAAAACAAGCCCACCAGTTCAGCGAGCAAACCAACAGCTTTCAGTCTCATATACTTTCCAAACATACATTACACATAATTCATATTCTGCAGTCCGCTCTGCATCTTTGAAACTTAAGCAATATCCAGATAGCAACATCCAAAAGACTTGAACTTCACAAGTACTGCAAACAGAAACCCCACATACAAATGTGAATATATTGAACTCAGATTGGCACATCCACTTAGCACATAGTTACTGGTTTTACTTTCAAGTTTTAAAATGCCATTTTTTCTAATAAATGTGCATTAATTTGATATTGTCAGAGAATTCCTCCAGTATGAAACAAGCCATTTGGCCCAACAGGTCGACACTGAGTCTCTGAAATCCCACCCAGACGTAGCCCCTCACCACATCCCTATATTTCCCACAGCTAATTCATTGAGCCTGCACACCATGGGCAACTCAGCATGGCCTATCCACCTGACCTGCACATCTTTGGACTGTGGGAGTAACTGGAGCAGCTGGAGAAAACACATGCAGACATGGGGAGTATGTACAATCTTCACACAGAGAGTTGCCAGAGGCTGGAAGGCCTGACAGCAGTAGGGAGCCAGGTTCGATTCCAGCCTGTTTGGAGTTTGCACATTCTCCCTGTGTCTGCGTGGGTTTCTTCCAGGTGCTCTGGTTTTCTCCCACAGTCCAGGGGTGTGCAGGTGAGGTGGATGGGCCAGGCTGAGTTGTCCATGGTGTGCAGGCTCGGTGAATTAGCCAAGGGAAACACAGGGATAGGTTATGGGGCTAAGTCTGAGTTGGATGCTCTTTCAAGAGTCGGTGTGGACTTGTTGGGCCAAATGGCCTGTTTCCACACTGTAAGGATTTGATTATTCCAATAGCTGCACAAGTGGGCTTTAACAGAAAATTACATTTTACAGTAAGTGACAAATATTTTCTCATTTTAAATTAAAATTAACAAGTTATAAATTTCTAACATTGAGCACATCAACCGCCATTTGTGCCATGAATTCATTTTATTCCGAATACTATATCCATTTGAGGAAACAGCCTTTAGTTTGCCTTTTTACCATTTTTGGAAAAAGATGGCTGCCATTGATCCTCAACTACTTTTCCTCTAAAGTCATTTCTCAGTCTGCTTCTGCCAGCTCTGCCCCCATTTTTTTGTAATTTCCCTTATTTAAGTTTAGCACAGTTGTTTCTGACCAATGTTTCTCACTGTCAAACTAAATAGCATGTGACACAATTTATAGTCACGGGTTCTGAGGGAATTCTTTACTCTGAGATCATTTATTAAACTTGTCACATTATGAGATTCCAACTAGGTTGACTGCTAGCTATTCCACAATATATTATGGGTGGCACTGTGGCTAGCACTGCTGCCTCACAGGACCAGCGTCCCAGGTTCAATTCCTGCCTTGGGCAACTGTCTGTGTGGAGTTTGCACGTTCTCCCCGTGTCTGCGTGGGTTTCCTCCTGGTGTTCTGGTTTCCTCCCACAGTCCAAAGGTGTGCATGTCAGGTGGATTGGCCATGCTAAATTGCCCATAGTGTTAGATGCATTAGTCAGAGGGAAAATGGGTCTGGGTGGGTTTCTCTTTGGAGGGTCGATGAGGACTGGTTGGGCTGAAAGGCCTGTTGCCACACTCTAGGGAATCTAATCTAATCTATTGTTCTCAGAATAGACTCTGTGAGTTTTTCCTCGTTGTTACCTCTGCCAATTTGATTTTCCTAATTTATATGAAGATTGAAATCACTCTGATTAATGTACTCCCTTTATTATGTCTTGCATTATCACCTGATTTATTTTCAGTCCTACAGAATAGCTGCTGTTAGGGAGCCAATAGTTGCTCCCACAAGTGCCTTCCTCTGCTCGTTTGTACTTACCTCCACCTATATATATTCTACACCTTCAATCAAAGACAATTTATTGTTATCATACTTATTCCAACTTGTCCTAACAAAGCCACCCAACACGTGTTCCTTTCTCTTGTCCTTTTCAAATGCCACCTTCCCCGAAATATTTAATTCTCAGCTTTGAGCTCCTCGTTACCATTTCTATATAACAGCTACAAGATCATAGAAATCAACCTCTCATTTGTGCCATTAATTCATTTATTTGAGAAAACAGTCATTAAGTTTGTCTTTTTGCCATTTATTTTTTTTTTAATTTTGACCCTATTTGTTACTTTTGTTTGTATCTTCTGTCTCTTGCAATCCCACTCTGGGAACATTATCTAAATAGCTGCCTTGGAATTCTGCCACGTCTTTCTCTTTGTAATATTCTACCAAGACCTATCCTCCACCTGGTTATTTTAAAGCCTTCTCTAATACTCTAATTATTCAATTCAGACAGGTCACTAGTCCCAAAACAGTTTAAGTGAAACTCATCCAACCAGAAAAGTTCCATTCTACATCTGTACTGCTATTGCCTCATGAACTGAAACCCATTCCACCCCTGCCAAGCTTTTGAGCCAGACATTTAAAGCCTTGACTTTATTTACCCTATGACAGGATGTCCAAACCTCAGGCAGTAATCTGAAAATTATTAACTTGGAGGCACTGCTTTCGAATTTAGTTCCTAAGTGTTGAAATTCTTTCAGCAGAACCTCCTTTCTAGTCTTATCAATGTCATTGGTATCAATGCCTATAACAACCAGTGGATCCTTTGTCCACCTCAATCAAAGTTCTTCTCCAGTCATCAGGAAATTTCCTTAACCCTGACACTTGACAAGCAACAAGGCCTTTGGAACACATGCTCATCACTACATCAAAAGGGCTTAGACGCCAAATTATACAATTAGACTTTTCCTTACCACTACTACATTCCCGATTCCTTTACACTTTTGAATGGCACCCTGCATCATGGTGAACTGGTCAGTTTGCTCATCCTTCCTGCAATCTCCATCTCATCCATACAGCTTGTAGGAACCTGGTACCTGCTGGACAATTGTGAGGTGAAGACTCTTCACATGTGACTCCCTGCATTCCATATCTACCCCACTTGCAGTCAGCTGCCCTAACCCCACACTGGTCCATAACCACAGACCAAATTTGAATTTAAATTACCCAGAGGTGTGTAGGCTTTCTGAAGTAAAGGGTCTAGCTAACTATCCCCTTCTCTAATGTTGTGCAACGTCTGAAGCTCAAAATCCAGCTTCTCGACACGGATCTAAAGGTCTCAAGTTGCAAACATTTACTAGAAATGTGTTCATCCTAGATTGATTGGTGTTCAGCCCAGCACACATCACCCCTCCTGCCACAACTATCATATTTGATGGAATTGGTAAGTTACTGCTCTTCACACTTCACAGTAAATCTTTCTTTAAAAATAGGGGAGAACTTCAGTATGAAAAGATTCTGAATAATTTCCAAGAGCATTCCATTCTGATCACACATCTTGTATTTGTGTAACTTCCAGCCACAGCCCAGCTCATTTGATTTCCTGTGTGACAGCAGCAATGTGCACAGTAATTGGTGAGTATTTCTTCTGATATTCCGTTAGGCATTCATTTTTCAAATTAATGTTAAGAGTCAAAATATGCAATGGGTAGCATATTCTGATCAGTAAGTTCAAGAATTGTAGGATAGACAGGTAGGGGGCTGCAAGAACACAGCAAGCCAGCAGCCGGAGGTGGAGAAGTCGATGTTTCAGATGTAACCCGTCTTAAGGAGGCAAGCATTGAGAATCTTAAATGCGAGGATAGAACAGACAGATCAAATGCCTTGTTCCTGTACTTTTGCTTTTAATGCCATTTTCTATGCATTAATTTGAAAGTTAACATTAAAATGTAATTTTAAGATGGCGGGAAATAATGTTTTACAAGGAGTAAGTACTGTTTCTGTACTCTCATAGCTATGAAACTGATGAAAGAATTTACTCCAATAACAACAATTCTGGCTGAAGTCAATTGCCCAGCAGAGTCAAAAGTCCCTTTCCCCTCCAAAGGTCCCCTTCTCCTCCAAAGGTGTCACTCCTCATGGCATTGCTCTACGCTAAAAGTCACACTGTAGTTCCCTCCTCTGCCCCGACAGATACAGAGGGGCAGGGAACGTTAGCAAGAAGCAAAGCTACTTCAAATGCCCCTATAATCTGTAATACAGAAGGAAAAACATTTGGGATATGGACGGGAGGCATGAAATGATGAGGAGGAAACAAAGGGAACTCAGGATGTTAGCTCATTTCTTTGTTCTCTTTACTGAGCCAGTCAGAGAGTATTAAGCACTCGCCAGTTTCATGCTGTCCTATACTTTTGCACTTATCATTCCAACTTTATTTGGTATGGTAAAGGAGAACATTGGGTAACTAGTTGTATAGTCTCATTATGCTACACTGGTCACAACATTTGTGTGAAAAGAAATGCATGTGCAAGTGTGGAAGATTGAAAGTTTGTAGCACTGGATGTTGCAGTAACAGTTGCTCAATGATGTTATGTACAATTTACACAATCAATAATCATGGCAGTGATTTAAATGATGCTCTTTGATACAATACAGTGATTCACAGTTTTTGGAATAAATCTACAAGTTTCTGAAACTGTTGCACAAATGGATGAAAGAATATATGACATTTTGGGAAAGCCTACAGTCTGTAGGCTGCATTTATGGCATGCATATCAGTAAATCTAATCCCATCGCTGAGGGATTGGTTAATTGAGTTTATGCCACCCTCGCTAACCCCCATACATTTGCCACTACAGGTAAGTGCCAAGATTGCCCAGTGATTGCACCAGTAAAAAATGAGGTCTGCAGATGCTGGAGATCACATGCTGAAAATGTGTTGCTGGTTAAAGCACAGCAGGTTAGGCAGCATCTAAGGAATTTGTGCTTTAACCAGCAACACATTTTCAGCAGTGATTGCACCAGTCCAGCCTCTTTAGATCACATGACATTATGTTGGCAGTTGATCTGTCTGCTTTATCTGACGGTCTGTGCATCCCATAGCCCTGAAGTTTATAGGCAACAGGAGCTGAGATGGATCTGGCAGCCATGTTGGTTCATTGTCCCTTCCCACGACAACACAGATTGGGGCATCTTGACAATGACACAGTTGGAAAAGGACAGGAACATAGGTGGATAGGCAATTTCCATGATTAAAAGTCCAATTACAGACAATGTGTCAATATAGATTGACCCCACCCCATTACGATCGAGGCACCAGCAACAAAGGGAGGTAACCTCCCAATGATAATACAGGAAGTAAGGATTTTTGAGGTAAAGCGAGTCACCACTAGGGATGTCAGAGCTAGCAACCCAACTTCCTCCAGCACGGAATCTCCTCTAACAATCGCCCACCACCCCCAACCCCATTGCCTTGAAGAGGAACAGGCTGCTGTACCTCTGGTCAGTAACCAAAGCTTCCCCAACTGCACACGGGGACAACTTGGAGGGGTCTTGTCATGAATTGCATCCCCTTTGTCCAACAATCAGGGTAACCTTAATTTTCCATCCAATATTTGAAACATCCTGGAGTTCACTTGTACTGATTAAAACTTATATTTTAAAGGCAACATTTAATAAATAATGCCACTCCCTGGCTCTTCCCTCATAGCTCTACTAATTGTTAATCTTTGAATTTTTAATGAAAGGTGATATACAGAATGTCATATAGAGCAGACAGGACATAAGATAGAGAGAAGCTGTTCCTGTGCATACAAGGAGTGAGACGGCATCGATCTACAGTGCTGCGCAAACAATTTCAGAAAAATCTTTGTCACATAGTTTGTAGTTAGGGTATGAAATGCACTGTCTGGAAGTGTGGTGGAGGCAGGTTCAATTGCAGCATTCAAGGGGTGATTATTTGGATAGTAAAGCTGCGCAGGAATATGGCGAATGGGAAGGAAATTGGCATTAAGTAATAGAACTGGAGCAGGCACAATGGGCCAAGTCACTTCCTTCTGTGCTGTAACACTTCAGTGAGACTGTATCTCCACTGAGAATGGAGATGTTTCTTCTGCTTGACTAGAGTCAGTTACCTCAATGTGGGGAGCACTCCTGGGTCAAATACTCCCCAGAAGCTGCTTTAGCCTTCACCTCACTCAGGATCAGAGGATACATTATGGGCACTACTGCTGCATTTGCTTGGTGTTTGCCACTTTTCCATAACTCAGCCATTTTATCTTCATTGTGCTAGATACCTCCATCTATGGTGATATCACAAAGGTTGATACAACTGGTGCTTCTGATAAAACAGCAAAACAGGACAAGCTGAGTGTAACAGGTGAGGAATCAACATAACTTAACATTTCCATGATTGGTATGCATCTGCAATGTATAGGGATACTTTGAAAGTGAATTCCCATTCACAGTTGTTTTATCAAGTTTTACTCATTCTGCAATTTGCATTCAAAATTGAGACCTTTATTGGAAAATTATGTTGGTCCTATCAGGAATTCTTTTGAACATAGTTTTAATGAGATGATGCTTGGGCTCACAATCTGACCTTTATCCCTTACCCACAGCACTATCCTTTACATGGTGGCATGGTGGCTCAGTGGTTAGCACTGTTGCCTCACTGCACCAGGAGGGTTGGACCAAAGTGTCTGTTTCCATGTTGTACATCTCTATGACTCTCTGAAATCCATGAACAAATTTATAAGAAGCCAGAGAACTGGACAAAAAGAGTACAATTTCCAATCATTTATTTGGGATGGTGGGGTCAGTTTTAATTGTCACGTTGAAAGCATGTATTTTCTGAATATTGAAGCAAACTTAAAGTGCAGGCTTAGCTGCCCGAATGGAAAGGCTGGGACACGGGCTGTTCCAAAATAGTTTCATGAAACAATTGGCTGTTAAAGTGATACCCGAGTTTTGGTTACTGTTTTGACAATGATTCAAATTTAGCCAATGACTTCAAATTATGCCCAGGATACTAAAACTCAATTGAGTTTGAATTTATTATTTTAATGACATTGGATCAATGAGAAGGAATGATGTTGGGGGTATAAAAAACACAGGCCTTTTGAAAATTGAGCAACTGCCACGAACAGCAGAGCAACTACTACAGAGCCGGAGACCTAACTGCCCATCTAAAATCATGCTCTCAAAGAAATTAGGAGACACACTATATCAAAAGGAACCTTTTCTTGTAACTCATACTCACAGCAAACAGAAAGTGAAACACCTAGGGAGATCAGCACATGGAAGACTGAAGACATCAGAGAACCCAGAGACTCTGTGGACATGAAATTAAGTTAATGTAACATCTAATAGTTGTCTTATTGGAACAGAATGTTAATAGGTTGTGTTCAGTTAGGCAAAACAATGTTCAGTTTTTAATAGTGCTGTTTATTTCAGAACTGCAAGGTGGTTCAGTGGTTAGCACTGCAACCTCACAGAGCCAGAGAGCAATGTTCAATTCCACTCTGTCTGTGTGGAGTTCACACATTTTCTGTGTGTCTGCATGGGATTCCTCTGGGTAGTCCAGTTTCCTTCATAGAGTCATAGAGTCAAAGAGATGTACAGCACGGAAACAGACCCTTCAGTCCATCCTGTCCATGCCGACCAGATATCCCAACCCAATCTAGTCCCACCTGCCAGCACACAGCCCATATCCCTCCAAACGCTTCCTATTCATATACCCATCCAGATGCCTCTTAAATGTTGCAATTGTACCAGCCTCCACCACTTCCTCTGGCAGCTCATTCTATTCACGTAGCACCCTCCGCATGAAAAAGTTGCCCCTTAGGTCTCTTTTATATCTTTCCCCTCACACCCTAAATCCATGCCCTCTAGTTCTGCACTACCCGACCCCAGGGAAAATACTTTGCCTATTTACCCTATTCATGCCCCACATAATTTTGTAAACCTCCGTAAGGTCACCCCTCAGTCTCCGACGCTCCAATGAAAGCAGCCCAGTCTGTTCAGCATCTCCCTATAGCTCAAATCCTCCAAAGTCCAAAGATGTGCAGATTAGGGTGGATTGACCATGCTAAATTGACAATAGTGTTAAGTGCATTAGTCAGAGAGAAATGGGTCTGGGTAGGTTAGTTTTCAGAGGGTCGGTGTGCACTTGTTGGGCCAAATGGCCTGTTTCCATACTGTAGGGAATCTAATCTTCCATTCGGAAAATAAGTTATCTTTCTTTACATATTGGAAATTAGGAGGTATCTTTCACTCCTTCACACTGTTAACGGATTACGAGGTGAGGCAAATTTTTCTGGACGTTTAGTTTTAATTAACAGAGAGGTTCTATTTCTCTGTCTGGTGGTTACAGCACACAACACACATGTTAATGCCAAGTGCAGTGCATTAGATTTTTATTTGAATTTCTTTTTCAGGTGTTGCTGCCTCTCATAAGATGATGAGCATGGATTTGAACAGAGTGAACAAGTACAAGACTTTGATTGATAAAGTTGCCTGTGCCAAGCAGATCGATCCAGCCATAATTGGTGCTATCATCTCCCGGGAATCCCGTGGTGGCAATGCCTTAGTAAATGGATGGGGAGACAACGAAAATGGTTTTGGTCTCATGCAGGTAGGCAGCAAGTCACTTTACGAAACCCTGCAAGCAGATCTACATAAATACACAGATATTAGGAACAGAGTTAGGCTATTCAGCCTTTCTGTACCATGGTTGATCGGATTGTGACCTCCAACTCCATATTCCTCCTTCAATAACCAGTGACTCCCTGATCATTACAAACCCAGCTATGAGTGCACCCAGCAGGTCAGACAGCATCTGAGGAGCAGGAATGTCAATACTTCATCAGGAATCCTTCAGCTGGCTTCCAGCATCTGCAGTCTTTATTGTTTCCTCCTCAAACCCAGCTGCGAGCTAGGTTCGATGGTAGATTTTCTGTTTCTGCTAAACCATGGAGGGGGAAAATTGGTGTGAAAGCAGTGATTGGGTATGACAATGATGCAGTGCCCTTCCACACACCAAAGACAAAACATGCAAGTTGTTCCTTGATTCTGGGGCATTCATGAGGCTAAGGTATGGAGTTACACAGAGGAAAGTGTTTCATTGATGTGAAAAGAGTAAGAAATAGTTTATTTCTTTTCAAAGTGGATATTCTAGAGGAATGAGTAGATCATTAAATACCATGCCCTAATTACAATTATACAAGGCATCAGCCCACAGATCAGGATCATTCTTGGGTTGAAGTCATTTGAAAATATAAGCATAGATTCATATATTGATTCTTGCATATTACAATCCAGCTAGCTGTACCCTCATATTGGAAACGCAGATGCATTTAAATATACAACGTGCAAAAGGGCTTTTAAGTTGCAAGATATCAGAAAAACTAAGCAGGATTCCTTCTTGATTTTCTCATTATCTCTTAATTCACTTCATAGGTCATGGCTCATTTTAGTTTCACCCTGAGAGGTGAGCAGAGGCATATTGGTAAAATGCTGAAAAAGATCCTTCTTGCATTGTTACCAGCAGGCGAGTAGGTTTAGAGTTACTGTTTTCAATGGCATTTTATTTCTAGTCATTCATTCCTGGTGTCAGCACTGAAGAAGGAATGATGAAAAGGTGCATTCCTCGGACTGTGGTTGCACCCACAATACTATTAGCAAGGGAGAGCCAAGATTTTCACACTGCAACTGTTAAGGAATGGTAATATAATTCTAAGTCAGAAAGATCTGTGACTTTGAAGGGGAACATGCTGGTGCTTGTATCACTTGTATCTGTCCTTGTCTTTCTAGATGGTAAAGATATATTGTTGAAGAAGACTTATTGAGTTATTGATATGTGTCATCAATGGCACACGAATAGTGAAGGAAGTATATTTTAAGTTGATGTTAGAGATAAATATTAATGGATTCATTTTTGCAGACAAACTAGACCAAGCACCCCTTTAGAAATGGTCCCATGTCTCTTTTGGGAAACATCATGTAACTCTTGAGAGAGAGAAATTGCTCTTTTGGGAGAGTTGAAGGTAACATTGATAGGAATAAAAGGGAAATAAACGCATTGAATTTGTCAAGTAGAGTGGAGCTGTTAAAGGAAGTCAGGAGGCGAGCTAGAGAAGAAGCGTTGTTGAGTGTGTGGAACCTTCTCGGGATAAAGAACAGCAGAGGTCTTTTGCAGGTTTGGGACAGTATGACCCTGAGCTGGGGTAGGGCTGATTGCAGGGAGAGTAGGTGGCAACGCAAGTCTGAGAATTTGGAACAGAGGATCTGAAAAAATGTTGTCAATGTGTCAGGACATTTAAATCTTTGCTATTTAAATTTTTGAAAAAGGCAACTCCATAGCATTAAAAAGAACAATGCTTGCCATTTCATTCTGCCTGTTGACATAAGCCTGGGGATTATCATTGCAGGATTAAAGCTGCATTTTGTAACCTATCATTATCTCAGTGGGATCTTTGTCAGTTCAGAGTTTGATTGACAGCTCCAAGGGATTGTTAATTCTCCAAAGTGGGACTATGAGTACAGATGCATTTTCTTACAAGGATTTAAAGATTATTGCAATAAATTGATTTTTTTAATCAATCGAAGTACTCTTTCAAATGTTGTGGATTCTTCAGTTAGAATTTTAGAATTTAATTTAATTCCATCTCAGATCCTGAGATGTAACCACTTCGCCTCTGTTTTGGAGCCAGGGAGGTAGTGACACCAGTTTAAAAAACTGATCAACACACAGCAAAATCATAAACCATCAGGCAAAGGTCAGTCCTTCAGTGACAGCCTGCATGACAGAAATATCAACGACATGAGTAAGCCATTCAATCTAGTCAGTTTTCCACATTCAATGAGATTGTGACAGATCTATATCTCAGCATTATCTCTGTATCACTTACATAACAGAATTCCATCAATCCAGTCTTGAAAGTTCCAATTGTCCTGCAACATTTAGGGAAGGCCTTGCCCTTCAGCATTGTTACTGCACTTCTGAGGCAGAAACAAATAATTTTCTGGGGCCTTGTCATGACACATGGTGGAATCTCAATTCAATAACAAATCTGGAATTAAGGTGTTAATGATGGACATGAAACTGTTGTTTTTTTTCTCTTCAATCATTCACAGGATGAGGGCATTGACAGCTACTTATTGCCCAGAGGACAGTTGAGAACTAACCACCTTGCTGTGGGTCTGTAGTCACATGTAGGCCATTCCAAACTTCCAGCTCAGCACTGTCCCCATGACTTGTTCTACCTGCCTATCTTCCTTTCCACCTATTCACTCCCCCTTCCCCCCCACACCTCGACCTATCACCTTCATCCCCTCCCCCACTCACTATTGTACTCTATGCTACTTTCTCCCCACACCCACACGCCTATCATTTATCTCTCAGCAACTCCCAGGTAAGGATGATAGTTTCCTTCCTTAAAGGAAACTAGTGAACCAGATGAGGTTTTCCAACAACCAATTCACAGTTATCATTAGACTTTTAATTCCAGATTTTTTTTTATAAAGTGAATTCAAATTCCACCATCTGCTATGGTAGGATTTAAATCCTGGTCCCTAGAGCATTGAGTCTCTGGATGAGTAATCCAGTGATAATATCATTAGGCCATCACCTCCTGATGTTGTTGAATGTCAATAAAAAAAACCCATCTGATTCACGAGTGTCCTTTCGGGTAGGAAAATGTATGTCGAACTTACAAGAAACTCCAGATCTGAGCAATGACTCTCAATTGCCCTTGGAAATGGCCTGGTGCAGACTCTGTTTAAAATCAACAAATATTGACCATGTCAGTGACATCCACATCTCATGCAAGAATACAATGAAATCCAGAATACAACATTGAAATCATCCTGATATTTATGTTTGAATATATTCTCATTGCTCTAAGATCTCTGTGCATGGAAAAGAAATGTAATGTTTATTTCAGGTTGACAAAAGGTGGCACAGAATAGTTGGAGAGTGGGACAGCGTGGAGCACCTACAACAGGCTACTGAGATACTGATAGACATGATTAAATCAATAGCAGCAAAGTTCCCAACTTGGACCAAAGAACAGCAGCTCAAAGGTTTGAGACTTTTCGTTTACATATAGTCCGATAGCAAGGAATTTATCAATAAGAATTCATTCCAACATTAAAGATGTATGTACTGCTTAAGGTCATAAGTAAGCCATTCATCTCCCCAAGTCTGCCCCACCATTTTGATCTGCCTTATGTCTCAAATGCTGTTATGTATCAACTCCCTCCTATATTTTCAATAGTCTAGCTTTAACATACCCCTGGGGTAGAGAATTTCAGACATTCACACTCTCTGGCGGAAAGGAATTCCTTCGCTTCTCAGTTTTAATGCGTGTTCTGCTGTTCTGTAACTATGTCACCTAGTTTGTGATTCACTAACTAGCAGAAACATCTTCATGACATCCAGCCTATCAGGGCCCCTCCGAATTTGAAATCTGTCTATAAAATTACTCGTTATTCTTCTAAATACCAATGAACAGAGGCCTCATCTGCTTGGCTGTTCTTGCAATATCAATTATTCATACCAAGAATCAACTAATTGAGGCGCTGTTGCATTATCTCCTTTGCGTAAAAACGGGTGACCAAAACTGAACACAGTAGTACAGGTGTGGCCAGAACAAAGAGCCTGTATTGTTGTAGTAAAACTTACCATTAAACTCCAACCACCAAGAAACAAAGGTCAAAATTCCATTTGCCTTCTTAACTACTTGTTGAATCTGCACGCAACTATTTGTATTTCATGCACAGGGAAAATCAGATCCCTCTGAGCTGAACTTTCTTTAGTGATACTGTGCTTTGTTATTCTTCCTTCACAGTGCATGACCTCACACCTCCCCACATTCAATACCATCTTTATAGACATTCACTCAACCCATTCAAATCTCCTTGCAGACAACTCACATTTTCATCATGCCCTCCTTGTATTATCAGTCAACATGGATTTATGACAGTCTGTGTCCTCTTCCACATTAGCATACAGACAGTAAATAATTGAGGCCTAAGGACTGATCCTCATGACACTCCAAGTGTTACATCTTTCCAACCTGAAAAAGACCCATTAATCTCAACTCTCTTTTTTCCTTCGTGTTACCCAATGCTTAATCCATTACCCCAATTTTGTGAGCTTCTACCTTTGCAATAAACTTTTATGTGACATCTTCAAAAATGCCTTCTGGAAATCCAAATGCATCACATTGAGCGATTCACCTTGATCAACTCCTCAAAGAGCCCAAAGATAGTTGTCAAATATGATTTTCTTTTAACAGAACTATGGTGACTCTGGTTGCATTATGCTTTTCTCAATGCCATACTATTTCTTCCTTAATAATGGATTGTAACATTGTCCCAATGACAGATATTGTTTGGGTAGCCTATTGTTTCCTGCTTTCTATTTCCCTCCCTTCTTGAACAGAGGTGTTACATTAACAGTTTGTCAGTCTGCTAAAGTCCTCCCAAAAACCAGTGAGTTCTGAAATCTTCCTTCCACTATCTCTACCGGCACTTCCTTTGAAACTCTTAGAAGCGGGCTTCAAGTCTTCGTGACTTGTCCACCTTTAGTACCATTAATTCATCAAATACTTCTTCTTACATGATAAAGACTGTTATAAAACCTTTTGTAATATTGGCGTTTTGCTTGTGTGTTACTTTGGGATATTTGTAATATCTGCTATTGGGAAAACCAATCTGAAATCTTGGTCTTAATTACTTTCCATTTCCCTGTTATTAACCCCAAATTGCATCTTGCAAATCCCACACTTACTTTAGCTAATCTCTTTCTTTGTATATACCTGGAGAAGCTCTTACTACTTGCTGTTATTTTATTAACAGTTTACCTTCGTAATGAATTCTCCCCTGCTTTTCAGTCATCTACTGCTGTTTTCTCAAAGAAGAAGCCCAATCCTTCAGCCTACCGCAATTCGTTGCCATGTTGCATGTCTTTGATTGGCTGCTCTCCTGGACTGGCTTTGTTAATCACGAGTAGTTCTTCCTTCTCATTAAGTCCTTCTTTTTGACCAGGATAAATTTTTGTTCAGCATAATGAAATAACTGTTTAAATATCTGCCATTGCTCATCCATTGATTTCCCTCTTATTTAGCAACCCACTTTAGATAACTCTTTCTTCATAACTTTTTGATTGTGTTTATTTAAATTGAGAACACTGTATTGAGACCTAAGTTGCTCACCTTCAAGGTGAATTTGTAGTTTTGCCTTGTACTGTTTGCTATTCTTTAGATTATTCTTAACCTTTAATTAAAGCTACCTCATTAAACATTATTAGATCTAAAATAGAGTCATACAGTCATACAGCAGTTGTGCAATGTATTGGTTTAAGAAATGATCCTTGATCTCAACAAACTTGCTTCAGTGTTACCCTTATTCATCTGATTTATCTAGACAAGATGCAGATTTAAATTGACCATGATAATTGTAGTATCTTTCCTCTATATATATATATATAAACAGTCATCGAGAGGTACAGACTCTTCAGTCCAGCTCATCTATGCCAACTGGATGTCCTACATTAATTTAATCCCATTTTGCAGTTTTTGGCCCATATCTCTCCAAACCCTTCCTATTCATATACCCATCCAGATGCCTTCAAGTGCTGTAATTGTACCAGCCTGCACCACTTCCTGCAGCAGTTCATTCCATACATGGTATCACCTTGTGTGTGAAATTTATTTTTCCCTGAGGTCCCTTTTAAATCTTTCCCCTCTTATTTTAACCAATGCCCTCTTTTGTTGGACTCCCCACCCTCTTAAAAAGACCTTGACTATTTACTCTATCTGTGTCCCTCATGATTTTATAAACTTCTATAAGGTCAACCCTCAGCCTCTGACCCTCCAGAGAAAATAGCCCCAGCCTATACTCCCTATCACTCAAACCTTCCAACCCTGATGAGTTTAATTTTGCTTGATAATATCTCCCACAAAGCACTACAAGACATTTCACTATAATGCTATTGAATGCATGTTGTTATTGCAGTAAATGCATGTTCTTGTCCCTATATTACAGGTGGGATTTCAGCATATAATGCTGGGACAAGAAATGTTCACACTTATGAAAGAATGGATATTGGTACCACTGGAGATGATTATGCTAATGATGTGACTGCAAGAGCCCAATGGCTGAAGAGTAATGGATATTAATTCATCAACATTTTTCTTTCCATTGATACTGGTCTATCTCTGGCAATAATTCCCTTAACATTGCAGTCTATAAAACATCAGAATACTTTTTAATCCTCATACAGTATTATTAAGTAAAGTCAATTAAACTTGGATCTCAAAGAGATGTAATCACCTAAAATGCATTGGTAATAAATATAGACATCAAACATAAAAAGTACACTTGTAATTTTCATTAGTGATGTCCATGCAAATTGGGCTGAAAGGAGTAGGGATTATTTAAAAGCAAGAGATTATGTCAAAACCACTTAGATTCGCACTTTCTACTATTTGTTAAGTTAGCTCAAGGTTGAATTTGCCCAGATACATCTAGACTTCATGTCAATCTGGGCCAAGCCAATTGGTGAGACAGAAAATCGAGAGATGCTCCATTATGCATCGAGTTTATGGATAACTCAATCGTACAGGTCAAAGAACTAAGAGCAATACGGCACAGGAACAGGCCCTTCAGCCCTCCAAGCCTGTGCTGACACATTTTGTCCTTTCATACTATAACTGTTTTCATTTACAGGATCCCATTTCCCTCTATTCCCTTCCTATTCATGTATTCATCCAGGTGCTTCTGGAATGCTGCTGTTGTGTCTGCTTCCACCACCTCCTCTGACAGTGCATTCTAGGCACTCACCACTCTGTGTGTGAAAAATGTGCCTTGCACATCTCTTTGAAGCTCCTTTCTCCCATACCTTGAACCTATTTCCCCTAGTAATTGACACCTCCACCCTGGGAAAATGCCTCATTCTTTCCATTCTATCCATGCCATTTACAATCTTACAAACTTCTATCAGCTCACCCCTCAACTTGCTGCATTCCAGTGAAAACAAACCCAGTCTATCCAATCTTTCCTCATAGCTAAAATCCCCATACCAAAGCGTCCATGTTCTTCTGGTACTGTTGTAACCAGAACTGTATGCAATATTCCAAGTGTGGCTTAACTAAAGTTCTATAAAACCGCAGAATAACTTGCCTATCCTTATACTCCCAATGAAGGGAAACATGCCATAGGCCTTGTTTACTATCTTATCTATCTGCACTGCTGACTTCAGTGATCTGTAGACCTGCACACTGAGATCCCTCTGACATATGGATGGCAAACTGTGGTGTTCTGCAAGGATCAGTGTTGAGACCACAATCTTTCACTCTATCCACTAATGATCTAGATGAAGGGACTGGGATCGGTGCTGGGCCCTCTATTTTTCGTCATTTACATAAATGATTAGGATGCGAGCATAAGAGGTACAGTTAGTAAGTTTGCAGATGACACCAAAATTGGAGGTGTAGTGAAAATCGAAGAGGGTTACCTTAGATTACTACAGGGGTCTGGACCAGATGGGCCAATGGGCTGAGAAGTAGCAGATAGAGTTTAATTCAGATAAATGCAAGGTGCTGTGTTTTGGGAAAGCAAATCTTAGCAGGACTTATACACTTAATGGTAAGGTCCTAGGGATTGTTGCTGAACAAAGGGACCTTGGAATGCAGGTTCATAGCTCCTTGAAAGTGGAGTCACAGGTGGATAGGATAGTGAAGAAGGCGTTTGGTATGCTTTCCTTTATTGTTCAGAGTGTTGAGTACAGGTGTTGGGAGGTCATGTTGTGGCTGTACAGGACATTGGTTTGGCCACTGTTGGAGTATTGCATGCAATTCTGGTCTCCTTCCTGTTGGAAAGATGTTGTGAAACTTGAGGATTCAAAAAAGATTGACAAGGACGTTGCCAGGGTTGGAGGATTTGAGCTATAGGGAAAGGCTGAACAGGTTGGGGCTATTTTCCCTGGAGCATCGGAGGCTGAGGGGTGACCTTATAGAGGTTTACAAAATTATGAGGGGCATGGATAGGATAAACAGACAAAGTCTTTTCCCTGGGTTGGGGGAGTCCAGAACTAGAGAGCATAGGTTTGGGGTGAGAGGTGAAAGATATAAACGAGACCTA
Organism: Hemiscyllium ocellatum; assembly: GCF_020745735.1. NCBI lineage: Eukaryota > Metazoa > Chordata > Chondrichthyes > Orectolobiformes > Hemiscylliidae > Hemiscyllium > Hemiscyllium ocellatum. Next base: position 11,463,852 of record NC_083411.1, read on the forward strand.
CGGGGCAACTTTTTCACACAGAGGGTGGTACATGTAGGAAAGAGCTGCCAGAGGATGTGGTGGAGGCTGGTACAATTGCAACATTTAAAAAATATCTGGATGAGTATATGAACAGGAAGGGGTTGGAGCGATATGGGCTGGATGCTGGCAGGTGGGATTAGTTTGGGTTCGGATACCTGGTCGGCATGGACGGGTTGGACCGAAGGGTCTGTTTCCATGCTGTACATCTCTATGATTCTATGACTCTATGACTGAGGGCATTCTAGGTAATTTTGTAGGCAATACAAAGATAGGTAGAGGGACAGGTAATATTGAGGAGATGGGGAGGCTGCTGAAGGATTTGGACAGGTTAGGAGAGTGGGCAAAGAAATGGTAGATGGAGTACAACACGGGAAAGTGTGAGGCCGTGTACTTTGATAAGAAGAGTAGGAGCATGGGCTATTTTCAAATGGGGGAAGAAATTCAGACATCTGAAGTGCAAAGAAACTTGGGAGTTCTAGTCCAGGAGAAAGTGAGGACTGCAGATGCTGGAGATCAGAGCTGAAAATGTGTTGCTGGAAAAGCGCAGCAGGTCAGGCAGCATTCAAGGAGAAGAGAGTCAATGTTTCAGTCATGAGCCCTTCTTCAGGAATGAGGAAAGTGTGTCCAGCAGGCTAAGATAAAAGGTAGGGAGGAGGGACTTGGGGGAGGGGCGTTGGAAATTCGATAGGTGACTCACCTTGACCTCCTTCCACCTATCGCATTTCCAACGCCCCTCCCCCAAGTCCCTCCTCCCTACCTTTTATCTTAGCCTGCTGGACACACTTTCCTCATTCCTGAAGAAGGGCTCATGCCCGAAACGTAGACTCTCCTGCTCCTTGGATGCTGCCTGACCTGCTGCGTTTTTCCAGCAACACATTTTCAGTTCTAGTCCAGGATTCTCTCAAGGTAAACCTGCAGATTGAGTCATTAGTTAGGAAGGCAAATACAATGCTGGCATTTAGTTTGCGAAGACCTGACTACAAAAGCAGAGATCTGCTTCCGAGGCTCTATAAGGCTCTGGTCAGATCACAATTGGAGTATCGTGTGCAGTTTTGTGCTCCATATCTCAGGAAGCATGTACTGGCCATGGACCATGTTCAGAGAAGGTGTGTGAGAATGGTCCCAGGAATGAAAAGCTTAACATATGAGGAACTTTTGAGGACTCTGCATCGATATATGATGGAGTTTAGGAGGATGAGGTGGGATCTAATTGAAACTTTCAGACTATTGCATGGCCTGGACAGAATGGATGTTGGAAAGATGTTTCAATTGGGAGGAGAGATGAGGACCAGAGGGCACAGCCTTAAAGTGAAGACCTTTTAGAATGGAGTTGAGGAGAATCTTTCTCAGGCAGAGGGTGGTGAATCAAAGGAATTCACTATCACAGAAAGTTGTGGAGGCCAGGTCATTGAGTACATTTAAAACAGAAACAGATAGGTTCTTGGTTGTCAAAAGGATCAAGGGTTACAGGAGAAAGCAGGAAAATGGGGTTGAGAAACTTCACGGCCATGGTTGAAAAGTAGAGCAGACTCGGTAGCCTATTTTCTGCTCCTGTGTCTTATGTCTTATTTCAATACTTCTAAGGGTTCTGGTATTCACTATACAATTTCCACCTCTACTTGGCCTTCTAAAATGCATCACCTCACATTTCTCTGGATTATACTCCATCTGCCATTTTTCTGCCCAATCTTGCTCACTATCAGCAACTCCACCAATCTTTGTATCATCCACAACTTCCTAATTCGACCAGCTATGTTTTCCTCCAAATTATTTATGTGCACAATGAACAGCAGAGATCCCAGCACTGATCCTGGAGTCACAACACTCCATTCCAAAATGCATTTTTCCACCGCTACCCTCTGTCTCCTGTGATGAAGCCATCTTGCCAGCTCACTCCAAGATCATTTGACTTCACCTTCTGTCCTAGTCTGCCATGAGGAACCTTGTCAAAGGCTTTAGTGAAGTCCATGTGAACAACATCAACTGCTTTTCCCTCATCAATCATCTCTGTCACTTCCTCAAACAAACTCAATCAATTTGGTGAGGCATGACCTCCCCCACACAAAACCATGCTGTCCATCATCAATAAGTCAACTTGCTTCTAAATGTGTATAGATCTTGTTCCTGAGAATCTTTTCCAATAATTTCCACACCAGCAGCATGGGCCTTATAGGCCTGTAATTTCCAGGATTATCCCTGCTATCTTTCTTAAACAATGAAACAACATTAACTATGGAATATAATATGGGAAAGTGGGAGGTCATGCAGTTTGGTCGGAAGAATAGGGGCATAGACTATTTTCTAAATGGGGATAAAATTCAGAAATGTGAAGTGCAAAGGGACTTGGGAGTCCTGGTCCAGGATTCTATTAAGGTAAACTTGCAGGTTGAGTTTAGAAAGGCCAATGCAATGTTAGCATTTATTTCAAGAGGACTAAAATGTAAAGCATGGATGTACGTCTAAGGCTTTGAAAGGCTCTGGTCAGACCACATTTAGAGTTTTGTGAGTAATTTAGGATCCCATCTCTCAGACAGGATGCACTAGCCCTGACGCAGGTGCAGAGGAGATTCATGAGAATGACCCAGGGATGAAAGGCTTAACATATCATTGAATCATAGAATCCCTAGTGTGGAAACAGGCCACTTGGCCCAACAAGTCCATACCGACCCTCCAAAGTGTAACCCAACCAGACCTGTTCCCTGCCATTACTCTACATTTCCCCTCTTTAATGCACCTAACCTACACACCCCTGAACACTACAGGCAATTTACCAAGGCCAATTCACCTGACCTGCACACCTTTGAATGAGGGAGAAAACCAGAAAATCCCGAGGAAACCAATGCGTGCTCAGGAAGAACGTGGAAACTCCACACACACTGTCACCCGATACTGGATCAAACCCGGGTCCCTGGATGAAGACTCTGGGTAAAAATTGGATGAAATTTAGTGGGATGAGGAGGGATCTAATTGAAACTTACAGAATGCTGAATGGCCTGGACAGAGTGGACATTGGGAAGATGTTTCCATTGGCAGGAGAGACTAGGACCCAACGGCACAGCTTTTGAACAGAAATGAGGAGAAACTTCTTCAGCCAGAGGGTGGTGAATCTGTGGAATTCACTACCACAGAAGGCTGGAGGCCAGGTCACTGATATATTTAAAACAGAGATAGATAGGTTTTTATTATCAATGGGATCAAAGGTTATGGGGAGAAGGTGAGAGAATGGGTTTGAGAAACTTATCAGCCATGATTGAATGGTGGAGAAGACTCGATGTACTGAATGGTCTAATTGTGGCTCCTATGTTCTATGGTCTATTCTCCAGTCCTCTGGGATTCACTTGTGGCCAAAGAGGATACAAAGATGTCTTTCAATGCTCCACCAATTAGTTCTCTTGCTTCCCTCAACATTCTGGGATCGATCCCATCAGAACCCAGGCACTCTACCTGAATTCATTTTAAGGCACAGGCCACCTCTTACTTTTGGCTTAGAAATTCGACATTCCCTTCCCTGAGACTATCCTCCACAAATTTCTGAGGATATGGGGAGAAAGTAGGAACAGAGTCCTGATTTGGTTAATGATCCATGATCATGTTGAATGGTGGAGGAAGCTCGATGGGCCGAGTGGCCTACTCCTACTCCTATATTCTTATTCTAAATCTTTCTTACATATCTGAAAGAAAATATTTCATTTTTTTTTGCATCTTTCTTGACCTCCACGTGTCCTAAAGTGCTTGACAACCAAAGAAATACATTTTGCAGCATATTTCCTATTGTGATGCTGACAGCATAGATGCAACAAACAAGAATGTAAAAATGACGAGATAATCCAACTTTTTTTTCGGCTGTGGGTTGAGCAATAAAGTGACACTAGGAGAGTTCCAGATCCTGGATAGCATTATCTCTCAGATCTGATGCGAAACATTAACAACAATAACAAGAAAGGAATGATTGGAATGCACATTTTGCTGATGCTGATGACATCTTACTCTATTGTATTATCTGGTCATAACATTCACAGAAAACAGCAGCTAATCCTGGGAGATAGTCCTGTGAAGGGGAAGAATTTAAGCAGTTTCCAAGCTGAGTCAATACACAGGCATTTACTTAATATAGAAAGCCAGTTAAGCACCATTTGACAAAAATAGGAACATTCACTCCTAATTCGCTGTACAGTTTGAATGCATAAATTAAAATCCTTTTAAACTGCAGGCTCAGCTTCAATATACAATGAAATCTATTCTACTCTCAAACACAAACAGAAAGTGCTGGAGAAACTCAGCAGGTCTGGCAGCATCAGTGGAGAGAAAACCGAGTCCAGTAAGCCTTCTTTAGAAACCCTCAGGATTCTTGGCTCAAAGCAGAGGCAACTCCAGTTTATTTGTAATCCCTCATCCCTGGAGCTATTCCAGTGAAACCCTTCTAAACCCTCACTAAAGCCTCTGAAGTAGAAAGCCCAGTGAGAATAAGATCAAACTGTTCTATAGAAGTTCAGCAAAATCTTTTCAGTTTTTCACTCTGTGCTTATACTTATGAAGTCTCTCAAAAGTTTGAGATTTTGGAGAAGATTTGTAGCTCAGGAGGTGGATCAGGTTGTTAATTTGCTCGCTAAGCTGGTGGGTTTGTTCTCAGATGTTTCATTACCATACTAGGTAATATCATCAGTGAGCCTCCAGTGAAGCATTGGTGTTCTGTCCCACTTGCTACTTATGGGTCCTTGTTTGTTGTGGTGGGTGATATCATTTCCGGTTCTGTTTCTGAGAAGTTGGTTAAAGAGATTCAAATCTATGCGTTTGTCAATGGAGTTCCGGTTTGAATGTCAGGCCTCTAGGAATTCCTACCCTTGCCTTTGTTTAGCTTTTCCCAGGATGTATTGTCCCAGTCGAACTGGTGTAGCTCTTCGTCTGTGTTTATGGAAACCTGTGATAGTTGGTCATGTCATTTCGTGGCTAGTTGGTGTTCGTGTATCCTGGTGGCTGGTTTCCTGCTGGTTTGTCCAATGTAATGTTTGGTGCATTCCTTGCAGGGTATTTTGTTTATTGAGTTCGTTATGCTGGCTGTGGGTATAGGGGTCCTTGAAATTCATCAGTAGTTGTTTCAGTGTGGTAGTAGGTTTGTGAGTTAGCATACTTAGACAATTCCTCATGAAGTTAAAGGACCCCGTACCCACAGCCAGCAAAATGAACGTGATATACAAAATACCCTGCAAGGACTGCACCAAACATTACATTTGACAAACCGGCAGAAACCAGCCACCAGGTTACACAAACACCAACTAGCCTCCAAAAGACATGGTCAACTATCATTGTCATCCATACACACAGATAAAGAGGGACACCAGTTCAGCTGGGACAATACATCCATCCTAAGACAGGCCAAACAGAGACATGCATGGGAACTCCGAAAAGCCTGGCATTCAAACCGGAAGTCCATTAACAAATGTATAGGAGATTCAAGATGGCGGCGACTCAGCAAGTCTGAGCCTATAGTGCTCCTTCCAAGACTTGGGCAAAGTGGATCTCCCACCCCCACCACACTCACCAAATTATCTAAAATAGCTCTTATTTAATATAATTAGTTGTTTGGTAGTGTTAGTATTAAATTTAAATAATCTAATCTCTTAGGAAAAATGACTAAAGGGAGGAGAGCCCACAGCTCTCAGAAAGCAGGGACCCCTCCCCTACCTTCTCTCTCTCCAGCTGCAGCAGAGGCATCCACAGCCGCCCCGGGGGACTTACCGATGGAAACAAGCCTTGTAGAGATGATTACCAAGCTGGATGCGAAGATCGATGCCTTCATCGAGGAGTCCCAACATCGCTGAGAATCGCTCTCGGCCGCACTGCAGATGCACGGCCGAGACATTCAGGAACTGGAGCGCCGAGTCGGAGGGGCTGAGTTAAAGGCCGCGACCTCGGAGACCGCAGCTCAATCGGCTGCCGACCAGGTCCAGACTCTCGAACAACGAGTCCGGACCTTAGAGAATTACATCGACGCCCTCGATAATCGAGGTCGTCGAAAAATATTCGTTTGCTGGGCCTTCCCGACCCGAACGGGAAGAGAAAGGCCAGCTCACAGCATTCCTGGAGCAGTGGTTGCCACAATTTTTGGATCTGGAGGGTGGATCAGGCCAGGTGTGGGTAGAATGGGCCTACCGGGTTGCAATACGCGGGCCTGGCTCGAACCAGCGCCCACGCCCGGTCCTGTTCCGGCTGCAGAGCTATAGGGAGAGGCAGATACTCCTAGATGCCTCTAGAAATCTTGGAAAAGATCCTAAAGCCATGATCTATAAAGGATCCAAGATCATGTTATTTCAGGACTTCTCCCCGGCTTTGGCCCAAAGGAGGAAGACGTTCGATGAGGTGAAGAAGTGTTTAAGGGACTCAAATATTCAATACACCTTACGCTACCCAGCGACGTTATGTTTTAACCACGAAGGATCCAGGTATAATTTTAGATTGCCAGAAAAGGCTAAGGAATTTTTGGACTCTCTTAAATAAATTGTAACAGACAATGTATGTTGGCTTGCCTTTTCCCCACTCCGATTTATATCCCCCCGACTTTTTTTCTTTTTCCTATCTTACTGTTTATTATTATCTCGGGGGTGGGGGGAAGAGGGAATTACTTATTTGCTCTCCATTTAACGATTTTCTCCATCCCCCTTAGGGTTTTTTTAAAATTTTATTATTATACGTATGTATGTGTGTATGTATATATATATGTGTATGCATGTATGTGTATATATGTATATATATAAACCGGGGGGTTTAGTTAAGGTTGGTGGGGAGAGGTGGTTACCTTATTCTATTTTAGTTTTGCCTCTAGGAGCGGGGTTATTTTCCCTTGCTATTTTATATTATTATATTTAATTGTAATTTGTTGAAGTTGTAATTCTATAGTTATATATGTTTATACATGGTATTGATACTACCAAATATACTTAGGTGTGGGTGGGGGGTGGGGGGGTGGGATGCTCACTGTTAACTCTAGCTCGGTATTATATCTGAATTCTCCTCATCCTATTAAGGAGCGCCTGGGTCAAGGGTGGGGCACTGGTTGGGAGAGGATATGATGGACTGTTGGAAAAGAAGTGATACCCCCTGGGAACAAGGGGGATAATCTCCATTCAAATATGTTTTATAATTTTTTTTATTATTGAGAAATAGTTTCCTTTTTATCATACTGTTATGAGTGTATTAGAGAACCTTTATTTTTGTAAATTCTATATGCTCTTTGCTCGGGATGTTTTAGATAGGGTCTCCCCTCCCGGGGGGTCTCGGATTTACCTGGATAATTATGGTTGATCAGTCGGCAAAGTGGTACACCTGGAATGTCAAATAGGAAGAGATTATTTTCTGTTCTCTCTTTGCATATAAGGAAAAATATTTTGGTAAACTGGGTGGTTGAAGGTTCCCCTGGATTTTCAAATTGGCATAGATTAATCATGGAATGTACTCCCCTTGACTTCCTTATAAATATGGTGCACCGAAAGACCGAATTATTTTTTTATAAAATATGGCAGCCCTTTTACATAGATATTTTGGCTATCCTAACAAGGGCTTTTATCTAATTGAGATTACAGATATGGCTGGTCCGGGGCCCCTTGGGAGAGGAATCCCATATGAATACGGGTTTTGTTATATATGATGTTAACACATTCCGAGCAAGTATTTTAATATCCAACTTCTATGTTAATCGTTGGGGGGTTTTTAGACCCCCACCTCTATTTGTTTTCTCTCATTTTCTCTTATTTGAAAGATGTAAGTGACTCAATTACACACTCTGGCTAATTGTAGGTTAGATTAGTAGTTAATTGAGTTTTGTTTTTTCTCTTTCAGTATTTTTCTTTTGTCAAATTTTGATGATTGTATATTTAAGATTTACTTCTATATTAATGTTTGTACTTGAGAGTTTTGTTTATTTTTGTAAATTTGTTAAAATGTTAAATTTCTAATAAAAATATCTATAAAAAAAAACAAATGCATAGATTTGACCCTCTTTTACTGACCTCTCATAAACAGAACTGGGAATGATATCACGCACCACAACAAACCAAGACCCATATAGCAAATGGGACAGTACACCAATGCTTCACTGGAGGCTCACTGATGATATTACCGAGCATGATGACGAAACATCTGAAAACAAGCCCACCAGTTCAGCGAGCAAACCAACAGCTTTCAGTCTCATATACTTTCCAAACATACATTACACATAATTCATATTCTGCAGTCCGCTCTGCATCTTTGAAATTTAAGCAATATCCAGATAGCAACATCCAAAAGACTTGAACTACACAAGTACTGCAAACAGAAACCCCACATACAAATGTGAATATATTGAACTCAGATTGGCACATCCACTTAGCACATAGTTACTGGTTTCACTTTCAAGTTCTAAAATGCCATTTTTTCTGATAAATGTGCATTAATTTGTTATTGTCAGAGAATTCCTCCAGTATGAAACAAGCCATTTGGCCCAACAGGTCGACACTGAGTCTCTGAAATCCCACCCAGACTTAGCCCCTCACCACATCCCTATATTTCCCACAGCTAATTCATTGAGCCTGCACACCATGGGCAACTCAGCATGGCCTATCCACCTGACCTGCACATCTTTGGACTGTGGGAGTAACTGGAGCAGCTGGAGAAAACACATGCAGACATGGGGAGTATGTACAAACTTCACACAGAGAGTTGCCAGAGGCTGGAAGGCCTGACAGCAGTAGGGAGCCAGGTTCGATTCCAGCCTGTTTGGAGTTTGCACATTCTCCCTGTGTCTGCATGGGTTTCTTCCAGGTGCTCTGGTTTTCTCCCACAGTCCAGGGGTGTGCTGGTGAGGTGGATGGGCCAGGCTGAGTTGTCCATGGTGTGCAGGCTTGGTGAATTAGCCATGGGAAACACAGGGATAGGTTATGGGGCTAAGTCTGAGTTGGATGCTCTTTCAAGAGTCGGTGTGGACTTGTTGGGCCAAAGGGCCTGTTTCCACACTGTAAGGATTTGATTATTCCAATAGCTGCACAAGTGGGCTTTAACAGAAAATTACATTTTACAGTAAGTGACAAATATTTTCTCATTTTAAATTAAAATTAACAAGTTATAAATTTCTAACATTGAGCACATCAACCGCCATTTGTGCCATGAATTCATTTTATTCCGAATACTATATCCCTTTGAGGAAACAGCCTTTAGGTTTGCCTTTTTACCAGTTTTGGAAAAAGATTGCGGCCATTGATCCTCAACTACTTTTCCTCTAAAGTCATTTCTCAGTCTGCTCCTGGCAGCTCTGCCCCCATTTTTTTGTAATTTCCCTTATTTAAGTTTAGCACAGTTGTTTCTGACCAATGTTTCTCACTGTCAAACTAAATAGCATGTGACACAATTTATAGTCACGGGTTCTGAGGGAATTCTTTACTCTGAGATCATTTAATAAACTTGTCACATTATGAGATTCCAACTAGGTTGACTGCTAGCTATTCCACAATATATTATGGGTGGCACTGTGGCTAGCACTGCTGCCTCACAGGACCAGCGTCCCAGGTTCAATTCCTGCCTTGGGCAACTGTCTGTGTGGAGTTTGCACGTTCTCCCCGTGTCTGCATGGGTTTCCTCCTGGTGTTCTGGTTTCCTCCCACAGTCCAAAGGTGTGCAGGTCAGGTGGATTGGCCATGCTAAATTGCCCATAGTGTTAGATGCATTAGTCAGAGGGAAAATGGGTCTGGGTGGGTTTCTCTTTGGAGGGTCGATGAGGACTGGTTGGGCTGAAAGGCCTGTTGCCACACTCTAGGGAATCTAATCTAATCTATTGTTCTCAGAATAGACTCTGTGAGTTTTTCCTCGTTGTTACCTCTGCCAATTTGATTTTCCTAATTTATATGGAGATTGAAATCACTCTGATTAATGTACTCCCTTTATTATGTCTTGCATTATCACCTGATTTATTTTCAGTCCTACAGAATAGCTGCTGTTAGGGAGCCAATAGTTGCTCCCACAAGTGCCTTCCTCTGCTCGTTTGTACTTACCTCCACCTATATATATTCTAAACCTTCAATCAAAGACAATTTATTGTTATCATACTTATTCCAACTTGTCCTAACAAAGCCACCCAACACGTGTTCCTTTCTCTTGTCCTTTTCAAATGCCACCCTCCCCGAAATATTTAGTTCTCAGCTTTGAGCTCCTCATTACCATTTCTATATAACAGCTACAAGATCATAGAAATCAACCTCTCATTTGTGCCATTAATTCATTTATTTGAGAAAGCAGCCATTAAGTTTGCCTTTTTGCCATTTATTTTTTTTAAATTTTGACCCTATTTGTTACTTTTGTTTGTATCTTCTGTCTCTTGCAATCCCACTCTGGGAACATTATCTAAATAGCTGCCTTGGAATTCTGCCACGTCTTTCTCTTTGTAATATTCTACCAATACCTATCCTCCACCTGGTTATTTTAAAGCCTTCTCTAATACTCTAATTATTCAATTCAGACAGGTCACTAGTCCCAAAACAGTTTAAGTGAAACTCATCCAACCAGAAAAGTTCCATTGTACACCTGTACTGCTATTGCCTCATGAACTGAAACCCATTCCACCCCTGCCAAGCTTTTGAGCCAGACATTTAAAGCCTTGACTTTATTTACCCTATGACAGGATGTCCAAACCTCAGGCAGTAATCTGAAAATTATTAACTTGGAGGCACTGCTTTCGAATTTAGTTCCTAAGTGTTGAAATTCTTTCAGCAGAACCTCCTTTCTAGTCTTATCAATGTCATTGGTATCAATGTCTATAACAACCAGTGGATCCTTTGTCCACCTCAATCAAAGTTCTTCTCCAGTCATCAGGAAATTTCCTTAACCCTGACACTTGACAAGCAACAAGGCCTTTGGAACACATGCTCATCACTACATCAAAAGGGCTTAGACGCCAAATTATACAATTAGACTTTTCCTTACCACTACTCCATTCCTGATTCCTTTAGCCTTTTGAATGGCACCCTGCATCATGGTGAACTGGTCAGTTTGCTCATCCTTCCTGCAATCTCCATCTCATCCATACAGCTTGTAGGAACCTGGTACCTGCTGGACAATTGTGAGGTGAAGACTCTTCACATGTGACTCCCTGCATTCCATATCTACCCCACTTGCAGTCAGCTGCCCTAACCCCACACTGGTCCATAACCACAGACCAAATTTGAATTTAAATTACCCAGAGGTGTGTAGGCTTTCTGAAGTAAAGGGTCTAGCTAACTATCCCCTTCTCTAATGTTGTGCAACGTCTGAAGCTCAAAATCCAGCTTCTCGACACGGATCTAAAGGTCTCAAGTTGCAAACATTTACTAGAAATGTGTTCAGCCTCGATCGATTGGTATTCAGCCCAGCACACATCACCCCTCCTGCCACAACTATCATATTTGATGGAATTGGTAAGTTACTGCTCTTCACACTTTACTGTAAATCTTTCTTTAAAAATAGGGGGGAACTTCAGTGTGAAAAGATTCTGAATAATTACCAAGAGCATTCTATTCTGATGACATATCCGGTATTTGTGTAACTTCCAGCCACAGCCCAGTTCATTTGATTTCCTATGTGACAGCAGCAATGTGCACAGTAATTGGTGAGTATTTCTTCTGATATTCCGTTAGGCATTCATATTTCAAATTAATGTTAAGAGTCAAAATATGCAATGGGTAGCATATTCTGATCAGTAAGTTCAAGAATTGTAGGATAGACAGGTAGGGGGCTGCAAGAACACAGCAAGCCAGCAGCCGGAGGTGGAGAAGTCGATGTTTCAGATGTAACCCGTCTTAAGGAGGCAAGCATTGAGAATCTTAAATGCGGGGATAGAACAGACAGATCAAATGCCTTGTTCCTGTACTTTTGCTTTTAATGCCATTTTCTATGCATTAATTTGAAAGTTAACATTAAAATGTAATTTTAAGATGGCGGGAAATAATGTTTTACAAGGAGTAAGTACTGTTTCTGTACTCTCATAGCTATGAAACTGATGAAAGAATTTACTCCAATAACAACAATTCTGGCTGAAATCAATTGCCCAGCAGAGTCAAAAGTCCCTTTCCCCTCCAAAGGTCCCCTTCTCCTCCAAAGGTGTCACTCCTCATGGCATTGCTCTACGCTAACAGTCACACTGTAGTTCCCTCCTCTGCCCCGACAGATACAGAGGGGCAGGGAACGTTAGCCAGAAGCAAAGCTACTTCAAATGCCCCTATAATCGGTAATACAGAAGGAAAAACTTTGGGATATGGACAGGAGGCATGAAATGATGAGGAGGAAACAAAGGGAACTCAGGATGTTAGCTCATTTCTTTGTTCTCTTTACTGAGCCAGTCAGAGAGTATTAAGCACTCGCCAGTTTCATGCTGTCCTATACTTTTGCACTTATCATTCCAACTTTATTTGGTATGGTAAAGGAGAACATTGGGTAACTAGTTGTATAGTCTCATTATGCTACACTGGTCACAACATTTGTGTGAAAAGAAATGCAAACAAGTGTGGAAGATTGAAAGTTTGTAGCACTGGATGTTGCAGTAACAGTTGCTCAATGATGTTATGTCCAATTTACACAATCAATAATCATGGCAGTGCAGCCTCTTTAGATCACAAGACATTATATTGGCAGTTGATCTGTCTGCTTTATCTGACGGTCTGTGCATCCCATAGCCCTGATGTTTATAGGCAACAGGAGCTGAGATGGATCTGGCAGCCATGTTGGTTCATTGTCCCTTCCCACGACAACACAGATTGGGGCATCTTAACAATGACACAGTTGGAAAAGGACAGGAACATAGGTGGATAGGCAATTTCCATGATTAAAAATCCAATTACAGACGATGTGTCAATATAGGTTGACCCCACCCCATTTCTCCATTACGATCGAGGCACCAGCAACAAAGGGAGGTAACCTCCCAGTGATAATCCAGGGATTAAGGATTTTTGAGGTAAAGCGAGTCACCACTAGGGATGTCAGAGCTAGCAACCCAACTTCCTCCAGCGCAGAATCCCCTCTAACAATCGCCCACCACCCCCAACCCCATTGCCTTGAAGAGGAACAGGCTGCTGTACCTCTGGTCAGTAACCAAAGCTTCCCCAACTGCACACGGGGACAACTTGGAGGGGTCTTGTCATGAATTGCAACCCCTTTGTCCAAAAATCAGGGTAACCTTAATTTTCCATCCAATATTTGAAACATTCTAGAGTTCACTTGTACTGATTAAAACTTATATTTTAAAAGCAACATTTAATAAATAATGCCACTCCCTGGCTCTTCCCTCATAGCTCTACTAATTGTTAATCTTTGAATTTTTAATGAAAGGTGATATACAGAATGTCATATAGAGCAGACAGGACATAAGATAGAGAGAAGCTGTTCCTGTGCATACAAGGAGTGAGACGGCATCGATCTACAGTGCTGCGCAAACAATTTCAGAAAAATCTTTGTCACATAGTTTGTAGTTAGGGTATGAAATGCACTGTCTGGAAGTGTGGTGGAGGCAGGTTCAATTGCAGCATTCAAGGGGTGATTATTTGGATTGTGAAGCTGCGCAGGAATATGGTGAAAGGGAAGGAAATTGGCATTAAGTAATAGAACTGGAGCAGGCACAATGGGCCAAGTCACTTCCTTCTGTGCTGTAACACTTCAGTGAGACTGTATCTCCACTGAGAATGGAGATGTTTCTTCTGCTTGACTAGAGTCAGTTACCTCAATGTGGGGAGCACTCCTGGGTCAAATACTCCCCAGAAGCTGCTTTAGCCTTCACCTCACTCAGGATCAGAGGATACATTATGGGCACTACTGCTGCATTTGCTTGGTGTTTGCCACTTTTCCATAACTCAGCCATTTTATCTTCATTGTGCTAGATACCTCCATCTATGGTGATATCACAAAGGTTGATACAACTGGTGCTTCTGATAAAACAGCAAAACAGGACAAGCTGAGTGTAACAGGTGAGGAATCAACATAACTTAACATTTCCATGATTGGTATGCATCTGCAATGTATAGGGATACTTTGAAAGTGAATTCCCATTCACAGTTGTTTTATCAAGTTTTACTCATTCTGCAATTTGCATTCAAAATTGAGACCTTTATTGGAAAATTATGTTGGTCCTATCAGGAATTCTTTTGAACATAGTTTTAATGAGATGATGCTTGGGCTCACAATCTGACCTTTATCCCTTACCCACAGCACTATCCTTTACATGGTGGCATGGTGGCTCAGTGGTTAGCACTGTTGCCTCACTGCACCAGGAGGGTTGGACCAAAGTGTCTGTTTCCATGTTGTACATCTCTATGACTCTCTGAAATCCATGAACAAATTTATAAGAAGCCAGAGAACTGGACAAAAAGAGTACAATTTCCAATCATTTATTTGGGATGGTGGGGTCAGTTTTAATTGTCACGTTGAAAGCATGTATTTTCTGAATATTGAAGCAAACTTAAAGTGCAGGCTTAGCTGCCCGAATGGAAAGGCTGGGACACGGGCTGTTCCAAAATAGTTTCATGAAACAATTGGCTGTTAAAGTGATACCCGAGTTTTGGTTACTGTTTTGACAATGATTCAAATTTAGCCAATGACTTCAAATTATGCCCAGGATACTAAAACTCAATTGAGTTTGAATTTATTATTTTAATGACATTGGATCAATGAGAAGGAATGATGTTGGGGGTATAAAAAACACAGGCCTTTTGAAAATTGAGCAACTGCCACGAACAGCAGAGCAACTACTACAGAGCCGGAGACCTAACTGCCCATCTAAAATCATGCTCTCAAAGAAATTAGGAGACACACTATATCAAAAGGAACCTTTTCTTGTAACTCATACTCACAGCAAACAGAAAGTGAAACACCTAGGGAGATCAGCACATGGAAGACTGAAGACATCAGAGAACCCAGAGACTCTGTGGACATGAAATTAAGTTAATGTAACATCTAATAGTTGTCTTATTGGAACAGAATGTTAATAGGTTGTGTTCAGTTAGGCAAAACAATGTTCAGTTTTTAATAGTGCTGTTTATTTCAGAACTGCAAGGTGGTTCAGTGGTTAGCACTGCAACCTCACAGAGCCAGAGAGCAATGTTCAATTCCACTCTGTCTGTGTGGAGTTCACACATTTTCTGTGTGTCTGCATGGGATTCCTCTGGGTAGTCCAGTTTCCTTCATAGAGTCATAGAGTCAAAGAGATGTACAGCACGGAAACAGACCCTTCAGTCCATCCTGTCCATGCCGACCAGATATCCCAACCCAATCTAGTCCCACCTGCCAGCACACAGCCCATATCCCTCCAAACGCTTCCTATTCATATACCCATCCAGATGCCTCTTAAATGTTGCAATTGTACCAGCCTCCACCACTTCCTCTGGCAGCTCATTCTATTCACGTAGCACCCTCCGCATGAAAAAGTTGCCCCTTAGGTCTCTTTTATATCTTTCCCCTCACACCCTAAATCCATGCCCTCTAGTTCTGCACTACCCGACCCCAGGGAAAATACTTTGCCTATTTACCCTATTCATGCCCCACATAATTTTGTAAACCTCCGTAAGGTCACCCCTCAGTCTCCGACGCTCCAATGAAAGCAGCCCAGTCTGTTCAGCATCTCCCTATAGCTCAAATCCTCCAAAGTCCAAAGATGTGCAGATTAGGGTGGATTGACCATGCTAAATTGACAATAGTGTTAAGTGCATTAGTCAGAGAGAAATGGGTCTGGGTAGGTTAGTTTTCAGAGGGTCGGTGTGCACTTGTTGGGCCAAATGGCCTGTTTCCATACTGTAGGGAATCTAATCTTCCATTCGGAAAATAAGTTATCTTTCTTTACATATTGGAAATTAGGAGGTATCTTTCACTCCTTCACACTGTTAACGGATTACGAGGTGAGGCAAATTTTTCTGGACGTTTAGTTTTAATTAACAGAGAGGTTCTATTTCTCTGTCTGGTGGTTACAGCACACAACACACATGTTAATGCCAAGTGCAGTGCATTAGATTTTTATTTGAATTTCTTTTTCAGGTGTTGCTGCCTCTCATAAGATGATGAGCATGGATTTGAACAGAGTGAACAAGTACAAGACTTTGATTGATAAAGTTGCCTGTGCCAAGCAGATCGATCCAGCCATAATTGGTGCTATCATCTCCCGGGAATCCCGTGGTGGCAATGCCTTAGTAAATGGATGGGGAGACAACGAAAATGGTTTTGGTCTCATGCAGGTAGGCAGCAAGTCACTTTACGAAACCCTGCAAGCAGATCTACATAAATACACAGATATTAGGAACAGAGTTAGGCTATTCAGCCTTTCTGTACCATGGTTGATCGGATTGTGACCTCCAACTCCATATTCCTCCTTCAATAACCAGTGACTCCCTGATCATTACAAACCCAGCTATGAGTGCACCCAGCAGGTCAGACAGCATCTGAGGAGCAGGAATGTCAATACTTCATCAGGAATCCTTCAGCTGGCTTCCAGCATCTGCAGTCTTTATTGTTTCCTCCTCAAACCCAGCTGCGAGCTAGGTTCGATGGTAGATTTTCTGTTTCTGCTAAACCATGGAGGGGGAAAATTGGTGTGAAAGCAGTGATTGGGTATGACAATGATGCAGTGCCCTTCCACACACCAAAGACAAAACATGCAAGTTGTTCCTTGATTCTGGGGCATTCATGAGGCTAAGGTATGGAGTTACACAGAGGAAAGTGTTTCATTGATGTGAAAAGAGTAAGAAATAGTTTATTTCTTTTCAAAGTGGATATTCTAGAGGAATGAGTAGATCATTAAATACCATGCCCTAATTACAATTATACAAGGCATCAGCCCACAGATCAGGATCATTCTTGGGTTGAAGTCATTTGAAAATATAAGCATAGATTCATATATTGATTCTTGCATATTACAATCCAGCTAGCTGTACCCTCATATTGGAAACGCAGATGCATTTAAATATACAACGTGCAAAAGGGCTTTTAAGTTGCAAGATATCAGAAAAACTAAGCAGGATTCCTTCTTGATTTTCTCATTATCTCTTAATTCACTTCATAGGTCATGGCTCATTTTAGTTTCACCCTGAGAGGTGAGCAGAGGCATATTGGTAAAATGCTGAAAAAGATCCTTCTTGCATTGTTACCAGCAGGCGAGTAGGTTTAGAGTTACTGTTTTCAATGGCATTTTATTTCTAGTCATTCATTCCTGGTGTCAGCACTGAAGAAGGAATGATGAAAAGGTGCATTCCTCGGACTGTGGTTGCACCCACAATACTATTAGCAAGGGAGAGCCAAGATTTTCACACTGCAACTGTTAAGGAATGGTAATATAATTCTAAGTCAGAAAGATCTGTGACTTTGAAGGGGAACATGCTGGTGCTTGTATCACTTGTATCTGTCCTTGTCTTTCTAGATGGTAAAGATATATTGTTGAAGAAGACTTATTGAGTTATTGATATGTGTCATCAATGGCACACGAATAGTGAAGGAAGTATATTTTAAGTTGATGTTAGAGATAAATATTAATGGATTCATTTTTGCAGACAAACTAGACCAAGCACCCCTTTAGAAATGGTCCCATGTCTCTTTTGGGAAACATCATGTAACTCTTGAGAGAGAGAAATTGCTCTTTTGGGAGAGTTGAAGGTAACATTGATAGGAATAAAAGGGAAATAAACGCATTGAATTTGTCAAGTAGAGTGGAGCTGTTAAAGGAAGTCAGGAGGCGAGCTAGAGAAGAAGCGTTGTTGAGTGTGTGGAACCTTCTCGGGATAAAGAACAGCAGAGGTCTTTTGCAGGTTTGGGACAGTATGACCCTGAGCTGGGGTAGGGCTGATTGCAGGGAGAGTAGGTGGCAACGCAAGTCTGAGAATTTGGAACAGAGGATCTGAAAAAATGTTGTCAATGTGTCAGGACATTTAAATCTTTGCTATTTAAATTTTTGAAAAAGGCAACTCCATAGCATTAAAAAGAACAATGCTTGCCATTTCATTCTGCCTGTTGACATAAGCCTGGGGATTATCATTGCAGGATTAAAGCTGCATTTTGTAACCTATCATTATCTCAGTGGGATCTTTGTCAGTTCAGAGTTTGATTGACAGCTCCAAGGGATTGTTAATTCTCCAAAGTGGGACTATGAGTACAGATGCATTTTCTTACAAGGATTTAAAGATTATTGCAATAAATTGATTTTTTTAATCAATCGAAGTACTCTTTCAAATGTTGTGGATTCTTCAGTTAGAATTTTAGAATTTAATTTAATTCCATCTCAGATCCTGAGATGTAACCACTTCGCCTCTGTTTTGGAGCCAGGGAGGTAGTGACACCAGTTTAAAAAACTGATCAACACACAGCAAAATCATAAACCATCAGGCAAAGGTCAGTCCTTCAGTGACAGCCTGCATGACAGAAATATCAACGACATGAGTAAGCCATTCAATCTAGTCAGTTTTCCACATTCAATGAGATTGTGACAGATCTATATCTCAGCATTATCTCTGTATCACTTACATAACAGAATTCCATCAATCCAGTCTTGAAAGTTCCAATTGTCCTGCAACATTTAGGGAAGGCCTTGCCCTTCAGCATTGTTACTGCACTTCTGAGGCAGAAACAAATAATTTTCTGGGGCCTTGTCATGACACATGGTGGAATCTCAATTCAATAACAAATCTGGAATTAAGGTGTTAATGATGGACATGAAACTGTTGTTTTTTTTCTCTTCAATCATTCACAGGATGAGGGCATTGACAGCTACTTATTGCCCAGAGGACAGTTGAGAACTAACCACCTTGCTGTGGGTCTGTAGTCACATGTAGGCCATTCCAAACTTCCAGCTCAGCACTGTCCCCATGACTTGTTCTACCTGCCTATCTTCCTTTCCACCTATTCACTCCCCCTTCCCCCCCACACCTCGACCTATCACCTTCATCCCCTCCCCCACTCACTATTGTACTCTATGCTACTTTCTCCCCACACCCACACGCCTATCATTTATCTCTCAGCAACTCCCAGGTAAGGATGATAGTTTCCTTCCTTAAAGGAAACTAGTGAACCAGATGAGGTTTTCCAACAACCAATTCACAGTTATCATTAGACTTTTAATTCCAGATTTTTTTTTATAAAGTGAATTCAAATTCCACCATCTGCTATGGTAGGATTTAAATCCTGGTCCCTAGAGCATTGAGTCTCTGGATGAGTAATCCAGTGATAATATCATTAGGCCATCACCTCCTGATGTTGTTGAATGTCAATAAAAAAAACCCATCTGATTCACGAGTGTCCTTTCGGGTAGGAAAATGTATGTCGAACTTACAAGAAACTCCAGATCTGAGCAATGACTCTCAATTGCCCTTGGAAATGGCCTGGTGCAGACTCTGTTTAAAATCAACAAATATTGACCATGTCAGTGACATCCACATCTCATGCAAGAATACAATGAAATCCAGAATACAACATTGAAATCATCCTGATATTTATGTTTGAATATATTCTCATTGCTCTAAGATCTCTGTGCATGGAAAAGAAATGTAATGTTTATTTCAGGTTGACAAAAGGTGGCACAGAATAGTTGGAGAGTGGGACAGCGTGGAGCACCTACAACAGGCTACTGAGATACTGATAGACATGATTAAATCAATAGCAGCAAAGTTCCCAACTTGGACCAAAGAACAGCAGCTCAAAGGTTTGAGACTTTTCGTTTACATATAGTCCGATAGCAAGGAATTTATCAATAAGAATTCATTCCAACATTAAAGATGTATGTACTGCTTAAGGTCATAAGTAAGCCATTCATCTCCCCAAGTCTGCCCCACCATTTTGATCTGCCTTATGTCTCAAATGCTGTTATGTATCAACTCCCTCCTATATTTTCAATAGTCTAGCTTTAACATACCCCTGGGGTAGAGAATTTCAGACATTCACACTCTCTGGCGGAAAGGAATTCCTTCGCTTCTCAGTTTTAATGCGTGTTCTGCTGTTCTGTAACTATGTCACCTAGTTTGTGATTCACTAACTAGCAGAAACATCTTCATGACATCCAGCCTATCAGGGCCCCTCCGAATTTGAAATCTGTCTATAAAATTACTCGTTATTCTTCTAAATACCAATGAACAGAGGCCTCATCTGCTTGGCTGTTCTTGCAATATCAATTATTCATACCAAGAATCAACTAATTGAGGCGCTGTTGCATTATCTCCTTTGCGTAAAAACGGGTGACCAAAACTGAACACAGTAGTACAGGTGTGGCCAGAACAAAGAGCCTGTATTGTTGTAGTAAAACTTACCATTAAACTCCAACCACCAAGAAACAAAGGTCAAAATTCCATTTGCCTTCTTAACTACTTGTTGAATCTGCACGCAACTATTTGTATTTCATGCACAGGGAAAATCAGATCCCTCTGAGCTGAACTTTCTTTAGTGATACTGTGCTTTGTTATTCTTCCTTCACAGTGCATGACCTCACACCTCCCCACATTCAATACCATCTTTATAGACATTCACTCAACCCATTCAAATCTCCTTGCAGACAACTCACATTTTCATCATGCCCTCCTTGTATTATCAGTCAACATGGATTTATGACAGTCTGTGTCCTCTTCCACATTAGCATACAGACAGTAAATAATTGAGGCCTAAGGACTGATCCTCATGACACTCCAAGTGTTACATCTTTCCAACCTGAAAAAGACCCATTAATCTCAACTCTCTTTTTTCCTTCGTGTTACCCAATGCTTAATCCATTACCCCAATTTTGTGAGCTTCTACCTTTGCAATAAACTTTTATGTGACATCTTCAAAAATGCCTTCTGGAAATCCAAATGCATCACATTGAGCGATTCACCTTGATCAACTCCTCAAAGAGCCCAAAGATAGTTGTCAAATATGATTTTCTTTTAACAGAACTATGGTGACTCTGGTTGCATTATGCTTTTCTCAATGCCATACTATTTCTTCCTTAATAATGGATTGTAACATTGTCCCAATGACAGATATTGTTTGGGTAGCCTATTGTTTCCTGCTTTCTATTTCCCTCCCTTCTTGAACAGAGGTGTTACATTAACAGTTTGTCAGTCTGCTAAAGTCCTCCCAAAAACCAGTGAGTTCTGAAATCTTCCTTCCACTATCTCTACCGGCACTTCCTTTGAAACTCTTAGAAGCGGGCTTCAAGTCTTCGTGACTTGTCCACCTTTAGTACCATTAATTCATCAAATACTTCTTCTTACATGATAAAGACTGTTATAAAACCTTTTGTAATATTGGCGTTTTGCTTGTGTGTTACTTTGGGATATTTGTAATATCTGCTATTGGGAAAACCAATCTGAAATCTTGGTCTTAATTACTTTCCATTTCCCTGTTATTAACCCCAAATTGCATCTTGCAAATCCCACACTTACTTTAGCTAATCTCTTTCTTTGTATATACCTGGAGAAGCTCTTACTACTTGCTGTTATTTTATTAACAGTTTACCTTCGTAATGAATTCTCCCCTGCTTTTCAGTCATCTACTGCTGTTTTCTCAAAGAAGAAGCCCAATCCTTCAGCCTACCGCAATTCGTTGCCATGTTGCATGTCTTTGATTGGCTGCTCTCCTGGACTGGCTTTGTTAATCACGAGTAGTTCTTCCTTCTCATTAAGTCCTTCTTTTTGACCAGGATAAATTTTTGTTCAGCATAATGAAATAACTGTTTAAATATCTGCCATTGCTCATCCATTGATTTCCCTCTTATTTAGCAACCCACTTTAGATAACTCTTTCTTCATAACTTTTTGATTGTGTTTATTTAAATTGAGAACACTGTATTGAGACCTAAGTTGCTCACCTTCAAGGTGAATTTGTAGTTTTGCCTTGTACTGTTTGCTATTCTTTAGATTATTCTTAACCTTTAATTAAAGCTACCTCATTAAACATTATTAGATCTAAAATAGAGTCATACAGTCATACAGCAGTTGTGCAATGTATTGGTTTAAGAAATGATCCTTGATCTCAACAAACTTGCTTCAGTGTTACCCTTATTCATCTGATTTATCTAGACAAGATGCAGATTTAAATTGACCATGATAATTGTAGTATCTTTCCTCTATATATATATATATAAACAGTCATCGAGAGGTACAGACTCTTCAGTCCAGCTCATCTATGCCAACTGGATGTCCTACATTAATTTAATCCCATTTTGCAGTTTTTGGCCCATATCTCTCCAAACCCTTCCTATTCATATACCCATCCAGATGCCTTCAAGTGCTGTAATTGTACCAGCCTGCACCACTTCCTGCAGCAGTTCATTCCATACATGGTATCACCTTGTGTGTGAAATTTATTTTTCCCTGAGGTCCCTTTTAAATCTTTCCCCTCTTATTTTAACCAATGCCCTCTTTTGTTGGACTCCCCACCCTCTTAAAAAGACCTTGACTATTTACTCTATCTGTGTCCCTCATGATTTTATAAACTTCTATAAGGTCAACCCTCAGCCTCTGACCCTCCAGAGAAAATAGCCCCAGCCTATACTCCCTATCACTCAAACCTTCCAACCCTGATGAGTTTAATTTTGCTTGATAATATCTCCCACAAAGCACTACAAGACATTTCACTATAATGCTATTGAATGCATGTTGTTATTGCAGTAAATGCATGTTCTTGTCCCTATATTACAGGTGGGATTTCAGCATATAATGCTGGGACAAGAAATGTTCACACTTATGAAAGAATGGATATTGGTACCACTGGAGATGATTATGCTAATGATGTGACTGCAAGAGCCCAATGGCTGAAGAGTAATGGATATTAATTCATCAACATTTTTCTTTCCATTGATACTGGTCTATCTCTGGCAATAATTCCCTTAACATTGCAGTCTATAAAACATCAGAATACTTTTTAATCCTCATACAGTATTATTAAGTAAAGTCAATTAAACTTGGATCTCAAAGAGATGTAATCACCTAAAATGCATTGGTAATAAATATAGACATCAAACATAAAAAGTACACTTGTAATTTTCATTAGTGATGTCCATGCAAATTGGGCTGAAAGGAGTAGGGATTATTTAAAAGCAAGAGATTATGTCAAAACCACTTAGATTCGCACTTTCTACTATTTGTTAAGTTAGCTCAAGGTTGAATTTGCCCAGATACATCTAGACTTCATGTCAATCTGGGCCAAGCCAATTGGTGAGACAGAAAATCGAGAGATGCTCCATTATGCATCGAGTTTATGGATAACTCAATCGTACAGGTCAAAGAACTAAGAGCAATACGGCACAGGAACAGGCCCTTCAGCCCTCCAAGCCTGTGCTGACACATTTTGTCCTTTCATACTATAACTGTTTTCATTTACAGGATCCCATTTCCCTCTATTCCCTTCCTATTCATGTATTCATCCAGGTGCTTCTGGAATGCTGCTGTTGTGTCTGCTTCCACCACCTCCTCTGACAGTGCATTCTAGGCACTCACCACTCTGTGTGTGAAAAATGTGCCTTGCACATCTCTTTGAAGCTCCTTTCTCCCATACCTTGAACCTATTTCCCCTAGTAATTGACACCTCCACCCTGGGAAAATGCCTCATTCTTTCCATTCTATCCATGCCATTTACAATCTTACAAACTTCTATCAGCTCACCCCTCAACTTGCTGCATTCCAGTGAAAACAAACCCAGTCTATCCAATCTTTCCTCATAGCTAAAATCCCCATACCAAAGCGTCCATGTTCTTCTGGTACTGTTGTAACCAGAACTGTATGCAATATTCCAAGTGTGGCTTAACTAAAGTTCTATAAAACCGCAGAATAACTTGCCTATCCTTATACTCCCAATGAAGGGAAACATGCCATAGGCCTTGTTTACTATCTTATCTATCTGCACTGCTGACTTCAGTGATCTGTAGACCTGCACACTGAGATCCCTCTGACATATGGATGGCAAACTGTGGTGTTCTGCAAGGATCAGTGTTGAGACCACAATCTTTCACTCTATCCACTAATGATCTAGATGAAGGGACTGGGATCGGTGCTGGGCCCTCTATTTTTCGTCATTTACATAAATGATTAGGATGCGAGCATAAGAGGTACAGTTAGTAAGTTTGCAGATGACACCAAAATTGGAGGTGTAGTGAAAATCGAAGAGGGTTACCTTAGATTACTACAGGGGTCTGGACCAGATGGGCCAATGGGCTGAGAAGTAGCAGATAGAGTTTAATTCAGATAAATGCAAGGTGCTGTGTTTTGGGAAAGCAAATCTTAGCAGGACTTATACACTTAATGGTAAGGTCCTAGGGATTGTTGCTGAACAAAGGGACCTTGGAATGCAGGTTCATAGCTCCTTGAAAGTGGAGTCACAGGTGGATAGGATAGTGAAGAAGGCGTTTGGTATGCTTTCCTTTATTGTTCAGAGTGTTGAGTACAGGTGTTGGGAGGTCATGTTGTGGCTGTACAGGACATTGGTTTGGCCACTGTTGGAGTATTGCATGCAATTCTGGTCTCCTTCCTGTTGGAAAGATGTTGTGAAACTTGAGGATTCAAAAAAGATTGACAAGGACGTTGCCAGGGTTGGAGGATTTGAGCTATAGGGAAAGGCTGAACAGGTTGGGGCTATTTTCCCTGGAGCATCGGAGGCTGAGGGGTGACCTTATAGAGGTTTACAAAATTATGAGGGGCATGGATAGGATAAACAGACAAAGTCTTTTCCCTGGGTTGGGGGAGTCCAGAACTAGAGAGCATAGGTTTGGGGTGAGAGGTGAAAGATATAAACGAGACCTACGGGGCAACTTTTTCACACAGAGGGTGGTACATGTAGGAAAGAGCTGCCAGAGGATGTGGTGGAGGCTGGTACAATTGCAACATTTAAAAAATATCTGGATGAGTATATGAACAGGAAGGGGTTGGAGCGATATGGGCTGGATGCTGGCAGGTGGGATTAGTTTGGGTTCGGATACCTGGTCGGCATGGACGGGTTGGACCGAAGGGTCTGTTTCCATGCTGTACATCTCTATGATTCTATGACTCTATGACTGAGGGCATTCTAGGTAATTTTGTAGGCAATACAAAGATAGGTAGAGGGACAGGTAATATTGAGGAGATGGGGAGGCTGCTGAAGGATTTGGACAGGTTAGGAGAGTGGGCAAAGAAATGGTAGATGGAGTACAACACGGGAAAGTGTGAGGCCGTGTACTTTGATAAGAAGAGTAGGAGCATGGGCTATTTTCAAATGGGGGAAGAAATTCAGACATCTGAAGTGCAAAGAAACTTGGGAGTTCTAGTCCAGGAGAAAGTGAGGACTGCAGATGCTGGAGATCAGAGCTGAAAATGTGTTGCTGGAAAAGCGCAGCAGGTCAGGCAGCATTCAAGGAGAAGAGAGTCAATGTTTCAGTCATGAGCCCTTCTTCAGGAATGAGGAAAGTGTGTCCAGCAGGCTAAGATAAAAGGTAGGGAGGAGGGACTTGGGGGAGGGGCGTTGGAAATTCGATAGGTGACTCACCTTGACCTCCTTCCACCTATCGCATTTCCAACGCCCCTCCCCCAAGTCCCTCCTCCCTACCTTTTATCTTAGCCTGCTGGACACACTTTCCTCATTCCTGAAGAAGGGCTCATGCCCGAAACGTAGACTCTCCTGCTCCTTGGATGCTGCCTGACCTGCTGCGTTTTTCCAGCAACACATTTTCAGTTCTAGTCCAGGATTCTCTCAAGGTAAACCTGCAGATTGAGTCATTAGTTAGGAAGGCAAATACAATGCTGGCATTTAGTTTGCGAAGACCTGACTACAAAAGCAGAGATCTGCTTCCGAGGCTCTATAAGGCTCTGGTCAGATCACAATTGGAGTATCGTGTGCAGTTTTGTGCTCCATATCTCAGGAAGCATGTACTGGCCATGGACCATGTTCAGAGAAGGTGTGTGAGAATGGTCCCAGGAATGAAAAGCTTAACATATGAGGAACTTTTGAGGACTCTGCATCGATATATGATGGAGTTTAGGAGGATGAGGTGGGATCTAATTGAAACTTTCAGACTATTGCATGGCCTGGACAGAATGGATGTTGGAAAGATGTTTCAATTGGGAGGAGAGATGAGGACCAGAGGGCACAGCCTTAAAGTGAAGACCTTTTAGAATGGAGTTGAGGAGAATCTTTCTCAGGCAGAGGGTGGTGAATCAAAGGAATTCACTATCACAGAAAGTTGTGGAGGCCAGGTCATTGAGTACATTTAAAACAGAAACAGATAGGTTCTTGGTTGTCAAAAGGATCAAGGGTTACAGGAGAAAGCAGGAAAATGGGGTTGAGAAACTTCACGGCCATGGTTGAAAAGTAGAGCAGACTCGGTAGCCTATTTTCTGCTCCTGTGTCTTATGTCTTATTTCAATACTTCTAAGGGTTCTGGTATTCACTATACAATTTCCACCTCTACTTGGCCTTCTAAAATGCATCACCTCACATTTCTCTGGATTATACTCCATCTGCCATTTTTCTGCCCAATCTTGCTCACTATCAGCAACTCCACCAATCTTTGTATCATCCACAACTTCCTAATTCGACCAGCTATGTTTTCCTCCAAATTATTTATGTGCACAATGAACAGCAGAGATCCCAGCACTGATCCTGGAGTCACAACACTCCATTCCAAAATGCATTTTTCCACCGCTACCCTCTGTCTCCTGTGATGAAGCCATCTTGCCAGCTCACTCCAAGATCATTTGACTTCACCTTCTGTCCTAGTCTGCCATGAGGAACCTTGTCAAAGGCTTTAGTGAAGTCCATGTGAACAACATCAACTGCTTTTCCCTCATCAATCATCTCTGTCACTTCCTCAAACAAACTCAATCAATTTGGTGAGGCATGACCTCCCCCACACAAAACCATGCTGTCCATCATCAATAAGTCAACTTGCTTCTAAATGTGTATAGATCTTGTTCCTGAGAATCTTTTCCAATAATTTCCACACCAGCAGCATGGGCCTTATAGGCCTGTAATTTCCAGGATTATCCCTGCTATCTTTCTTAAACA
Organism: Hemiscyllium ocellatum; assembly: GCF_020745735.1. Lineage (NCBI taxonomy): Eukaryota > Metazoa > Chordata > Chondrichthyes > Orectolobiformes > Hemiscylliidae > Hemiscyllium > Hemiscyllium ocellatum. The sequence goes on from NC_083411.1 coordinate 11,490,830, forward strand.
ATGAAACAACATTAACTATGGAATATAATATGGGAAAGTGGGAGGTCATGCAGTTTGGTCGGAAGAATAGGGGCATAGACTATTTTCTAAATGGGGATAAAATTCAGAAATGTGAAGTGCAAAGGGACTTGGGAGTCCTGGTCCAGGATTCTATTAAGGTAAACTTGCAGGTTGAGTTTAGAAAGGCCAATGCAATGTTAGCATTTATTTCAAGAGGACTAAAATGTAAAGCATGGATGTACGTCTAAGGCTTTGAAAGGCTCTGGTCAGACCACATTTAGAGTTTTGTGAGTAATTTAGGATCCCATCTCTCAGACAGGATGCACTAGCCCTGACGCAGGTGCAGAGGAGATTCATGAGAATGACCCAGGGATGAAAGGCTTAACATATCATTGAATCATAGAATCCCTAGTGTGGAAACAGGCCACTTGGCCCAACAAGTCCATACCGACCCTCCAAAGTGTAACCCAACCAGACCTGTTCCCTGCCATTACTCTACATTTCCCCTCTTTAATGCACCTAACCTACACACCCCTGAACACTACAGGCAATTTACCAAGGCCAATTCACCTGACCTGCACACCTTTGAATGAGGGAGAAAACCAGAAAATCCCGAGGAAACCAATGCGTGCTCAGGAAGAACGTGGAAACTCCACACACACTGTCACCCGATACTGGATCAAACCCGGGTCCCTGGATGAAGACTCTGGGTAAAAATTGGATGAAATTTAGTGGGATGAGGAGGGATCTAATTGAAACTTACAGAATGCTGAATGGCCTGGACAGAGTGGACATTGGGAAGATGTTTCCATTGGCAGGAGAGACTAGGACCCAACGGCACAGCTTTTGAACAGAAATGAGGAGAAACTTCTTCAGCCAGAGGGTGGTGAATCTGTGGAATTCACTACCACAGAAGGCTGGAGGCCAGGTCACTGATATATTTAAAACAGAGATAGATAGGTTTTTATTATCAATGGGATCAAAGGTTATGGGGAGAAGGTGAGAGAATGGGTTTGAGAAACTTATCAGCCATGATTGAATGGTGGAGAAGACTCGATGTACTGAATGGTCTAATTGTGGCTCCTATGTTCTATGGTCTATTCTCCAGTCCTCTGGGATTCACTTGTGGCCAAAGAGGATACAAAGATGTCTTTCAATGCTCCACCAATTAGTTCTCTTGCTTCCCTCAACATTCTGGGATCGATCCCATCAGAACCCAGGCACTCTACCTGAATTCATTTTAAGGCACAGGCCACCTCTTACTTTTGGCTTAGAAATTCGACATTCCCTTCCCTGAGACTATCCTCCACAAATTTCTGAGGATATGGGGAGAAAGTAGGAACAGAGTCCTGATTTGGTTAATGATCCATGATCATGTTGAATGGTGGAGGAAGCTCGATGGGCCGAGTGGCCTACTCCTACTCCTATATTCTTATTCTAAATCTTTCTTACATATCTGAAAGAAAATATTTCATTTTTTTTGCATCTTTCTTGACCTCCACGTGTCCTAAAGTGCTTGACAACCAAAGAAATACATTTTGCAGCATATTTCCTATTGTGATGCTGACAGCATAGATGCAACAAACAAGAATGTAAAAATGACGAGATAATCCAACTTTTTTTTCGGCTGTGGGTTGAGCAATAAAGTGACACTAGGAGAGTTCCAGATCCTGGATAGCATTATCTCTCAGATCTGATGCGAAACATTAACAACAATAACAAGAAAGGAATGATTGGAATGCACATTTTGCTGATGCTGATGACATCTTACTCTATTGTATTATCTGGTCATAACATTCACAGAAAACAGCAGCTAATCCTGGGAGATAGTCCTGTGAAGGGGAAGAATTTAAGCAGTTTCCAAGCTGAGTCAATACACAGGCATTTACTTAATATAGAAAGCCAGTTAAGCACCATTTGACAAAAATAGGAACATTCACTCCTAATTCGCTGTACAGTTTGAATGCATAAATTAAAATCCTTTTAAACTGCAGGCTCAGCTTCAATATACAATGAAATCTATTCTACTCTCAAACACAAACAGAAAGTGCTGGAGAAACTCAGCAGGTCTGGCAGCATCAGTGGAGAGAAAACCGAGTCCAGTAAGCCTTCTTTAGAAACCCTCAGGATTCTTGGCTCAAAGCAGAGGCAACTCCAGTTTATTTGTAATCCCTCATCCCTGGAGCTATTCCAGTGAAACCCTTCTAAACCCTCACTAAAGCCTCTGAAGTAGAAAGCCCAGTGAGAATAAGATCAAACTGTTCTATAGAAGTTCAGCAAAATCTTTTCAGTTTTTCACTCTGTGCTTATACTTATGAAGTCTCTCAAAAGTTTGAGATTTTGGAGAAGATTTGTAGCTCAGGAGGTGGATCAGGTTGTTAATTTGCTCGCTAAGCTGGTGGGTTTGTTCTCAGATGTTTCATTACCATACTAGGTAATATCATCAGTGAGCCTCCAGTGAAGCATTGGTGTTCTGTCCCACTTGCTACTTATGGGTCCTTGTTTGTTGTGGTGGGTGATATCATTTCCGGTTCTGTTTCTGAGAAGTTGGTTAAAGAGATTCAAATCTATGCGTTTGTCAATGGAGTTCCGGTTTGAATGTCAGGCCTCTAGGAATTCCTACCCTTGCCTTTGTTTAGCTTTTCCCAGGATGTATTGTCCCAGTCGAACTGGTGTAGCTCTTCGTCTGTGTTTATGGAAACCTGTGATAGTTGGTCATGTCATTTCGTGGCTAGTTGGTGTTCGTGTATCCTGGTGGCTGGTTTCCTGCTGGTTTGTCCAATGTAATGTTTGGTGCATTCCTTGCAGGGTATTTTGTTTATTGAGTTCGTTATGCTGGCTGTGGGTATAGGGGTCCTTGAAATTCATCAGTAGTTGTTTCAGTGTGGTAGTAGGTTTGTGAGTTAGCATACTTAGACAATTCCTCATGAAGTTAAAGGACCCCGTACCCACAGCCAGCAAAATGAACGTGATATACAAAATACCCTGCAAGGACTGCACCAAACATTACATTTGACAAACCGGCAGAAACCAGCCACCAGGTTACACAAACACCAACTAGCCTCCAAAAGACATGGTCAACTATCATTGTCATCCATACACACAGATAAAGAGGGACACCAGTTCAGCTGGGACAATACATCCATCCTAAGACAGGCCAAACAGAGACATGCATGGGAACTCCGAAAAGCCTGGCATTCAAACCGGAAGTCCATTAACAAATGTATAGGAGATTCAAGATGGCGGCGACTCAGCAAGTCTGAGCCTATAGTGCTCCTTCCAAGACTTGGGCAAAGTGGATCTCCCACCCCCACCACACTCACCAAATTATCTAAAATAGCTCTTATTTAATATAATTAGTTGTTTGGTAGTGTTAGTATTAAATTTAAATAATCTAATCTCTTAGGAAAAATGACTAAAGGGAGGAGAGCCCACAGCTCTCAGAAAGCAGGGACCCCTCCCCTACCTTCTCTCTCTCCAGCTGCAGCAGAGGCATCCACAGCCGCCCCGGGGGACTTACCGATGGAAACAAGCCTTGTAGAGATGATTACCAAGCTGGATGCGAAGATCGATGCCTTCATCGAGGAGTCCCAACATCGCTGAGAATCGCTCTCGGCCGCACTGCAGATGCACGGCCGAGACATTCAGGAACTGGAGCGCCGAGTCGGAGGGGCTGAGTTAAAGGCCGCGACCTCGGAGACCGCAGCTCAATCGGCTGCCGACCAGGTCCAGACTCTCGAACAACGAGTCCGGACCTTAGAGAATTACATCGACGCCCTCGATAATCGAGGTCGTCGAAAAATATTCGTTTGCTGGGCCTTCCCGACCCGAACGGGAAGAGAAAGGCCAGCTCACAGCATTCCTGGAGCAGTGGTTGCCACAATTTTTGGATCTGGAGGGTGGATCAGGCCAGGTGTGGGTAGAATGGGCCTACCGGGTTGCAATACGCGGGCCTGGCTCGAACCAGCGCCCACGCCCGGTCCTGTTCCGGCTGCAGAGCTATAGGGAGAGGCAGATACTCCTAGATGCCTCTAGAAATCTTGGAAAAGATCCTAAAGCCATGATCTATAAAGGATCCAAGATCATGTTATTTCAGGACTTCTCCCCGGCTTTGGCCCAAAGGAGGAAGACGTTCGATGAGGTGAAGAAGTGTTTAAGGGACTCAAATATTCAATACACCTTACGCTACCCAGCGACGTTATGTTTTAACCACGAAGGATCCAGGTATAATTTTAGATTGCCAGAAAAGGCTAAGGAATTTTTGGACTCTCTTAAATAAATTGTAACAGACAATGTATGTTGGCTTGCCTTTTCCCCACTCCGATTTATATCCCCCCGACTTTTTTTCTTTTTCCTATCTTACTGTTTATTATTATCTCGGGGGGGGGGGAAGAGGGAATTACTTATTTGCTCTCCATTTAACGATTTTCTCCATCCCCCTTAGGGTTTTTTTAAAATTTTATTATTATACGTATGTATGTGTGTATGTATATATATATGTGTATGCATGTATGTGTATATATGTATATATATAAACCGGGGGGTTTAGTTAAGGTTGGTGGGGAGAGGTGGTTACCTTATTCTATTTTAGTTTTGCCTCTAGGAGCGGGGTTATTTTCCCTTGCTATTTTATATTATTATATTTAATTGTAATTTGTTGAAGTTGTAATTCTATAGTTATATATGTTTATACATGGTATTGATACTACCAAATATACTTAGGTGTGGGTGGGGGGTGGGGGGGTGGGATGCTCACTGTTAACTCTAGCTCGGTATTATATCTGAATTCTCCTCATCCTATTAAGGAGCGCCTGGGTCAAGGGTGGGGCACTGGTTGGGAGAGGATATGATGGACTGTTGGAAAAGAAGTGATACCCCCTGGGAACAAGGGGGATAATCTCCATTCAAATATGTTTTATAATTTTTTTTATTATTGAGAAATAGTTTCCTTTTTATCATACTGTTATGAGTGTATTAGAGAACCTTTATTTTTGTAAATTCTATATGCTCTTTGCTCGGGATGTTTTAGATAGGGTCTCCCCTCCCGGGGGGTCTCGGATTTACCTGGATAATTATGGTTGATCAGTCGGCAAAGTGGTACACCTGGAATGTCAAATAGGAAGAGATTATTTTCTGTTCTCTCTTTGCATATAAGGAAAAATATTTTGGTAAACTGGGTGGTTGAAGGTTCCCCTGGATTTTCAAATTGGCATAGATTAATCATGGAATGTACTCCCCTTGACTTCCTTATAAATATGGTGCACCGAAAGACCGAATTATTTTTTTATAAAATATGGCAGCCCTTTTACATAGATATTTTGGCTATCCTAACAAGGGCTTTTATCTAATTGAGATTACAGATATGGCTGGTCCGGGGCCCCTTGGGAGAGGAATCCCATATGAATACGGGTTTTGTTATATATGATGTTAACACATTCCGAGCAAGTATTTTAATATCCAACTTCTATGTTAATCGTTGGGGGGTTTTTAGACCCCCACCTCTATTTGTTTTCTCTCATTTTCTCTTATTTGAAAGATGTAAGTGACTCAATTACACACTCTGGCTAATTGTAGGTTAGATTAGTAGTTAATTGAGTTTTGTTTTTTCTCTTTCAGTATTTTTCTTTTGTCAAATTTTGATGATTGTATATTTAAGATTTACTTCTATATTAATGTTTGTACTTGAGAGTTTTGTTTATTTTTGTAAATTTGTTAAAATGTTAAATTTCTAATAAAAATATCTATAAAAAAAAACAAATGCATAGATTTGACCCTCTTTTACTGATCTCTCATAAACAGAACTGGGAATGATATCACGCACCACAACAAACCAAGACCCATATAGCAAATGGGACAGTACACCAATGCTTCACTGGAGGCTCACTGATGATATTACCGAGCATGATGACGAAACATCTGAAAACAAGCCCACCAGTTCAGCGAGCAAACCAACAGCTTTCAGTCTCATATACTTTCCAAACATACATTACACATAATTCATATTCTGCAGTCCGCTCTGCATCTTTGAAATTTAAGCAATATCCAGATAGCAACATCCAAAAGACTTGAACTACACAAGTACTGCAAACAGAAACCCCACATACAAATGTGAATATATTGAACTCAGATTGGCACATCCACTTAGCACATAGTTACTGGTTTCACTTTCAAGTTCTAAAATGCCATTTTTTCTGATAAATGTGCATTAATTTGTTATTGTCAGAGAATTCCTCCAGTATGAAACAAGCCATTTGGCCCAACAGGTCGACACTGAGTCTCTGAAATCCCACCCAGACTTAGCCCCTCACCACATCCCTATATTTCCCACAGCTAATTCATTGAGCCTGCACACCATGGGCAACTCAGCATGGCCTATCCACCTGACCTGCACATCTTTGGACTGTGGGAGTAACTGGAGCAGCTGGAGAAAACACATGCAGACATGGGGAGTATGTACAAACTTCACACAGAGAGTTGCCAGAGGCTGGAAGGCCTGACAGCAGTAGGGAGCCAGGTTCGATTCCAGCCTGTTTGGAGTTTGCACATTCTCCCTGTGTCCGCATGGGTTTCTTCCAGGTGCTCTGGTTTTCTCCCACAGTCCAGGGGTGTGCTGGTGAGGTGGATGGGCCAGGCTGAGTTGTCCATGGTGTGCAGGCTTGGTGAATTAGCCATGGGAAACACAGGGATAGGTTATGGGGCTAAGTCTGAGTTGGATGCTCTTTCAAGAGTCGGTGTGGACTTGTTGGGCCAAAGGGCCTGTTTCCACACTGTAAGGATTTGATTATTCCAATAGCTGCACAAGTGGGCTTTAACAGAAAATTACATTTTACAGTAAGTGACAAATATTTTCTCATTTTAAATTAAAATTAACAAGTTATAAATTTCTAACATTGAGCACATCAACCGCCATTTGTGCCATGAATTCATTTTATTCCGAATACTATATCCCTTTGAGGAAACAGCCTTTAGGTTTGCCTTTTTACCAGTTTTGGAAAAAGATTGCGGCCATTGATCCTCAACTACTTTTCCTCTAAAGTCATTTCTCAGTCTGCTCCTGGCAGCTCTGCCCCCATTTTTTTGTAATTTCCCTTATTTAAGTTTAGCACAGTTGTTTCTGACCAATGTTTCTCACTGTCAAACTAAATAGCATGTGACACAATTTATAGTCACGGGTTCTGAGGGAATTCTTTACTCTGAGATCATTTAATAAACTTGTCACATTATGAGATTCCAACTAGGTTGACTGCTAGCTATTCCACAATATATTATGGGTGGCACTGTGGCTAGCACTGCTGCCTCACAGGACCAGCGTCCCAGGTTCAATTCCTGCCTTGGGCAACTGTCTGTGTGGAGTTTGCACGTTCTCCCCGTGTCTGCATGGGTTTCCTCCTGGTGTTCTGGTTTCCTCCCACAGTCCAAAGGTGTGCAGGTCAGGTGGATTGGCCATGCTAAATTGCCCATAGTGTTAGATGCATTAGTCAGAGGGAAAATGGGTCTGGGTGGGTTTCTCTTTGGAGGGTCGATGAGGACTGGTTGGGCTGAAAGGCCTGTTGCCACACTCTAGGGAATCTAATCTAATCTATTGTTCTCAGAATAGACTCTGTGAGTTTTTCCTCGTTGTTACCTCTGCCAATTTGATTTTCCTAATTTATATGGAGATTGAAATCACTCTGATTAATGTACTCCCTTTATTATGTCTTGCATTATCACCTGATTTATTTTCAGTCCTACAGAATAGCTGCTGTTAGGGAGCCAATAGTTGCTCCCACAAGTGCCTTCCTCTGCTCGTTTGTACTTACCTCCACCTATATATATTCTAAACCTTCAATCAAAGACAATTTATTGTTATCATACTTATTCCAACTTGTCCTAACAAAGCCACCCAACACGTGTTCCTTTCTCTTGTCCTTTTGAAATGCCACCCTCCCCGAAATATTTAGTTCTCAGCTTTGAGCTCCTCATTACCATTTCTATATAACAGCTACAAGATCATAGAAATCAACCTCTCATTTGTGCCATTAATTCATTTATTTGAGAAAGCAGCCATTAAGTTTGCCTTTTTGCCATTTATTTTTTTTAAATTTTGACCCTATTTGTTACTTTTGTTTGTATCTTCTGTCTCTTGCAATCCCACTCTGGGAACATTATCTAAATAGCTGCCTTGGAATTCTGCCACGTCTTTCTCTTTGTAATATTCTACCAATACCTATCCTCCACCTGGTTATTTTAAAGCCTTCTCTAATACTCTAATTATTCAATTCAGACAGGTCACTAGTCCCAAAACAGTTTAAGTGAAACTCATCCAATCAGAAAAGTTCCATTGTACACCTGTACTGCTATTGCCTCATGAACTGAAACCCATTCCACCCCTGCCAAGCTTTTGAGCCAGACATTTAAAGCCTTGACTTTATTTACCCTATGACAGGATGTCCAAACCTCAGGCAGTAATCTGAAAATTATTAACTTGGAGGCACTGCTTTCGAATTTAGTTCCTAAGTGTTGAAATTCTTTCAGCAGAACCTCCTTTCTAGTCTTATCAATGTCATTGGTATCAATGTCTATAACAACCAGTGGATCCTTTGTCCACCTCAATCAAAGTTCTTCTCCAGTCATCAGGAAATTTCCTTAACCCTGACACTTGACAAGCAACAAGGCCTTTGGAACACATGCTCATCACTACATCAAAAGGGCTTAGACGCCAAATTATACAATTAGACTTTTCCTTACCACTACTCCATTCCTGATTCCTTTAGCCTTTTGAATGGCACCCTGCATCATGGTGAACTGGTCAGTTTGCTCATCCTTCCTGCAATCTCCATCTCATCCATACAGCTTGTAGGAACCTGGTACCTGCTGGACAATTGTGAGGTGAAGACTCTTCACATGTGACTCCCTGCATTCCATATCTACCCCACTTGCAGTCAGCTGCCCTAACCCCACACTGGTCCATAACCACAGACCAAATTTGAATTTAAATTACCCAGAGGTGTGTAGGCTTTCTGAAGTAAAGGGTCTAGCTAACTATCCCCTTCTCTAATGTTGTGCAACGTCTGAAGCTCAAAATCCAGCTTCTCGACACGGATCTAAAGGTCTCAAGTTGCAAACATTTACTAGAAATGTGTTCAGCCTCGATCGATTGGTATTCAGCCCAGCACACATCACCCCTCCTGCCACAACTATCATATTTGATGGAATTGGTAAGTTACTGCTCTTCACACTTTACTGTAAATCTTTCTTTAAAAATAGGGGGGAACTTCAGTGTGAAAAGATTCTGAATAATTACCAAGAGCATTCTATTCTGATGACATATCCGGTATTTGTGTAACTTCCAGCCACAGCCCAGTTCATTTGATTTCCTATGTGACAGCAGCAATGTGCACAGTAATTGGTGAGTATTTCTTCTGATATTCCGTTAGGCATTCATATTTCAAATTAATGTTAAGAGTCAAAATATGCAATGGGTAGCATATTCTGATCAGTAAGTTCAAGAATTGTAGGATAGACAGGTAGGGGGCTGCAAGAACACAGCAAGCCAGCAGCCGGAGGTGGAGAAGTCGATGTTTCAGATGTAACCCGTCTTAAGGAGGCAAGCATTGAGAATCTTAAATGCGGGGATAGAACAGACAGATCAAATGCCTTGTTCCTGTACTTTTGCTTTTAATGCCATTTTCTATGCATTAATTTGAAAGTTAACATTAAAATGTAATTTTAAGATGGCGGGAAATAATGTTTTACAAGGAGTAAGTACTGTTTCTGTACTCTCATAGCTATGAAACTGATGAAAGAATTTACTCCAATAACAACAATTCTGGCTGAAATCAATTGCCCAGCAGAGTCAAAAGTCCCTTTCCCCTCCAAAGGTCCCCTTCTCCTCCAAAGGTGTCACTCCTCATGGCATTGCTCTACGCTAACAGTCACACTGTAGTTCCCTCCTCTGCCCCGACAGATACAGAGGGGCAGGGAACGTTAGCCAGAAGCAAAGCTACTTCAAATGCCCCTATAATCGGTAATACAGAAGGAAAAACTTTGGGATATGGACAGGAGGCATGAAATGATGAGGAGGAAACAAAGGGAACTCAGGATGTTAGCTCATTTCTTTGTTCTCTTTACTGAGCCAGTCAGAGAGTATTAAGCACTCGCCAGTTTCATGCTGTCCTATACTTTTGCACTTATCATTCCAACTTTATTTGGTATGGTAAAGGAGAATATTGCGTAACTAGTTGTATAGTCTCATTATGCTACACTGGTCACAACATTTGTGTGAAAAGAAATGCAAACAAGTGTGGAAGATTGAAAGTTTGTAGCACTGGATGTTGCAGTAACAGTTGCTCAATGATGTTATGTCCAATTTACACAATCAATAATCATGGCAGTGCAGCCTCTTTAGATCACAAGACATTATATTGGCAGTTGATCTGTCTGCTTTATCTGACGGTCTGTGCATCCCATAGCCCTGATGTTTATAGGCAACAGGAGCTGAGATGGATCTGGCAGCCATGTTGGTTCATTGTCCCTTCCCACGACAACACAGATTGGGGCATCTTAACAATGACACAGTTGGAAAAGGACAGGAACATAGGTGGATAGGTAATTTCCATGATTAAAAATCCAATTACAGACGATGTGTCAATATAGGTTGACCCCACCCCATTTCTCCTTTATGATCGAGGCACCAGGAATAAAGGGAGGTAACCTCCCAGTGATAATCCAGGGATTAAGGATTTTTGAGGTAAAGTGAGTCACCACTAGGGATGTCAGAGCTAGCAACCCAACTTCCTCCAGCGCAGAATCCCCTCTAACAATCGCCCACCACCCCCAACCCCATTGCCTTGAAGAGGAACAGGCTGCTGTACCTCTGGTCAGTAACCAAAGCTTCCCCAACTGCACACGGGGACAACTTGGAGGGGTCTTGTCATGAATTGCAACCCCTTTGTCCAAAAATCAGGGTAACCTTAATTTTCCATCCAATATTTGAAACATTCTAGAGTTCACTTGTACTGATTAAAACTTATATTTTAAAAGCAACATTTAATAAATAATGCCACTCCCTGGCTCTTCCCTCATAGCTCTACTAATTGTTAATCTTTGAATTTTTAATGAAAGGTGATATACAGAATGTCATATAGAGCAGACAGGACATAAGATAGAGAGAAGCTGTTCCTGTGCATACAAGGAGTGAGACGGCATCGATCTACAGTGCTGCGCAAACAATTTCAGAAAAATCTTTGTCACATAGTTTGTAGTTAGGGTATGAAATGCACTGTCTGGAAGTGTGGTGGAGGCAGGTTCAATTGCAGCATTCAAGGGGTGATTATTTGGATTGTGAAGCTGCGCAGGAATATGGTGAAAGGGAAGGAAATTGGCATTAAGTAATAGAACTGGAGCAGGCACAATGGGCCAAGTCACTTCCTTCTGTGCTGTAACACTTCAGTGAGACTGTATCTCCACTGAGAATGGAGATGTTTCTTCTGCTTGACTAGAGTCAGTTACCTCAATGTGGGGAGCACTCCTGGGTCAAATACTCCCCAGAAGCTGCTTTAGCCTTCACCTCACTCAGGATCAGAGGATACATTATGGGCACTACTGCTGCATTTGCTTGGTGTTTGCCACTTTTCCATAACTCAGCCATTTTATCTTCATTGTGCTAGATACCTCCATCTATGGTGATATCACAAAGGTTGATACAACTGGTGCTTCTGATAAAACAGCAAAACAGGACAAGCTGAGTGTAACAGGTGAGGAATCAACATAACTTAACATTTCCATGATTGGTATGCATCTGCAATGTATAGGGATACTTTGAAAGTGAATTCCCATTCACAGTTGTTTTATCAAGTTTTACTCATTCTGCAATTTGCATTCAAAATTGAGACCTTTATTGGAAAATTATGTTGGTCCTATCAGGAATTCTTTTGAACATAGTTTTAATGAGATGATGCTTGGGCTCACAATCTGACCTTTATCCCTTACCCACAGCACTATCCTTTACATGGTGGCATGGTGGCTCAGTGGTTAGCACTGTTGCCTCACTGCACCAGGAGGGTTGGACCAAAGTGTCTGTTTCCATGTTGTACATCTCTATGACTCTCTGAAATCCATGAACAAATTTATAAGAAGCCAGAGAACTGGACAAAAAGAGTACAATTTCCAATCATTTATTTGGGATGGTGGGGTCAGTTTTAATTGTCACGTTGAAAGCATGTATTTTCTGAATATTGAAGCAAACTTAAAGTGCAGGCTTAGCTGCCCGAATGGAAAGGCTGGGACACGGGCTGTTCCAAAATAGTTTCATGAAACAATTGGCTGTTAAAGTGATACCCGAGTTTTGGTTACTGTTTTGACAATGATTCAAATTTAGCCAATGACTTCAAATTATGCCCAGGATACTAAAACTCAATTGAGTTTGAATTTATTATTTTAATGACATTGGATCAATGAGAAGGAATGATGTTGGGGGTATAAAAAACACAGGCCTTTTGAAAATTGAGCAACTGCCACGAACAGCAGAGCAACTACTACAGAGCCGGAGACCTAACTGCCCATCTAAAATCATGCTCTCAAAGAAATTAGGAGACACACTATATCAAAAGGAACCTTTTCTTGTAACTCATACTCACAGCAAACAGAAAGTGAAACACCTAGGGAGATCAGCACATGGAAGACTGAAGACATCAGAGAACCCAGAGACTCTGTGGACATGAAATTAAGTTAATGTAACATCTAATAGTTGTCTTATTGGAACAGAATGTTAATAGGTTGTGTTCAGTTAGGCAAAACAATGTTCAGTTTTTAATAGTGCTGTTTATTTCAGAACTGCAAGGTGGTTCAGTGGTTAGCACTGCAACCTCACAGAGCCAGAGAGCAATGTTCAATTCCACTCTGTCTGTGTGGAGTTCACACATTTTCTGTGTGTCTGCATGGGATTCCTCTGGGTAGTCCAGTTTCCTTCATAGAGTCATAGAGTCAAAGAGATGTACAGCACGGAAACAGACCCTTCAGTCCATCCTGTCCATGCCGACCAGATATCCCAACCCAATCTAGTCCCACCTGCCAGCACACAGCCCATATCCCTCCAAACGCTTCCTATTCATATACCCATCCAGATGCCTCTTAAATGTTGCAATTGTACCAGCCTCCACCACTTCCTCTGGCAGCTCATTCTATTCACGTAGCACCCTCCGCATGAAAAAGTTGCCCCTTAGGTCTCTTTTATATCTTTCCCCTCACACCCTAAATCCATGCCCTCTAGTTCTGCACTACCCGACCCCAGGGAAAATACTTTGCCTATTTACCCTATTCATGCCCCACATAATTTTGTAAACCTCCGTAAGGTCACCCCTCAGTCTCCGACGCTCCAATGAAAGCAGCCCAGTCTGTTCAGCATCTCCCTATAGCTCAAATCCTCCAAAGTCCAAAGATGTGCAGATTAGGGTGGATTGACCATGCTAAATTGACAATAGTGTTAAGTGCATTAGTCAGAGAGAAATGGGTCTGGGTAGGTTAGTTTTCAGAGGGTCGGTGTGCACTTGTTGGGCCAAATGGCCTGTTTCCATACTGTAGGGAATCTAATCTTCCATTCGGAAAATAAGTTATCTTTCTTTACATATTGGAAATTAGGAGGTATCTTTCACTCCTTCACACTGTTAACGGATTACGAGGTGAGGCAAATTTTTCTGGACGTTTAGTTTTAATTAACAGAGAGGTTCTATTTCTCTGTCTGGTGGTTACAGCACACAACACACATGTTAATGCCAAGTGCAGTGCATTAGATTTTTATTTGAATTTCTTTTTCAGGTGTTGCTGCCTCTCATAAGATGATGAGCATGGATTTGAACAGAGTGAACAAGTACAAGACTTTGATTGATAAAGTTGCCTGTGCCAAGCAGATCGATCCAGCCATAATTGGTGCTATCATCTCCCGGGAATCCCGTGGTGGCAATGCCTTAGTAAATGGATGGGGAGACAACGAAAATGGTTTTGGTCTCATGCAGGTAGGCAGCAAGTCACTTTACGAAACCCTGCAAGCAGATCTACATAAATACACAGATATTAGGAACAGAGTTAGGCTATTCAGCCTTTCTGTACCATGGTTGATCGGATTGTGACCTCCAACTCCATATTCCTCCTTCAATAACCAGTGACTCCCTGATCATTACAAACCCAGCTATGAGTGCACCCAGCAGGTCAGACAGCATCTGAGGAGCAGGAATGTCAATACTTCATCAGGAATCCTTCAGCTGGCTTCCAGCATCTGCAGTCTTTATTGTTTCCTCCTCAAACCCAGCTGCGAGCTAGGTTCGATGGTAGATTTTCTGTTTCTGCTAAACCATGGAGGGGGAAAATTGGTGTGAAAGCAGTGATTGGGTATGACAATGATGCAGTGCCCTTCCACACACCAAAGACAAAACATGCAAGTTGTTCCTTGATTCTGGGGCATTCATGAGGCTAAGGTATGGAGTTACACAGAGGAAAGTGTTTCATTGATGTGAAAAGAGTAAGAAATAGTTTATTTCTTTTCAAAGTGGATATTCTAGAGGAATGAGTAGATCATTAAATACCATGCCCTAATTACAATTATACAAGGCATCAGCCCACAGATCAGGATCATTCTTGGGTTGAAGTCATTTGAAAATATAAGCATAGATTCATATATTGATTCTTGCATATTACAATCCAGCTAGCTGTACCCTCATATTGGAAACGCAGATGCATTTAAATATACAACGTGCAAAAGGGCTTTTAAGTTGCAAGATATCAGAAAAACTAAGCAGGATTCCTTCTTGATTTTCTCATTATCTCTTAATTCACTTCATAGGTCATGGCTCATTTTAGTTTCACCCTGAGAGGTGAGCAGAGGCATATTGGTAAAATGCTGAAAAAGATCCTTCTTGCATTGTTACCAGCAGGCGAGTAGGTTTAGAGTTACTGTTTTCAATGGCATTTTATTTCTAGTCATTCATTCCTGGTGTCAGCACTGAAGAAGGAATGATGAAAAGGTGCATTCCTCGGACTGTGGTTGCACCCACAATACTATTAGCAAGGGAGAGCCAAGATTTTCACACTGCAACTGTTAAGGAATGGTAATATAATTCTAAGTCAGAAAGATCTGTGACTTTGAAGGGGAACATGCTGGTGCTTGTATCACTTGTATCTGTCCTTGTCTTTCTAGATGGTAAAGATATATTGTTGAAGAAGACTTATTGAGTTATTGATATGTGTCATCAATGGCACACGAATAGTGAAGGAAGTATATTTTAAGTTGATGTTAGAGATAAATATTAATGGATTCATTTTTGCAGACAAACTAGACCAAGCACCCCTTTAGAAATGGTCCCATGTCTCTTTTGGGAAACATCATGTAACTCTTGAGAGAGAGAAATTGCTCTTTTGGGAGAGTTGAAGGTAACATTGATAGGAATAAAAGGGAAATAAACGCATTGAATTTGTCAAGTAGAGTGGAGCTGTTAAAGGAAGTCAGGAGGCGAGCTAGAGAAGAAGCGTTGTTGAGTGTGTGGAACCTTCTCGGGATAAAGAACAGCAGAGGTCTTTTGCAGGTTTGGGACAGTATGACCCTGAGCTGGGGTAGGGCTGATTGCAGGGAGAGTAGGTGGCAACGCAAGTCTGAGAATTTGGAACAGAGGATCTGAAAAAATGTTGTCAATGTGTCAGGACATTTAAATCTTTGCTATTTAAATTTTTGAAAAAGGCAACTCCATAGCATTAAAAAGAACAATGCTTGCCATTTCATTCTGCCTGTTGACATAAGCCTGGGGATTATCATTGCAGGATTAAAGCTGCATTTTGTAACCTATCATTATCTCAGTGGGATCTTTGTCAGTTCAGAGTTTGATTGACAGCTCCAAGGGATTGTTAATTCTCCAAAGTGGGACTATGAGTACAGATGCATTTTCTTACAAGGATTTAAAGATTATTGCAATAAATTGATTTTTTTAATCAATCGAAGTACTCTTTCAAATGTTGTGGATTCTTCAGTTAGAATTTTAGAATTTAATTTAATTCCATCTCAGATCCTGAGATGTAACCACTTCGCCTCTGTTTTGGAGCCAGGGAGGTAGTGACACCAGTTTAAAAAACTGATCAACACACAGCAAAATCATAAACCATCAGGCAAAGGTCAGTCCTTCAGTGACAGCCTGCATGACAGAAATATCAACGACATGAGTAAGCCATTCAATCTAGTCAGTTTTCCACATTCAATGAGATTGTGACAGATCTATATCTCAGCATTATCTCTGTATCACTTACATAACAGAATTCCATCAATCCAGTCTTGAAAGTTCCAATTGTCCTGCAACATTTAGGGAAGGCCTTGCCCTTCAGCATTGTTACTGCACTTCTGAGGCAGAAACAAATAATTTTCTGGGGCCTTGTCATGACACATGGTGGAATCTCAATTCAATAACAAATCTGGAATTAAGGTGTTAATGATGGACATGAAACTGTTGTTTTTTTTCTCTTCAATCATTCACAGGATGAGGGCATTGACAGCTACTTATTGCCCAGAGGACAGTTGAGAACTAACCACCTTGCTGTGGGTCTGTAGTCACATGTAGGCCATTCCAAACTTCCAGCTCAGCACTGTCCCCATGACTTGTTCTACCTGCCTATCTTCCTTTCCACCTATTCACTCCCCCTTCCCCCCCACACCTCGACCTATCACCTTCATCCCCTCCCCCACTCACTATTGTACTCTATGCTACTTTCTCCCCACACCCACACGCCTATCATTTATCTCTCAGCAACTCCCAGGTAAGGATGATAGTTTCCTTCCTTAAAGGAAACTAGTGAACCAGATGAGGTTTTCCAACAACCAATTCACAGTTATCATTAGACTTTTAATTCCAGATTTTTTTTTATAAAGTGAATTCAAATTCCACCATCTGCTATGGTAGGATTTAAATCCTGGTCCCTAGAGCATTGAGTCTCTGGATGAGTAATCCAGTGATAATATCATTAGGCCATCACCTCCTGATGTTGTTGAATGTCAATAAAAAAAACCCATCTGATTCACGAGTGTCCTTTCGGGTAGGAAAATGTATGTCGAACTTACAAGAAACTCCAGATCTGAGCAATGACTCTCAATTGCCCTTGGAAATGGCCTGGTGCAGACTCTGTTTAAAATCAACAAATATTGACCATGTCAGTGACATCCACATCTCATGCAAGAATACAATGAAATCCAGAATACAACATTGAAATCATCCTGATATTTATGTTTGAATATATTCTCATTGCTCTAAGATCTCTGTGCATGGAAAAGAAATGTAATGTTTATTTCAGGTTGACAAAAGGTGGCACAGAATAGTTGGAGAGTGGGACAGCGTGGAGCACCTACAACAGGCTACTGAGATACTGATAGACATGATTAAATCAATAGCAGCAAAGTTCCCAACTTGGACCAAAGAACAGCAGCTCAAAGGTTTGAGACTTTTCGTTTACATATAGTCCGATAGCAAGGAATTTATCAATAAGAATTCATTCCAACATTAAAGATGTATGTACTGCTTAAGGTCATAAGTAAGCCATTCATCTCCCCAAGTCTGCCCCACCATTTTGATCTGCCTTATGTCTCAAATGCTGTTATGTATCAACTCCCTCCTATATTTTCAATAGTCTAGCTTTAACATACCCCTGGGGTAGAGAATTTCAGACATTCACACTCTCTGGCGGAAAGGAATTCCTTCGCTTCTCAGTTTTAATGCGTGTTCTGCTGTTCTGTAACTATGTCACCTAGTTTGTGATTCACTAACTAGCAGAAACATCTTCATGACATCCAGCCTATCAGGGCCCCTCCGAATTTGAAATCTGTCTATAAAATTACTCGTTATTCTTCTAAATACCAATGAACAGAGGCCTCATCTGCTTGGCTGTTCTTGCAATATCAATTATTCATACCAAGAATCAACTAATTGAGGCGCTGTTGCATTATCTCCTTTGCGTAAAAACGGGTGACCAAAACTGAACACAGTAGTACAGGTGTGGCCAGAACAAAGAGCCTGTATTGTTGTAGTAAAACTTACCATTAAACTCCAACCACCAAGAAACAAAGGTCAAAATTCCATTTGCCTTCTTAACTACTTGTTGAATCTGCACGCAACTATTTGTATTTCATGCACAGGGAAAATCAGATCCCTCTGAGCTGAACTTTCTTTAGTGATACTGTGCTTTGTTATTCTTCCTTCACAGTGCATGACCTCACACCTCCCCACATTCAATACCATCTTTATAGACATTCACTCAACCCATTCAAATCTCCTTGCAGACAACTCACATTTTCATCATGCCCTCCTTGTATTATCAGTCAACATGGATTTATGACAGTCTGTGTCCTCTTCCACATTAGCATACAGACAGTAAATAATTGAGGCCTAAGGACTGATCCTCATGACACTCCAAGTGTTACATCTTTCCAACCTGAAAAAGACCCATTAATCTCAACTCTCTTTTTTCCTTCGTGTTACCCAATGCTTAATCCATTACCCCAATTTTGTGAGCTTCTACCTTTGCAATAAACTTTTATGTGACATCTTCAAAAATGCCTTCTGGAAATCCAAATGCATCACATTGAGCGATTCACCTTGATCAACTCCTCAAAGAGCCCAAAGATAGTTGTCAAATATGATTTTCTTTTAACAGAACTATGGTGACTCTGGTTGCATTATGCTTTTCTCAATGCCATACTATTTCTTCCTTAATAATGGATTGTAACATTGTCCCAATGACAGATATTGTTTGGGTAGCCTATTGTTTCCTGCTTTCTATTTCCCTCCCTTCTTGAACAGAGGTGTTACATTAACAGTTTGTCAGTCTGCTAAAGTCCTCCCAAAAACCAGTGAGTTCTGAAATCTTCCTTCCACTATCTCTACCGGCACTTCCTTTGAAACTCTTAGAAGCGGGCTTCAAGTCTTCGTGACTTGTCCACCTTTAGTACCATTAATTCATCAAATACTTCTTCTTACATGATAAAGACTGTTATAAAACCTTTTGTAATATTGGCGTTTTGCTTGTGTGTTACTTTGGGATATTTGTAATATCTGCTATTGGGAAAACCAATCTGAAATCTTGGTCTTAATTACTTTCCATTTCCCTGTTATTAACCCCAAATTGCATCTTGCAAATCCCACACTTACTTTAGCTAATCTCTTTCTTTGTATATACCTGGAGAAGCTCTTACTACTTGCTGTTATTTTATTAACAGTTTACCTTCGTAATGAATTCTCCCCTGCTTTTCAGTCATCTACTGCTGTTTTCTCAAAGAAGAAGCCCAATCCTTCAGCCTACCGCAATTCGTTGCCATGTTGCATGTCTTTGATTGGCTGCTCTCCTGGACTGGCTTTGTTAATCACGAGTAGTTCTTCCTTCTCATTAAGTCCTTCTTTTTGACCAGGATAAATTTTTGTTCAGCATAATGAAATAACTGTTTAAATATCTGCCATTGCTCATCCATTGATTTCCCTCTTATTTAGCAACCCACTTTAGATAACTCTTTCTTCATAACTTTTTGATTGTGTTTATTTAAATTGAGAACACTGTATTGAGACCTAAGTTGCTCACCTTCAAGGTGAATTTGTAGTTTTGCCTTGTACTGTTTGCTATTCTTTAGATTATTCTTAACCTTTAATTAAAGCTACCTCATTAAACATTATTAGATCTAAAATAGAGTCATACAGTCATACAGCAGTTGTGCAATGTATTGGTTTAAGAAATGATCCTTGATCTCAACAAACTTGCTTCAGTGTTACCCTTATTCATCTGATTTATCTAGACAAGATGCAGATTTAAATTGACCATGATAATTGTAGTATCTTTCCTCTATATATATATATATAAACAGTCATCGAGAGGTACAGACTCTTCAGTCCAGCTCATCTATGCCAACTGGATGTCCTACATTAATTTAATCCCATTTTGCAGTTTTTGGCCCATATCTCTCCAAACCCTTCCTATTCATATACCCATCCAGATGCCTTCAAGTGCTGTAATTGTACCAGCCTGCACCACTTCCTGCAGCAGTTCATTCCATACATGGTATCACCTTGTGTGTGAAATTTATTTTTCCCTGAGGTCCCTTTTAAATCTTTCCCCTCTTATTTTAACCAATGCCCTCTTTTGTTGGACTCCCCACCCTCTTAAAAAGACCTTGACTATTTACTCTATCTGTGTCCCTCATGATTTTATAAACTTCTATAAGGTCAACCCTCAGCCTCTGACCCTCCAGAGAAAATAGCCCCAGCCTATACTCCCTATCACTCAAACCTTCCAACCCTGATGAGTTTAATTTTGCTTGATAATATCTCCCACAAAGCACTACAAGACATTTCACTATAATGCTATTGAATGCATGTTGTTATTGCAGTAAATGCATGTTCTTGTCCCTATATTACAGGTGGGATTTCAGCATATAATGCTGGGACAAGAAATGTTCACACTTATGAAAGAATGGATATTGGTACCACTGGAGATGATTATGCTAATGATGTGACTGCAAGAGCCCAATGGCTGAAGAGTAATGGATATTAATTCATCAACATTTTTCTTTCCATTGATACTGGTCTATCTCTGGCAATAATTCCCTTAACATTGCAGTCTATAAAACATCAGAATACTTTTTAATCCTCATACAGTATTATTAAGTAAAGTCAATTAAACTTGGATCTCAAAGAGATGTAATCACCTAAAATGCATTGGTAATAAATATAGACATCAAACATAAAAAGTACACTTGTAATTTTCATTAGTGATGTCCATGCAAATTGGGCTGAAAGGAGTAGGGATTATTTAAAAGCAAGAGATTATGTCAAAACCACTTAGATTCGCACTTTCTACTATTTGTTAAGTTAGCTCAAGGTTGAATTTGCCCAGATACATCTAGACTTCATGTCAATCTGGGCCAAGCCAATTGGTGAGACAGAAAATCGAGAGATGCTCCATTATGCATCGAGTTTATGGATAACTCAATCGTACAGGTCAAAGAACTAAGAGCAATACGGCACAGGAACAGGCCCTTCAGCCCTCCAAGCCTGTGCTGACACATTTTGTCCTTTCATACTATAACTGTTTTCATTTACAGGATCCCATTTCCCTCTATTCCCTTCCTATTCATGTATTCATCCAGGTGCTTCTGGAATGCTGCTGTTGTGTCTGCTTCCACCACCTCCTCTGACAGTGCATTCTAGGCACTCACCACTCTGTGTGTGAAAAATGTGCCTTGCACATCTCTTTGAAGCTCCTTTCTCCCATACCTTGAACCTATTTCCCCTAGTAATTGACACCTCCACCCTGGGAAAATGCCTCATTCTTTCCATTCTATCCATGCCATTTACAATCTTACAAACTTCTATCAGCTCACCCCTCAACTTGCTGCATTCCAGTGAAAACAAACCCAGTCTATCCAATCTTTCCTCATAGCTAAAATCCCCATACCAAAGCGTCCATGTTCTTCTGGTACTGTTGTAACCAGAACTGTATGCAATATTCCAAGTGTGGCTTAACTAAAGTTCTATAAAACCGCAGAATAACTTGCCTATCCTTATACTCCCAATGAAGGGAAACATGCCATAGGCCTTGTTTACTATCTTATCTATCTGCACTGCTGACTTCAGTGATCTGTAGACCTGCACACTGAGATCCCTCTGACATATGGATGGCAAACTGTGGTGTTCTGCAAGGATCAGTGTTGAGACCACAATCTTTCACTCTATCCACTAATGATCTAGATGAAGGGACTGGGATCGGTGCTGGGCCCTCTATTTTTCGTCATTTACATAAATGATTAGGATGCGAGCATAAGAGGTACAGTTAGTAAGTTTGCAGATGACACCAAAATTGGAGGTGTAGTGAAAATCGAAGAGGGTTACCTTAGATTACTACAGGGGTCTGGACCAGATGGGCCAATGGGCTGAGAAGTAGCAGATAGAGTTTAATTCAGATAAATGCAAGGTGCTGTGTTTTGGGAAAGCAAATCTTAGCAGGACTTATACACTTAATGGTAAGGTCCTAGGGATTGTTGCTGAACAAAGGGACCTTGGAATGCAGGTTCATAGCTCCTTGAAAGTGGAGTCACAGGTGGATAGGATAGTGAAGAAGGCGTTTGGTATGCTTTCCTTTATTGTTCAGAGTGTTGAGTACAGGTGTTGGGAGGTCATGTTGTGGCTGTACAGGACATTGGTTTGGCCACTGTTGGAGTATTGCATGCAATTCTGGTCTCCTTCCTGTTGGAAAGATGTTGTGAAACTTGAGGATTCAAAAAAGATTGACAAGGACGTTGCCAGGGTTGGAGGATTTGAGCTATAGGGAAAGGCTGAACAGGTTGGGGCTATTTTCCCTGGAGCATCGGAGGCTGAGGGGTGACCTTATAGAGGTTTACAAAATTATGAGGGGCATGGATAGGATAAACAGACAAAGTCTTTTCCCTGGGTTGGGGGAGTCCAGAACTAGAGAGCATAGGTTTGGGGTGAGAGGTGAAAGATATAAACGAGACCTACGGGGCAACTTTTTCACACAGAGGGTGGTACATGTAGGAAAGAGCTGCCAGAGGATGTGGTGGAGGCTGGTACAATTGCAACATTTAAAAAATATCTGGATGAGTATATGAACAGGAAGGGGTTGGAGCGATATGGGCTGGATGCTGGCAGGTGGGATTAGTTTGGGTTCGGATACCTGGTCGGCATGGACGGGTTGGACCGAAGGGTCTGTTTCCATGCTGTACATCTCTATGATTCTATGACTCTATGACTGAGGGCATTCTAGGTAATTTTATAGGCAATACAAAGATAGGTAGAGGGACAGGTAATATTGAGGAGATGGGGAGGCTGCTGAAGGATTTGGACAGGTTAGGAGAGTGGGCAAAGAAATGGTAGATGGAGTACAACACGGGAAAGTGTGAGGCCGTGTACTTTGATAAGAAGAGTAGGAGCATGGGCTATTTTCAAATGGGGGAAGAAATTCAGACATCTGAAGTGCAAAGAAACTTGGGAGTTCTAGTCCAGGAGAAAGTGAGGACTGCAGATGCTGGAGATCAGAGCTGAAAATGTGTTGCTGGAAAAGCGCAGCAGGTCAGGCAGCATTCAAGGAGAAGAGAGTCAATGTTTCAGTCATGAGCCCTTCTTCAGGAATGAGGAAAGTGTGTCCAGCAGGCTAAGATAAAAGGTAGGGAGGAGGGACTTGGGGGAGGGGCGTTGGAAATTCGATAGGTGACTCACCTTGACCTCCTTCCACCTATCGCATTTCCAACGCCCCTCCCCCAAGTCCCTCCTCCCTACCTTTTATCTTAGCCTGCTGGACACACTTTCCTCATTCCTGAAGAAGGGCTCATGCCCGAAACGTAGACTCTCCTGCTCCTTGGATGCTGCCTGACCTGCTGCGTTTTTCCAGCAACACATTTTCAGTTCTAGTCCAGGATTCTCTCAAGGTAAACCTGCAGATTGAGTCATTAGTTAGGAAGGCAAATACAATGCTGGCATTTAGTTTGCGAAGACCTGACTACAAAAGCAGAGATCTGCTTCCGAGGCTCTATAAGGCTCTGGTCAGATCACAATTGGAGTATCGTGTGCAGTTTTGTGCTCCATATCTCAGGAAGCATGTACTGGCCATGGACCATGTTCAGAGAAGGTGTGTGAGAATGGTCCCAGGAATGAAAAGCTTAACATATGAGGAACTTTTGAGGACTCTGCATCGATATATGATGGAGTTTAGGAGGATGAGGTGGGATCTAATTGAAACTTTCAGACTATTGCATGGCCTGGACAGAATGGATGTTGGAAAGATGTTTCAATTGGGAGGAGAGATGAGGACCAGAGGGCACAGCCTTAAAGTGAAGACCTTTTAGAATGGAGTTGAGGAGAATCTTTCTCAGGCAGAGGGTGGTGAATCAAAGGAATTCACTATCACAGAAAGTTGTGGAGGCCAGGTCATTGAGTACATTTAAAACAGAAACAGATAGGTTCTTGGTTGTCAAAAGGATCAAGGGTTACAGGAGAAAGCAGGAAAATGGGGTTGAGAAACTTCACGGCCATGGTTGAAAAGTAGAGCAGACTCGGTAGCCTATTTTCTGCTCCTGTGTCTTATGTCTTATTTCAATACTTCTAAGGGTTCTGGTATTCACTATACAATTTCCACCTCTACTTGGCCTTCTAAAATGCATCACCTCACATTTCTCTGGATTATACTCCATCTGCCATTTTTCTGCCCAATCTTGCTCACTATCAGCAACTCCACCAATCTTTGTATCATCCACAACTTCCTAATTCGACCAGCTATGTTTTCCTCCAAATTATTTATGTGCACAATGAACAGCAGAGATCCCAGCACTGATCCTGGAGTCACAACACTCCATTCCAAAATGCATTTTTCCACCGCTACCCTCTGTCTCCTGTGATGAAGCCATCTTGCCAGCTCACTCCAAGATCATTTGACTTCACCTTCTGTCCTAGTCTGCCATGAGGAACCTTGTCAAAGGCTTTAGTGAAGTCCATGTGAACAACATCAACTGCTTTTCCCTCATCAATCATCTCTGTCACTTCCTCAAACAAACTCAATCAATTTGGTGAGGCATGACCTCCCCCACACAAAACCATGCTGTCCATCATCAATAAGTCAACTTGCTTCTAAATGTGTATAGATCTTGTTCCTGAGAATCTTTTCCAATAATTTCCACACCAGCAGCATGGGCCTTATAGGCCTGTAATTTCCAGGATTATCCCTGCTATCTTTCTTAAACAATGAAACAACATTAACTATGGAATATAATATGGGAAAGTGGGAGGTCATGCAGTTTGGTCGGAAGAATAGGGGCATAGACTATTTTCTAAATGGGGATAAAATTCAGAAATGTGAAGTGCAAAGGGACTTGGGAGTCCTGGTCCAGGATTCTATTAAGGTAAACTTGCAGGTTGAGTTTAGAAAGGCCAATGCAATGTTAGCATTTATTTCAAGAGGACTAAAATGTAAAGCATGGATGTACGTCTAAGGCTTTGAAAGGCTCTGGTCAGACCACATTTAGAGTTTTGTGAGTAATTTAGGATCCCATCTCTCAGACAGGATGCACTAGCCCTGACGCAGGTGCAGAGGAGATTCATGAGAATGACCCAGGGATGAAAGGCTTAACATATCATTGAATCATAGAATCCCTAGTGTGGAAACAGGCCACTTGGCCCAACAAGTCCATACCGACCCTCCAAAGTGTAACCCAACCAGACCTGTTCCCTGCCATTACTCTACATTTCCCCTCTTTAATGCACCTAACCTACACACCCCTGAACACTACAGGCAATTTACCAAGGCCAATTCACCTGACCTGCACACCTTTGAATGAGGGAGAAAACCAGAAAATCCCGAGGAAACCAATGCGTGCTCAGGAAGAACGTGGAAACTCCACACACACTGTCACCCGATACTGGATCAAACCCGGGTCCCTGGATGAAGACTCTGGGTAAAAATTGGATGAAATTTAGTGGGATGAGGAGGGATCTAATTGAAACTTACAGAATGCTGAATGGCCTGGACAGAGTGGACATTGGGAAGATGTTTCCATTGGCAGGAGAGACTAGGACCCAACGGCACAGCTTTTGAACAGAAATGAGGAGAAACTTCTTCAGCCAGAGGGTGGTGAATCTGTGGAATTCACTACCACAGAAGGCTGGAGGCCAGGTCACTGATATATTTAAAACAGAGATAGATAGGTTTTTATTATCAATGGGATCAAAGGTTATGGGGAGAAGGTGAGAGAATGGGTTTGAGAAACTTATCAGCCATGATTGAATGGTGGAGAAGACTCGATGTACTGAATGGTCTAATTGTGGCTCCTATGTTCTATGGTCTATTCTCCAGTCCTCTGGGATTCACTTGTGGCCAAAGAGGATACAAAGATGTCTTTCAATGCTCCACCAATTAGTTCTCTTGCTTCCCTCAACATTCTGGGATCGATCCCATCAGAACCCAGGCACTCTACCTGAATTCATTTTAAGGCACAGGCCACCTCTTACTTTTGGCTTAGAAATTCGACATTCCCTTCCCTGAGACTATCCTCCACAAATTTCTGAGGATATGGGGAGAAAGTAGGAACAGAGTCCTGATTTGGTTAATGATCCATGATCATGTTGAATGGTGGAGGAAGCTCGATGGGCCGAGTGGCCTACTCCTACTCCTATATTCTTATTCTAAATCTTTCTTACATATCTGAAAGAAAATATTTCATTTTTTTTGCATCTTTCTTGACCTCCACGTGTCCTAAAGTGCTTGACAACCAAAGAAATACATTTTGCAGCATATTTCCTATTGTGATGCTGACAGCATAGATGCAACAAACAAGAATGTAAAAATGACGAGATAATCCAACTTTTTTTTCGGCTGTGGGTTGAGCAATAAAGTGACACTAGGAGAGTTCCAGATCCTGGATAGCATTATCTCTCAGATCTGATGCGAAACATTAACAACAATAACAAGAAAGGAATGATTGGAATGCACATTTTGCTGATGCTGATGACATCTTACTCTATTGTATTATCTGGTCATAACATTCACAGAAAACAGCAGCTAATCCTGGGAGATAGTCCTGTGAAGGGGAAGAATTTAAGCAGTTTCCAAGCTGAGTCAATACACAGGCATTTACTTAATATAGAAAGCCAGTTAAGCACCATTTGACAAAAATAGGAACATTCACTCCTAATTCGCTGTACAGTTTGAATGCATAAATTAAAATCCTTTTAAACTGCAGGCTCAGCTTCAATATACAATGAAATCTATTCTACTCTCAAACACAAACAGAAAGTGCTGGAGAAACTCAGCAGGTCTGGCAGCATCAGTGGAGAGAAAACCGAGTCCAGTAAGCCTTCTTTAGAAACCCTCAGGATTCTTGGCTCAAAGCAGAGGCAACTCCAGTTTATTTGTAATCCCTCATCCCTGGAGCTATTCCAGTGAAACCCTTCTAAACCCTCACTAAAGCCTCTGAAGTAGAAAGCCCAGTGAGAATAAGATCAAACTGTTCTATAGAAGTTCAGCAAAATCTTTTCAGTTTTTCACTCTGTGCTTATACTTACAAAGTCTCTCAAAAGTTTGAGATTTGGGAGAAGATTTGTAGCTCAGGAGGTGGATCAGGTTGTTAATTTGCTCGCTAAGCTGGTGGGTTTGTTCTCAGATGTTTCATTACCATACTAGGTAATATCATCAGTGAGCCTCCAGTGAAGCATTGGTGTTCTGTCCCACTTGCTACTTATGGGTCCTTGTTTGTTGTGGTGGGTGATATCATTTCCGGTTCTGTTTCTGAGAAGTTGGTTAAAGAGATTCAAATCTATGCGTTTGTCAATGGAGTTCCGGTTTGAATGTCAGGCCTCTAGGAATTCCTACCCTTGCCTTTGTTTAGCTTTTCCCAGGATGTATTGTCCCAGTCGAACTGGTGTAGCTCTTCGTCTGTGTTTATGGAAACCTGTGATAGTTGGTCATGTCATTTCGTGGCTAGTTGGTGTTCGTGTATCCTGGTGGCTGGTTTCCTGCTGGTTTGTCCAATGTAATGTTTGGTGCATTCCTTGCAGGGTATTTTGTTTATTGAGTTCGTTATGCTGGCTGTGGGTATAGGGGTCCTTGAAATTCATCAGTAGTTGTTTCAGTGTGGTAGTAGGTTTGTGAGTTAGCATACTTAGACAATTCCTCATGAAGTTAAAGGACCCCGTACCCACAGCCAGCAAAATGAACGTGATATACAAAATACCCTGCAAGGACTGCACCAAACATTACATTTGACAAACCGGCAGAAACCAGCCACCAGGTTACACAAACACCAACTAGCCTCCAAAAGACATGGTCAACTATCATTGTCATCCATACACACAGATAAAGAGGGACACCAGTTCAGCTGGGACAATACATCCATCCTAAGACAGGCCAAACAGAGACATGCATGGGAACTCCAAAAAGCCTGGCATTCAAACCGGAAGTCCATTAACAAATGTATAGGAGATTCAAGATGGCGGCAACTCAGCAAGTCTGAGCCTATAGTGCTCCTTCCAAGACTTGGGCAAAGTGGATCTCCCACCCCCACCACACTCACCAAATTATCTAAAATAGCTCTTATTTAATATAATTAGTTGTTTGGTAGTGTTAGTATTAAATTTAAATAATCTAATCTCTTAGGAAAAATGACTAAAGGGAGGAGAGCCCACAGCTCTCAGAAAGCAGGGACCCCTCCCCTACCTTCTCTCTCTCCAGCTGCAGCAGAGGCATCCACAGCCGCCCCGGGGGACTTACCGATGGAAACAAGCCTTGTAGAGATGATTACCAAGCTGGATGCGAAGATCGATGCCTTCATCGAGGAGTCCCGACATCGCTGGGAATCGCTCTCGGCCGCACTGCAGAAGCACGGCCGAGACATTCAGGAACTGGAGCGCCGAGTCGGAGGGGCGGAGTTAAAGGCCGCGACCTCGGAGACCGCAGCTCAATCGGCTGCCGACCAGGTCCAGACTCTCGAACAACGAGTCCGGACCTTAGAGAATTACATCGACGCCCTCGATAATCGAGGTCGTCGAAAAATATTCGTTTGCTGGGCCTTCCCGACCCGAACGGGAAGAGAAAGGCCAGCTCACAGCATTCCTGGAGCAGTGGTTGCCACAATTTTTGGATCTGGAGGGTGGATCAGGCCAGGTGTGGGTAGAATGGGCCTACCGGGTTGCAATACGCGGGCCTGGCTCGAACCAGCGCCCACGCCCGGTCCTGTTCCGGCTGCAGAGCTATAGGGAGAGGCAGATACTCCTAGATGCCTCTAGAAATCTTGGAAAAGATCCTAAAGCCATGATCTATAAAGGATCCAAGATCATGTTATTTCAGGACTTCTCCCCGGCTTTGGCCCAAAGGAGGAAGACGTTCGATGAGGTGAAGAAGTGTTTAAGGGACTCAAATATTCAATACACCTTACGCTACCCAGCGACGTTATGTTTTAACCACGAAGGATCCAGGTATAATTTTAGATTGCCAGAAAAGGCTAAGGAATTTTTGGACTCTCTTAAATAAATTGTAACAGACAATGTATGTTGGCTTGCCTTTTCCCCACTCCGATTTATATCCCCCCGACTTTTTTTCTTTTTCCTATCTTACTGTTTATTATTATCTCGGGGGGGGGGAAGAGGGAATTACTTATTTGCTCTCCATTTAACGATTTTCTCCATCCCCCTTAGGGTTTTTTTAAAAATTTTATTATTATACGTATGTATGTGTGTATGTATATATATATGTGTATGCATGTATGTGTATATATGTATATATATAAACCGGGGGGTTTAGTTAAGGTTGGTGGGGAGAGGTGGTTACCTTATTCTATTTTAGTTTTGCCTCTAGGAGCGGGGTTATTTTCCCTTGCTATTTTATATTATTATATTTAATTATAATTTGTTGAAGTTGTAATTCTATAGTTATATATGTTTATACATGGTATTGATACTACCAAATATACTTAGGTGTGGGTGGGGGGGGGGGGGTGGGATGCTCACTGTTAACTCTAGCTCGGTATTATATCTGAATTCTCCTCATCCTATTAAGGAGCGCCTGGGTCAAGGGTGGGGCACTGGTAGGGGGAGGATATGATGGACTGTTGGAAAAGAAGTGATACCCCCTGGGAACAAGGGGGATAATCTCCATTCAAATATGTTTTATAATTTTTTTTATTATTGAGAAATAGTTTCCTTTTTATCATACTGTTATGAGTGTATTAGAGAACCTTTATTTTTGTAAATTCTATATGCTCTTTGCTCGGGATGTTTTAGATAGGGTCTCCCCTCCCGGGGGGTCTCGGATTTACCTGGATAATTATGGTTGATCAGTCGGCAAAGTGGTACACCTGGAATGTCAAATAGGAAGAGATTATTTTCTGTTCTCTCTTTCCATATAAGGAAAAATATTTTGGTAAACTGGGTGGTTGAAGGTTCCCCTGGATTTTCAAATTGGCATAGATTAATCATGGAATGTACTCCCCTTGACTTCCTTATAAATATGGTGCACCGAAAGACCGAATTATTTTTTTATAAAATATGGCAGCCCTTTTACATAGATATTTTGGCTATCCTAACAAGGGCTTTTATCTAATTGAGATTACAGATATGGCTGGTCCGGGGCCCCTTGGGAGAGGAATCCCATATGAATACGGGTTTTGTTATATATGATGTTAACACATTCCGAGCAAGTATTTTAATATCCAACTTCTATGTTAATCGTTGGGGGGTTTTTAGACCCCCACCTCTATTTGTTTTCTCTCATTTTCTCTTATTTGAAAGATGTAAGTGACTCAATTACACACTCTGGCTAATTGTAGGTTAGATTAGTAGTTAATTGAGTTTTGTTTTTTCTCTTTCAGTATTTTTCTTTTGTCAAATTTTGATGATTGTATATTTAAGATTTACTTCTATATTAATGTTTGTACTTGAGAGTTTTGTTTATTTTTGTAAATTTGTTAAAATGTTAAATTTCTAATAAAAATATCTATAAAAAAAAACAAATGTATAGATTTGACCCTCTTTTACTGACCTCTCATAAACAGAACTGGGAATGATATCACGCACCACAACAAACCAAGACCCATATAGCAAATGGGACAGTACACCAATGCTTCACTGGAGGCTCACTGATGATATTACCGAGCATGATGACGAAACATCTGAAAACAAGCCCACCAGTTCAGCGAGCAAACCAACAGCTTTCAGTCTCATATACTTTCCAAACATACATTACACATAATTCATATTCTGCAGTCCGCTCTGCATCTTTGAAACTTAAGCAATATCCAGATAGCAACATCCAAAAGACTTGAACTTCACAAGTACTGCAAACAGAAACCCCACATACAAATGTGAATATATTGAACTCAGATTGGCACATCCACTTAGCACATAGTTACTGGTTTTACTTTCAAGTTTTAAAATGCCATTTTTTCTAATAAATGTGCATTAATTTGATATTGTCAGAGAATTCCTCCAGTATGAAACAAGCCATTTGGCCCAACAGGTCGACACTGAGTCTCTGAAATCCCACCCAGACGTAGCCCCTCACCACATCCCTATATTTCCCACAGCTAATTCATTGAGCCTGCACACCATGGGCAACTCAGCATGGCCTATCCACCTGACCTGCACATCTTTGGACTGTGGGAGTAACTGGAGCAGCTGGAGAAAACACATGCAGACATGGGGAGTATGTACAATCTTCACACAGAGAGTTGCCAGAGGCTGGAAGGCCTGACAGCAGTAGGGAGCCAGGTTCGATTCCAGCCTGTTTGGAGTTTGCACATTCTCCCTGTGTCTGCATGGGTTTCTTCCAGGTGCTCTGGTTTTCTCCCACAGTCCAGGGGTGTGCAGGTGAGGTGGATGGGCCAGGCTGAGTTGTCCATGGTGTGCAGGCTTGGTGAATTAGCCAAGGGAAACACAGGGATAGGTTATGGGGCTAAGTCTGAGTTGGATGCTCTTTCAAGAGTCGGTGTGGACTTGTTGGGCCAAATGGCCTGTTTCCACACTGTAAGGATTTGATTATTCCAATAGCTGCACAAGTGGGCTTTAACAGAAAATTACATTTTACAGTAAGTGACAAATATTTTCTCATTTTAAATTAAAATTAACAAGTTATAAATTTCTAACATTGAGCACATCAACCGCCATTTGTGCCATGAATTCATTTTATTCCGAATACTATATCCATTTGAGGAAACAGCCTTTAGTTTGCCTTTTTACCATTTTTGGAAAAAGATGGCTGCCATTGATCCTCAACTACTTTTCCTCTAAAGTCATTTCTCAGTCTGCTTCTGCCAGCTCTGCCCCCATTTTTTTGTAATTTCCCTTATTTAAGTTTAGCACAGTTGTTTCTGACCAATGTTTCTCACTGTCAAACTAAATAGCATGTGACACAATTTATAGTCACGGGTTCTGAGGGAATTCTTTACTCTGAGATCATTTATTAAACTTGTCACATTATGAGATTCCAAATAGGTTGACTGCTAGCTATTCCACAATATATTATGGGTGGCACTGTGGCTAGCACTGCTGCCTCACAGGACCAGCGTCCCAGGTTCAATTCCTGCCTTGGGCAACTGTCTGTGTGGAGTTTGCACGTTCTCCCCGTGTCTGTGGGTTTCCTCCTGGTGTTCTGGTTTCCTCCCACAGTCCAAAGGTGTGCAGGTCAGGTGGATTGGCCATGCTAAATTGCCCATAGTGTTAGATGCATTAGTCAGAGGGAAAATGGGTCTGGGTGGGTTTCTCTTTGGAGGGTCGATGAGGACTGGTTGGGCTGAAAGGCCTGTTGCCACACTCTAGGGAATCTAATCTAATCTATTGTTCTCAGAATAGACTCTGTGAGTTTTTCCTCGTTGTTACCTCTGCCAATTTGATTTTCCTAATTTATATGAAGATTGAAATCACTCTGATTAATGTACTCCCTTTATTATGTCTTGCATTATCACCTGATTTATTTTCAGTCCTACAGAATAGCTGCTGTTAGGGAGCCAATAGTTGCTCCCACAAGTGCCTTCCTCTGCTCGTTTGTACTTACCTCCACCTATATATATTCTACACCTTCAATCAAAGACAATTTATTGTTATCATACTTATTCCAACTTGTCCTAACAAAGCCACCCAACACGTGTTCCTTTCTCTTGTCCTTTTCAAATGCCACCTTCCCCGAAATATTTAATTCTCAGCTTTGAGCTCCTCATTACCATTTCTATATAACAGCTACAAGATCATAGAAATCAACCTCTCATTTGTGCCATTAATTCATTTATTTGAGAAAACAGTCATTAAGTTTGTCTTTTTGCCATTTATTTTTTTTTAATTTTGACCCTATTTGTTACTTTTGTTTGTATCTTCTGTCTCTTGCAATCCCACTCTGGGAACATTATCTAAATAGCTGCCTTGGAATTCTGCCACGTCTTTCTCTTTGTAATATTCTACCAAGACCTATCCTCCACCTGGTTATTTTAAAGCCTTCTCTAATACTCTAATTATTCAATTCAGACAGGTCACTAGTCCCAAAACAGTTTAAGTGAAACTCATCCAACCAGAAAAGTTCCATTCTACATCTGTACTGCTATTGCCTCATGAACTGAAACCCATTCCACCCCTGCCAAGCTTTTGAGCCAGACATTTAAAGCCTTGACTTTATTTACCCTATGACAGGATGTCCAAACCTCAGGCAGTAATCTGAAAATTATTAACTTGGAGGCACTGCTTTCGAATTTAGTTCCTAAGTGTTGAAATTCTTTCAGCAGAACCTCCTTTCTAGTCTTATCAATGTCATTGGTATCAATGCCTATAACAACCAGTGGATCCTTTGTCCACCTCAATCAAAGTTCTTCTCCAGTCATCAGGAAATTTCCTTAACCCTGACACTTGACAAGCAACAAGGCCTTTGGAACACATGCTCATCACTACATCAAAAGGGCTTAGACGCCAAATTATACAATTAGACTTTTCCTTACCACTACTACATTCCCGATTCCTTTACACTTTTGAATGGCACCCTGCATCATGGTGAACTGGTCAGTTTGCTCATCCTTCCTGCAATCTCCATCTCATCCATACAGCTTGTAGGAACCTGGTACCTGCTGGACAATTGTGAGGTGAAGACTCTTCACATGTGACTCCCTGCATTCCATATCTACCCCACTTGCAGTCAGCTGCCCTAACCCCACACTGGTCCATAACCACAGACCAAATTTGAATTTAAATTACCCAGAGGTGTGTAGGCTTTCTGAAGTAAAGGGTCTAGCTAACTATCCCCTTCTCTAATGTTGTGCAACGTCTGAAGCTCAAAATCCAGCTTCTCGACACGGATCTAAAGGTCTCAAGTTGCAAACATTTACTAGAAATGTGTTCATCCTAGATTGATTGGTGTTCAGCCCAGCACACATCACCCCTCCTGCCACAACTATCATATTTGATGGAATTGGTAAGTTACTGCTCTTCACACTTCACTGTAAATCTTTCTTTAAAAATAGGGGAGAACTTCAGTATGAAAAGATTCTGAATAATTTCCAAGAGCATTCCATTCTGATCACACATCTTGTATTTGTGTAACTTCCAGCCACAGCCCAGCTCATTTGATTTCCTGTGTGACAGCAGCAATGTGCACAGTAATTGGTGAGTATTTCTTCTGATATTCCGTTAGGCATTCATTTTTCAAATTAATGTTAAGAGTCAAAATATGCAATGGGTAGCATATTCTGATCAGTAAGTTCAAGAATTGTAGGATAGACAGGTAGGGGGCTGCAAGAACACAGCAAGCCAGCAGCCGGAGGTGGAGAAGTCGATGTTTCAGATGTAACCCGTCTTAAGGAGGCAAGCATTGAGAATCTTAAATGCGAGGATAGAACAGACAGATCAAATGCCTTGTTCCTGTACTTTTGCTTTTAATGCCATTTTCTATGCATTAATTTGAAAGTTAACATTAAAATGTAATTTTAAGATGGCGGGAAATAATGTTTTACAAGGAGTAAGTACTGTTTCTGTACTCTCATAGCTATGAAACTGATGAAAGAATTTACTCCAATAACAACAATTCTGGCTGAAGTCAATTGCCCAGCAGACTCAAAAGTCCCTTTCCCCTCCAAAGGTCCCCTTCTCCTCCAAAGGTGTCACTCCTCATGGCATTGCTCTACGCTAACAGTCACACTGTAGTTCCCTCCTCTGCCCCGACAGATACAGAGGGGCAGGGAACGTTAGCCAGAAGCAAAGCTACTTCAAATGCCCCTATAATCTGTAATACAGAAGGAAAAACATTTGGGATATGGACAGGAGGCATGAAATGATGAGGAGGAAACAAAGGGAACTCAGGATGTTAGCTCATTTCTTTGTTCTCTTTACTGAGCCAGTCAGAGAGTATTAAGCACTCGCCAGTTTCATGCTGTCCTATACTTTTGCACTTATCATTCCAACTTTATTTGGTATGGTAAAGGAGAACATTGGGTAACTAGTTGTATAGTCTCATTATGCTACACTGGTCACAACATTTGTGTGAAAAGAAATGCATGTGCAAGTGTGGAAGATTGAAAGTTTGCAGCACTGGATGTTGCAGTAACAGTTGCTCAATGATGTTATGTACAATTTACACAATCAATAATCATGGCAGTGATTTAAATGATGCTCTTTGATACAATACAGTGATTCACAGTTTTTGGAATAAATCTACAAGTTTCTGAAACTGTTGCACAAATGGATGAAAGAATATATGACATTTTGGGAAAGCCTACAGTCTGTAGGCTGCATTTATGGCATGCATATCAGCAAATCTAATCCCATCGCTGAGGGATTGGTTAATTGAGTTTATGCCACCCTCGCTAACCCCCATACATTTGCCACTATAGATAAGTGCCAAGATTGCCCAGTGATTGCACCAGTAAAAAATGAGGTCTGCAGATGCTGGAGATCACATGCTGAAAATGTGTTGCTGGTTAAAGCACAGCAGGTTAGGCAGCATCTAAGGAATTTGTGCTTTAACCAGCAACACATTTTCAGCAGTGATTGCACCAGTCCAGCCTCTTTAGATCACATGACATTATGTTGGCAGTTGATCTGTCTGCTTTATCTGACGGTCTGTGCATCCCATAGCCCTGAAGTTTATAGGCAACAGGAGCTGAGATGGATCTGGCAGCCATGTTGGTTCATTGTCCCTTCCCACGACAACACAGATTGGGGCATCTTAACAATGACACAGTTGGAAAAGGACAGGAACATAGGTGGATAGGCAATTTCCATGATTAAAAGTCCAATTACAGACAACGTGTCAATATAGGTTGACCCCACCCCATTTCTCCATTACGATCGAGGCACCAGCAACAAAGGGAGGTAACCTCCCAGTGATAATCCAGGGAGTAAGGATTTTTGAGGTAAAGCGAGTCACCACTAGGGATGTCAGAGCTAGCAACCCAACTTCCTCCAGCACGGAATCTCCTCTAACAATCGCCCACCACCCCCAACCCCATTGCCTTGAAGAGGAACAGGCTGCTGTACCTCTGGTCAGTAACCAAAGCTTCCCCAACTGCACACAGGGACAACTTGGAGGGGTCTTGTCATGAATTGCATCCCCTTTGTCCAACAATCAGGGTAACCTTAATTTTCCATCCAATATTTGAAACATCCTGGAGTTCACTTGTACTGATTAAAAGTTATATTTTAAAGGCAACATTTAATAAATAATGCCACTCCCTGGCTCTTCCCTCATAGCTCTACTAATTGTTAATCTTTGAATTTTTAATGAAAGTTGATATACAGAATGTCATATAGAGCAGACAGGACATAAGATAGAGAGAAGCTGTTCCTGTGCATACAAGGAGTGAGACGGCATCGATCTACAGTGCTGCGCAAACAATTTCAGAAAAATCTTTGTCACATAGTTTGTAGTTAGGGTATGAAATGCACTGTCTGGAAGTGTGGTGGAGGCAGGTTCAATTGCAGCATTCAAGGGGTGATTATTTGGATTGTGAAGCTGCGCAGGAATATGGCGAATGGGAAGGAAATTGGCATTAAGTAATAGAACTGGAGCAGGCACAATGGGCCAAGTCACTTCCTTCTGTGCTGTAACACTTCAGTGAGACTGTATCTCCACTGAGAATGGAGATGTTTCTTCTGCTTGACTAGAGTCAGTTACCTCAATGTGGGGAGCACTCCTGGGTCAAATACTCCCCAGAAGCTGCTTTAGCCTTCACCTCACTCAGGATCAGAGGATACATTATGGGCACTACTGCTGCATTTGCTTGGTGTTTGCCACTTTTCCATAACTCAGCCATTTTGTCTTCATTGTGCTAGATACCTCCATCTATGGTGATATCACAAAGGTTGATACAACTGGTGCTTCTGATAAAACAGCAAAACAGGACAAGCTGAGTGTAACAGGTGAGGAATCAACATAACTTAACATTTCCATGATTGGTATGCATCTGCAATGTATAGGGATACTTTGAAAGTGAATTCCCATTCACAGTTGTTTTATCAAGTTTTACTCATTCTGCAATTTGCATTCAAAATTGAGACCTTTATTGGAAAATTATGTTGGTCCTATCAGGAATTCTTTTGAACATAGTTTTAATGAGATGATGCATGGGCTCACAATCTGACCATTATCCCTTACCCACAGCACTATCATTTACATGGTGGCTCAGTGGTTAGCACTGTTGCCTTACAGCACCAGGGTTCCCTGGTTCGATTTCAGCCTCAGGCGACTGTCTGTGTGGAGTTTACATATTCTCTCCACATCTGCGTGGGTTTCCTTTGGGTGTTCAAGTTTCCTCCTGCAGTCCAAAGATGTGCAGGTCAGGTGAATTGGCCATGCTAAATTGCCTATGGCATTAGGTGCATTAGTCAAAGGGAAATGGGACTGGGTGGGTTATTCTTCAGAGGGTCTTTGTGGAATTGTTGGGCTGAAGGGTCTGTTTCCACACTGTAGGGGAATCTAATCTACATTGAGAGATAAGACTGACTCAGGCCTTCCAGTTGTATTACCACTACAATAAACCACTTTGTTGCCAGGCTAACATTTCTGTTGTTGTGGTTCTGTTCGCCGAGCTGGAAGTTTTTGCTGCAAACGTTTCGTCCCCTGGCTAGGAGACATCATCAGTGCAGTGGGAGCCTCCTGTGAAGCGCTGCTTTGATGTTTCTTCCGGTATTTATAGTGGTTTGTTCTTGCCGCTTCGGGTGTCAGTTTCAGCTGTCCGTTGTAGTGGTTTGTATATGGGGTCCAGGTCGATGTGTCTGTTGATGGAGTTTGTGGTTGAATACCATGCTTCTAGGAATTTCCTGCCTGTTCTCTGTCTGGCTTGCCCTATGATAGTAGTGTTTTCCCAGTCGAATTCATGTTGCTGGTTGTCTGAGTGTATGGCTACTAGGGATAGCTGGTCGTGTCGTTTTGTGGCTAGCTGATGTTCATGGATGCGGATTGTTAGCTGTCTTCCTGTTTGTCCTATATAGTGTTTTGTGCAGTCCCTGCATGGTATCTTGTAAACTACGTTAGTTTGGCTCGTGCTGGGTATTGGGTCCTTTGTCCTAGTAAGTTGTTGTCTGAGCGTGGATGTTGGCTTGTGTGCCGTTATGAGTGCTAAGGGTCGCAGTAGTCTGGCTGTCAGTTCTGAGACGCTCCTGACGTATGGTAGTGTGGCTAGTCCTTTTGGTTGTGGCATGTCCTCGTTCCGTGGTCTATCTCTTAGGCATCTGGTGATAAAGTTGCGTGGGTATCCGTTTTTGGCGAATACCTTGTATAGGTGTTCCTCTTCCTCTTTTCGCAGTTCTGGTGTACTGCAGTGTGTTGTGGCTCTTTTGAATAGTGTCCTGATGCAGCTTCGTTTGTGTGTGTTGGGGTGGTTACTTTCATAGTTTAGGACTTGGTCTGTGTGTGTTGGTTTCCTGTGTACCCTTGTGGTGAATTCTCCGTTAGGTGTTCTCTCTACTAACACGTCTAGGAACGGGAGTTGGCTATCCTTTTCCTCTTCTATCGTGAATCGGATTCCTGTGAGTGTGGCGTTGATGATCCGGTGTGTTTTTTGTATTTCTGTGTTTTTTGATGATTACAAAGGTGTCATCTACATATCTGATCCAGAGTTTGGGTTGGATTTGTGGTAGGGCTGTATGTTCTAACCTTTGCATAACTGCCTCTGCTATGAGTCCCGAGATTGGTGACCCCATGGGTGTTCCGTTGATTTGTTCGTATATCTGATTGTTGAATGTAAAGTGTGTGGTGGGGCATAGGTCCAGTAGTTTCAGTATGCCGTCCTTGTTGATAGGTTCGGCCTCCTGTGTTCTGTTATGTATGTCCAGTAGGTTGGCTATAGTTTCTCTGGCTAGGGTTTTGTCAATTGAAGTGAACAGTGCCGTCACGTCGAATGAGATCATGGTTTCTTCTTTGTCTATGTGTGTATTCCTGATGATGTCCAAGAATTCCTGTGTTGATTGTATGAAGTGTTTGGATCCGCTGACCAGGTGTTTCAGTTTTTGTTGTAGTTCTTTGGCCAGTTTGTATGCTGGTATCCCTGGTAGTGATACTATGGGTCTCAGTGGGATGTCTGGTTTGTGTACTTTGGGTAGTCCATAGAATCTGGGGGTGTTGTTGCTTTCAGGTTTCATTCTTTGTAGGTCCGCTTTGGTTATCTGTCCGTTTTTTTGTAGATTCCTTAGTGTGTTGTTTATTCTATTGGTGAGTTGTGGTGTGGGGTCGGAATCCTTCATTTGGTAGGTGTTGGTGTCTGCAAGTAGTTGTTGTGCTTTATTGATGTAGTCTGATTTATCTAGGATGACCGTCATTCTGCCTTATCTGCCGGTAGTATGATTATGTTCTTGTCATTTTTCAGTGCTTTCAGTGCTTCCCTCTCCTTGGTGTTGACGTTATGTGTTTGTCGTTTTCTTATCATCATAGGTACGACCGTTTGTCTCACTGTTTGTTGTGTCTCTTCTGTCAGTCCATTGTTCCTGAGTGTGCATTCTAGAGCTGCTAGGAAGTCTGCTGTGTTGGCATCCCTGTGGTTGTATTTAAGTCCCTTGGCAAGTATAGTTCTTTCCATGTCTGTGAGCTGTCTGTGGGAGAGGTTTTTAACCCAGGTGTGTGTTGTAGTGTCCTCCTTTTTGTGTGTTAGTTTGGCCATTTTTTCTTTTAGTGCCGTTTTTTTGCGCAGTACACCAGAACTGCGAAAAGAGGAAGAGGAACACCTATACAAGGTATTCGCCAAAAACGGATACCCACGCAACTTTATCACTAGATGCCTAAGAGATAGACCGAGGTACGAGGACATGCCACAACCAAAAGGACTAGCCACACTACCATACGTCAGGAGTGTCTCAGAACTGACAGCCACTCTACTGCGACCCTTAGCACTCATAACGGCACACAAGCCAACATCCACGCTCAGACAACAACTTACTAGAACAAAGGACCCAATACCCAGCACGAGCCAAACTAACATAGTTTACAAGATACCATGCAGGGACTGCACAAAACACTATATAGGACAAACAGGAAGACAGCTAACAATCCTCATCCATGAACATCAGCTAGCCACAAAACGACACGACCAGCTATCCCTAGTAGCCATACACTCAGACAACCAGCAACATGAATTCGACTGGGAAAACACTACTATCATAGGGCAAGCCAGACAGAGAACAGCCAGGGAATTCCTAGAAGCATGGCATTCATCCACAAACTCCATCAACAGACACATCGACCTGGACCCCATATACAAACCACTACAACGGACAGCTGAAACTGACACCCGGAAGCGGCAAGAACAAACCACTATAATTACCGGAAGAAACATCAAAGCAGCGCTTCACAGGAGGCTCCCACAGCACTAATGATGCCTCCTAGCCAGGGGACGAAACGTTTGCAGCAAAAACTTCCAGCTCGGCGAACAAAACCACAACAACCGACATCCGAGCTACAAATCTTCACTCAGACTTTAACATTTCTGTCCTGGGCCGGCCATAGCATTCCAATGAAATGCAACACAAACAACGTTTTACGTTTTTGCATGTGTTTAATGTGTGGCCTT
The DNA here is from genome assembly GCF_020745735.1 of Hemiscyllium ocellatum. Classification (NCBI taxonomy): domain Eukaryota; kingdom Metazoa; phylum Chordata; class Chondrichthyes; order Orectolobiformes; family Hemiscylliidae; genus Hemiscyllium; species Hemiscyllium ocellatum. Next base: position 11,531,346 of record NC_083411.1, read on the forward strand.
TCACCTCCTCCTTCCTCACTGTCAAAAGGTGAAGCAGTGTTTTACTTACACTTCCTTTTGTCTAATATACTGCAATTGCTACTCATAATGTGGTCTCCTTTACATTGGCAAGATCAAAAACAGACTGGATGAGTCCTTTGTGGAATGCATCAACTCTGTCCAGAGGATTGTGGGCCTGTCACTCATCCAACGAAAAGCCAGAGGAACAATCTGCTCATTTTTTTCTCACTATTTCCAGCCCTTTCAATTCTGAAGAAGAGTTACTGTCGCCAAAACATTAATTCTGCTTTCTCTTCAGAAAGGCGGGCGGCACGGTGGCACAGTGGTTAGCACTGCTGCCTCACAGCGCCTGAGACCTGGGTTCAATTCCCGACTCAGGCGACTGACTGTGGGGAGTTTGCACGTTCGCCCCGTGTCTGCGTGGGTTTCCTCCGGGTGCTCCGGTTTCCTCCCACAGTCCAAAGATGTGCGGGTCAGGTGAATTGGCCGTGCTAAATTGCCCGTAGTGTTAGGTAAAGGGTAAATGTAGGGGTATGGGTGGGTTGCACTTCGATGGGTCGGTGTAGACTTGTTGGGCCGAAGGGCCTGTTTCCACACTGTAAGTAATCTAATCTAATCTAAAAAAATTGGTACCAGACCTGCTGAGTTTCTCCAGCACTTTCTGTGTCTGTATTGAGAGACAAGTCAGATAACCATAGACACCTGGGCTTGGCATTGGGTACTCTAACCTTTCAAATCCTGACCAAATCCTTAAAGGTGGTGGCAAACAACATAGTCTGTGCTTTATTAGCTGTTTATCTTAAAATACTGTACTCTAATGTAATCTCCAGGATCCCAAACTCCCTGTTCCCCAAAAACTAGTCCTTAATATGTTCATTGTTGATGAGGAATAAATGTGTCCTTTGTAGTAAGAAGATAACCGGTAGTCAGATATGATTTGGACAGAGGTTGGATTGGGACTTGGCTACATTTTTATGCCTTCACATCTCCACCAGAGTCAGACACAAAAGAATGCGTGGTGAATGACTGAGAGCTGTCTGAACCTTCAATCACATTAAGGGGAGGGTAATATCATTGGACATGTAATCAAGAACTAGCTGTTTGGATACAGAACTGGCTCAAAGGTAGAAGACAGAGGGTGGAGATGGAGGGATGTTTTTCAGACTGGAGGCCTGTGACCAGTGGAGTGCTACATGGATACGGTGCTGGGTCCTTTACTTATTGTTATTTACATAAATGATTTGGATGCGAGCATAAGAGGTACAGTTAGTAAGTTTGCAGATGACACCAAAATTGGAGGTGTAGTGGACAGTGAAGAGGGTTACCTCAGATTACAACAGGATCTGGACCAGGTGGGCCAATGAGCTGAGAAGTGGCAGATGGAGTTTAATTCAGATAACTGCGAGGTGCTGCATTTTGGGAAAGCGAATCTCAGCAGGACTTATACACCTAATGGTAAGGTCCTAGGGAGTGTTGCTGAACAAAGAGACCTTGTAGTGCAGTTCATAGTTCCTTGAAATTGGAGTCGCAGGTAGATAGGATAGTGAAGAAGGCGTTTGGTATGCATTCCTCTATTAGTCAGAGTATTAGATTAGATTCCCTACAGTGTGGAAACAGGCTCTGCGGCCCAACCAGTCCACATCGACCCTCTGAAAAGTAACCCACCAGACCCATTTCCCTCTGACTAATGCACCTAACACTATGGGAAATTTAACATGGCCAATTCATCTGATCTGCACATCTTTGTGACTGTGGGAGGAAACCGGAGCACCCGGTGGAAACCCACACAGACACAGGGAGAATGTGTAAACTCCACACAGACAGTTGCCCAAGACTGGAATCGAACCTGGGACGCTGGTGTGGTGAGGCAGCTGTGCTAACCATTGAGCCACTGTGTCACCCCAAAGTACAGGAGTTGGGAGGTCATATTGCGGCTGTTCAGGACATTAGTTAGGCCACTGTTGGAATATTGTGTGCAATTCTGGTCTCCTTCTTCCGAACAGAAAGATGTGAAACTTGAAAGGGTTCAGAAAAGATTTACAAGGATGTTGCCAGGGTTGGAGGATCTGAGCTACAGGGAGAGGCTGAATAGGCTGGGGCTGTTTTCCCTGGAGCGTCAGAGGCTGAGGGGTGACCTTATCGAGGTTTACAAAATTATGAGGGGCATGGAAAGGATAAATAGGCAAAGTATTTTCCCTGGGGTCGGGGAGTGCAGAACTAGAGGGTATAGGTTTAGGGTGAGAGGGGAAAGATATAACAGAGACCTAAGGGTCAACGTTTTCATGTGCAGGGTGGTACATGTATGGAATGAGCTGCCAGAAGATGTGGTGGAGGCTAGTACAATTGCAACATTTAAGAGGCATTTGGATGGGTATATGAATAAGAAAGTTTTGGAGGGATATTGGCTGGGTGCAGGCAGGTGGGACTAGATTGGGTTGGGATATCTGGTTGGCATGGATGGGTTGGACCAAAGTGTCTGTTTCCATGTTGTACATCTCTATGACTCTCTGACATCCATGAACAAATTTATAAGAAGCCAGAGAACTGGACGAAAAGAGTACAATTTCCAATCATTTATTTGGGATGGTGGGGTCAGTTTTAATTGTCACGTTGAAAGCATGTGTTTTCTGAAGATTGAAGAAAACTTAAAGTGCAGGCTTAGCTGCCCGAATGGAAAGGCTGGGACACGGGCTGTTCCAAAATAGTTTCATGAAACAATTGGCTGTTAAAGTGATACCCGAGTTTTGGTTACTGTTTTGACAATGATTCAAATTTAGCCAATGACTTCAAATTATGCCCAGGATACTAAAACTCAATTGAGTTTGAAGTTATTGTTTTAATGACATTGGACCAATGAGAAGGAATGATGTTGGGGGTATAAAAAACACAGGCCTTTTGAAAATTGAGCAACTGCCACGAACAGCAGAGCAACTACTACAGAGCCGGAGACCTAACTGCCCATCTAAAATCTTGCTCTCAAAGAAATTAGGAGACACACTATATCAAAAGGAACCTTTTCTTGTAACTCATACTCACAGCAAACAGAAAGTGGAACACCTAGGGAGATCAGCAGATGGAAGACTGAAGACATCAGAGAACCCAGAGACTCTGTGGACATGAAATTAAGTTAATGTAACATCTAATAGTTGTCTTATTGGAACAGAATGTTAATAGGTTGTGTTCAGTTAGGCGAAAAAATGTTCAGATTTTTAATAGTGCTGTTTATTTCAGGACTGCAAGGTGGTTCAGTGGTTAGCACTGCAACCTCACAGAGCCAGAAACTGTTCAATGTTCAATTCCACTCTGTCTGTGTGGAGTTCACACATTTCCTGTGTATCTGTATGGGATTCCTCTGGGTAGTCCAGTTTCCTTCATAGAGTCATAGAGTCATAGAGACGTACAGCATGGAAACAGACCCTTCAGTCCAACCTGTTTATGCCGACCAGATATCCCAACCCAATCTTGTCACACCTGCCAGCACCCGACCATATCCCTCCAAACCCTTCCTATTCATATACCCATCTAGATGCCTCTTAAATGTTGCAATTGGACCACCTCCACCACATCCTCTGGCATCTCATTCCATACACGTACCACCCTCTGCATGAAAAAGTTGCCCCTTAGGTGTCTTTTATATCTTTGCTCTCACACCCTAAACCTATGACCTTTAGTTCTACACTCCCCGACCCCAGGGAAAATACTTTGCCTATTTAGATTAGATTATTTACAGTGTGGAAACAGGCCCTTCGGCCCAACAAGTCCACACCGACCCGCCGAAGCGCAACCCACCCATACTCCTACATTTACTCCCTACCTAACACTAAGGGCAATTTAGCATGGCCAATTCACCTGACCCGCACATCTTTGGACTGTGGGAGGAAACCGGAGCACCCGGAGGAAACCCACGCAGACACGGGGAGAACGTGCAAACTCCACACAGTCAGTCGCCTGAGTCGGGAATTGAACCCGGGTCTCAGGCGCTGTGAGACAGCAGCGCTAACCACTGTGCCATGGTGCTGCCTTATCCATGCCCCTCATAATTTTGTAAACCTCCATAAGGTCACCCCTCAGTCTCCGACGCTCCAATGAAAGCAGCCCCAGCCTGTTCAGTCTCTCCCTGTAGCTCAAATCTTCCAACCCTGGCAACCTTCCACAGTCCAAAGACGTGCAGATTAGGGTGGATTGACCATGCTAAATTGACAATAGTGTTAAGTGCATTAGTCAGAGAGAAATGGGTCTGGGTGGGTTAGTTTTCAGAGGGTCGGTGTGCACTTGTTGGGCCAAATGGCCTGTTTCCATACTGTAGGGAATCTAATCTTCCATTCGGAAAATAAGTTATCTTTCTTTACATATTGGAAATTAGGAGGTATCTTTCACTCCCTCACACTGTTAACAGATTACGAGGTGAGGCAAATTTTTCTGGACGTTTAGTTTTAATTAACAGAGACGTAAGTTTTCTGTGTCTGATGGTTACAGCACACAACACACAGGTTTATGCCAAGTGCAGTGCATTGGATTTTTGGTTGAATTTCTTTTTCAGGTGTTGCTGCCTCTCATAAGATGATGAGCATGGATTTGAACAGAGTGAACAAGTACAAGACTTTGATCGATAAAGTTGCCTGTGCCAACCAGATCGATCCAGCCATAATTGGTGCTCTCATCTCCCGGGAATCCCGTGGTGGCAATGTCTTAATAAATGGATGGGGAGACAACGGAAATGCTTTTGGTCTCATGCAGGTAGGCAGCAAGTCACTTTACAAAACCCTGTAAAGCAGATCTACATAAATACACAGATATTAGGAACAGAGTTAGGCTATTCAGCCTTTCTAGAAGAGTCTGGGCATTCAGATGGACCATGGTTGATCGGATTGTGACCTCCGACTCCATATTCCTCCTTCAATAACCAGTGACTCCCTGATCATGTAATCCATTATAAACCCAGCTATGAGTGCACACAGCAGGTCAGAAAGCATCTGAGGAGCAGGAATGTCAATACTTCATCAGGAATCCTTCAGCTGGCTTCCAGCATCTGCAGTCTTTATTGTTTCCTCCTCAAACCCAGCTACGAGCTAGGTTCGATGGTAGATTTTCTGTTTCTGCTAAACCATGGAGGGGGAAAATTGGTGTGAAAGCAGTGATTGGGTATGACAATGATGCAGTGCCCTTCCACACACCAAAGACAAAACGTGCAAGTTGTTCCTTGATTCTGGGGCATTCATGAGGCTAAGGTATGGAGTTACACAGAGGAAAGTGTTTCATTGATGTGAAAAGAGTAAGGAATAGTTTATTTCTTTTCAAAATGGATATTCTAGAGGAATGAGTAGATCATTAAATACCATGTCCTAATTACAATTATACAAGGCATCAGCCCACAGATCAGGATCATTCTTGGGTTGAAGTCATTTGAAAATATAAGCATAGATTCATATATTGAATTTTGCATATTACAATCCAGCTAGCTGTACCCTCATATTGGAAACGCAGAGGCATTTAAATATACAACGTGCAAAAGTGCTTTTAAGTTGCAAGATATCAGAAGAACTAAGCAGGATTCCTTCTTGATTTTCTCATTTTCTCTTAATTCACTTCATAGGTCGTGACTCATTTTAGTTTCACCCTGTGAGGTGAGCAGAGGCATGTTGGTAAAATGTTGAAAAAGATCCTTCGTGCATTGTTACCAGCAGGCGGGTAGGTTTGGAGTTACTGTTTTCAATGGCATTTTACTTCTAGTCATTCATTCCTGGTGTCAGCACTGAAGAAGGAATGATGAAAAGGTGCATTCCTCGGACTGTGGTTGCACCCACAATACTATTAGCAAGGGAGAGCCAAGATTTTCACACTGCAACTGTTAAGGAATGGTAATATAATTCTAAGTCAGAAAGATCTGTGACTTTGAAGGGGAACATGCTGGTGCTTGTATCACTTGTATCTGCCCTTGTCTTTCTAGATTGTAAAGATATATTGTTGAAGAAGACTTACTGAGTTATTGATATGTGTCATCAATGGCACACGAATAGTGAAGGAAGTATATTTTAAGATGATGTTAGAGATAAATATTAATGGATTCTTTTTTGCAGACAAACTAGACCAAGCACCCTTTTAGAAATGGTCCCATGTCTCTTTTGGGAAACATCATGAAACTCTTGAGAGAGAGAAATTGCTCTTTTGGGAGAGTTGAAGGTAACATTGATAGGAATAAAAGGGAAATAAACGCATTGAATTTGTCAAGTAGAGTGGAGCTGTTAAAGGAAGTCAGGAGGCGAGCTAGAGAAGAAGCGTTGTTGAGTGTGTGGAACCTTCACAGGATAAAGAACAGCAGAGGTCCTTTGCAGGTCTGGGACAGTATGACCCTGATCTGGGGTAGGGCTGATTGCAGGGAGAGTAGGTGACAACCTTGTCTGAGAATTTGGAACAGAGGATCCGAAAAAATGTTGTCAAGGTGTCAGGACATTTAAATCTTTGCTATTTAAATTTTTGAAAAAGGAAACTCCATAGCATTAAAAAGAACAATGCTTGCCATTTCATTCTGCCTGTTGACATAAGCCTGGGGATTATCATTGCAGGATTAAAGCTGCATTTTATAACCTATCATTATCTCAGTGGGATCTTTGTCAGTTCAGAGTTTGATTGACAGCTCCAAGGCTTGTTAATTCTCCAAAGTGGGACTATGAGTACAGATGCATTTTCTTACAAGGATTTAAAGATTATTGCAATAAATTAATTTTTTTAATCAATCAAAGCACTCTTTCAAATGTTGTGGATTCATCAGTTTGAATTTTAGAATTTAATTTAATTCCATCTCAGATCCTGAGATGTAACCACTTCGCCTCTGTTTTGGAGCCAGGGAGGTAGTGACACCAGTTTAAAAAACTGATCAACACACAGCAAAATCATAAACCATCAGGCAAAGGTCAGTCCTTCAGTGACAGCCTGCATGACAGAAATATCAACGACATGAGTAAGCCATTCAATCTAGTCAGTTTTCCACATTCAATGAGATTGTGACAGATCTATATCTCAGCATTATCTCTGTATCACTTACATAACAGAATTCCATCAATCCAGTCTTGAAAGTTCCAATTGTCCTGCAACATTTAGGGAAGGCCTTGCCCTTCAGCATTGTTACTGCACTTCTGAGGCAGAAACAAATAATTTTCTGGGCCTTGTCGTGACACATGATGGAATCTCAATTCAATAACAAATCTGGAATTAAGGTGCTAATGATGGACATGAAACTGTTGTTTTTTTTCTCTTCAATCATTCACAGGATGAGGGCATTGACAGCTACTTATTGCCCAGAGACAGTTGAGAACTAAACACCTTGCTGTGGGTCTGTAGTCACATGTAGGCCATTCCAAACTTCCAGCTCAGCACTGTCCCCATGACTTGTCCTACCTGCCTATCTTCCTTTCCACCTATTCACTCCCCCCTCCCCCCCCACACCTCGACCTATCACCCTCATCCCCTCCCCCACTCACTATTGTACTCTATGCTACTTTCTCCCCACACCCACACGCCTATCATTTATCTCTCAGCAACTCCCAGGTAAGGATGATAGTTTCCTTCCTTAAAGGAAACTAGTGAACCAGATGAGGTTTTCCAACAATCAATTCACAGTTATCATTCGACTTTTAATTCCAGATTTTTTTATAAATTGAATTCAAATTCCACCATCTGCTATGGTAGGATTTAAATCCTGGTCCCCAGAACATTGAGTCACTGGATGAGCAGTCCAGTGATAATATCATAGACCATCACCTCCTGATGTTGTTGAATGTCAATAAGAAAAACCCATCTGATTCACAAGTGTCCTTTCGGGTAGGAAAATGTATGTCTAACTTACAAGTAACTCCAGATCTGAGCAATGACTCTCAACTGCCCTTGGAAGTGGCCTGGTGCAGACTCTCTGTTTAAAAAACAACAAATATTGACCAAGCCAGTCACACCCTCATCTCATGCAAGAATACAAAGAAATCCAGAATACAACATTGAAATCATCCTGATATTTATGTTTGAACGTATTCTCATTGCTCTAAGATCTCTGTGCATGGAAAAGAAATGTAATGTTTATTTCAGGTTGACAGAAGGTGGCACAGAATAGTTGGAGAGTGGGACAGCGTGGAGCACCTACAACAGGCTACTGAGATACTGATGGCATGATTAAATCAATAGCAGCAAAGTTTCCAACTTGGACCAAAGAACAGCAGCTCAAAGGTTTGAGAACTTCTCATTTACATAAAGTCCGATAGCAAGGAATTTATCAACTCCCTCCTATATTTTCAATGGTCTAGCCTTTACATACCCCTGGGGTAGAGAACTCCAGACATTCACACTCTCTGGTGGAAAGGAATTCCTTCGCTTCTCAGTTTTAATGCGTGTTCTGTTGTTCTGTAACTATGTCACCTAGTTTGTGATTCACTAACTAACAGAAACATCTTCATGACATCCAGCCTATCAGGGCTCCTCCTAATTTGCAATCTGTCTATAAAATTACTCATTATTCTTCTAAATACTAATGAACAGAGGCTTGGCTGTTCTTGTAATATCAATTATTCATACCAAGAATCAACTAATTGAGACGCTGTTGCACTATCGCCTTTGTTAGTCTATCCTTGCGTAAAAACGGGTGACCAAAACCTGAACACAGTAGTACAGGTGTGGCCAGAACAAACAGCCTGTATTGTTGTAGTAAAACTTACCATTAAACTCCAACCACCAAGAAACAAAGGTCAAAATTCCATTTGCCTTCTTAACTACTTGTTGAATCTGCACACAACTATTTGTATTTCATGTAAAAAATGAGGTCTGCAGATGCTGGAGATCACAGCTGAAAATGTGTTGCTGGTTAAAGCACAGCAGGTTAGGCAGCATCCAGGAACAGGAAATTCGACGTTTCGAGCATAAGCCCTTCATCAGGAATGAGGAGAGTTTGCCAAGCAGGCTAAGATAAAAGGTAGGGAGGAGGGACTTTGGGAGGGCGATGGAGGTGGGATAGGTGGAAGGAGGTCAAGGTGAGGGTGATAGGCCGGAGTGGATGTGGGCGGAGAGGTCAGGAAGGAGATTGCAGGTTAGGAGGGCGGTGCTGAGTTGAGGACCGACTGAGACAAGGTGGGGGAGGGGAAGTGAGGAAACTGGAGAAATCTGAATTCATTCCTTGTGGTTGGAGGGTTCCCAGGCGGAAGATGAGGCGCTCCTCCTCCAGCCGTCGTGTTGTTATGTTCTGCCAGTGGAGGAGTCCAAGGACCTGCATGTCCTCGTGTGGAGTGGGAGGGAGAGTTAAAGTGTTGAGCCACGGGGTGGTTGGGTTGGTTGGTCCGGGCGGCCCAGAGGTGTTCTCTGAAGCATTCCGCAAGTAAGCGGCCTGTCTCCCCAATATAGAGGAGGCCACATCGGTGCAGCGGATGCAATAGATGATGTGTGTGGAGGTACAGGTGAACTTGTGGCGGATATGGAAGGATCCCTTGGTGCCTTGGAGGGAAGTGAGTGTGGAGGTGTGGGCGCAAGTTTTACATTTCCTGCGGTTGCAGGGGAAGGTGCCAGGAGTGGAGGTTGGGTTGGTGGGGGGTGTGGACCTGACGAGGGAGTCACGAAGGGAGTGGTCCTTGCGGAACGCTGATAGGGGAGGGGAGGGAAATATATCCTTGGTGGTGGGGTCCGTTTGGAGGTGGCGGAAATTACGGCGGATGATACGTTGTATGCGAGGTTGGTGGGGTGGTAGGTGAGAACCAGTGGGGTTCTGTCTTGGTGGGCGGTTGGAGGAAGCGGGCTCAAGGCGGAGGAGCGGGAAGTGGAGGAGATGCGGTGGAGGGGCATCATCGATCACGTCTGGGGGGAATCTGCGGTCCTTGAAGAAGGAGGCCATTGGAACTGGTCCTCCTGGGAGCAGATGCGGTGGAGATGAAGGAATTGGGAATATGGGATGGAGTTTTTAACAGGGGGCAGGTGGGAGGAGGTGTAGTCCAGGTAGCTGTGGGAGTCAGTCGGGGTTATTGTAGATGTCTGTGTTGAGTCGGTCGCCCGAGATAGAGATGGAAAGGTCTGGGAAGGGGAGGGAGGAGTCTGAGAACGACCAGGTGAATTTGAGGTTGGGATGGAAGGTGTTAGTAAAGTTGATGAACTGTTCAACCAACCTCCTCGTGGGAGCACGAGGCAAGCGCCGATACAGTCATCGATGTAGCGGAGGAAAAGGTGGTGATGGTGCCAGTGTAGTTGCGGAAGATGGACTGGTCCACATATCCTACAAAGAGCAGGCATAGCTGGGGCCCATGCGGGTGCCCATGGCAACTCCTTTTTGGAGGAAGTGGGAGGATTGAAAAAGAGAAGTTATTCAGGGTGAGGACCAGTTCAGTCAGTCGAAGGAGGGTGTCAGTGGAAGGGTACTGGTTGGTGGCGGCGGGAAAGGAAGAAGCGGAGGGCTTTGAGTCCTTCGTGATGGGGGATGGAGGTGTACAGGGACTGGATGTCCATCGTGAAAATAAGGCGTTGGGGACCGGGGAACGCGAAATCCTGGAGGAGGTGGAGGGCGTGGTGGTGTCCCGAACGTAGGTGGGGAGTTCTTGGACTAAAGGGGACAGGACCGTGTCGAGGTATTAGGAGATGAGTTCGGTGGGGCAGGAGCAGGCTGAGACAATGGGTCGGCCGGGGCAGGCAGGTATGTGGATTTTGGGCAGGAGGTAGAAACGGGCGGTGCGGGTTGTGGGACTATGAGGTTGGAGCGGTGGATGGGAGATCCCGGAGGTGATGAGGTTATGGAGGTCTGGGAGATGATGGTTTGGTGGTGGGAGGTGGGGCCGTGGTCAAGGGGGCGATACGAGGAGGCGTCCGCGAGCTGGCGTTTGCCTCAGCGGTATAAAGGTCGGTGCGCCAAACTACTACCGCGCCTCCACCTTGTCTGCTGGTTGGATAGTGAGATTGGGATTGGAGCGGAGGGAGTGGAGGCTGCACGTCTGAGGGTGAGAGGTTGGAGTGGGTGAGGGTTGGACAGGTTGAGTCGGTTAATGTCACGGCGGCAGTTGGCTATAAAGAGGTCGAGGGCGGGTAAGAGGCCAGCACGGGGTGTCCAGGTGGATGGGGTGTGTTGGAGGCGGGAGAAGGGGTCGTCAGGGGGTGGGGGGGAGTCTTGGTTGTGAAAGTAGGCACGGAGGCGAAGGCAGCAGAAGAATTGATCAATATCGCGCCACGTGTTGAACTCATTGATCCGAGGGCGTAGGGGAATGAAGGTGAGGCCCCTGCTGAGGACTGATCTTTCATCCTCAGAGAGGGGTAGGTCTGGAGGGATGGTGAAGATCCGGCATGGCTGGGAGCTAG